>NW_005871048.1:11202149-11203513 GCF_000147115.1 Myotis lucifugus
TACAGAACAAAGGTCTATTAATGAGTACTCTTCCCCCTACCCTCTTGACGATACTGGCACTCTCTGATCTCCTCGAGACTCCAACGTATTCACTCTCTATTGACACAACGACATCACATAATGATATACCTATATGTTCTTCCCTACATATTTATGAGAAATAATAACAAATAGTCATTTTTCAATTAATACTAACACAGATTATTATATTTTCTTAAATCATTATGTCCCTATAAACATTTGCATTTAGCGCCTGATAGTCGCCGTTTTCCTGGCGGGGGGCGGCAAAAGGCCCCTTGTTTTTCTGATCACAGCTTTGGCCCACAAAAACAGCCCCCAGGGCTGCCTTTGCCCTGCCCCCGGCTCTTAGCTCCCCCCTGGGTTTCCGATCACCGTCAGTGGCAGGGGGCTTCTTCCGTTCTTTCCCTTTCGCCTCCCAGCATTGTGCCTACATATGCAAATTAGCCGCCATCTTTGTTGGCGGTTAACCACCATCTTGGCTGGCAGTTAATTTGCATATCGCCATGATTAGCCAATGGGAAGGGTAGCGGTCGTACGCTAATTACCATGTTTCTCTTTTATTAGATAGGATTACATTATTGGCAATTAAGAAATTGAGAATTATGGATAAAATAAAAACATATATGTATGTATGTCGCCTCTAAATCCTCTTAGGTCTAAATTTGAACCTGGTAATGGTTGAACTACTTAAATGTAATTTTAAAGGGCAACAAGAATAAATTTGTCCATAACATTTATTAAACTCCCACTCTGTTGAGAATTACATTAGCTGACACCTAAACAGGTTTTAGGGATGTAAAAATTTTAACATAATAGGAAAACGTGGGCGAAATAAAAATATAAAAACCTAGACTCAAAAACCTAGACTCAGAAAAAAAACAAAAGGAAACACTGATTTGAAAAGAAGTATAGTATCTTGAGGTTAAAAGCTTTTAAGTCAGGTTGCCTGAGTTTGAGTTCCTGGTTGTGTGGCCCCACACAAAGTAAATAAGCTCTCCCTGCCTCACTTTTCTTATCTGTGAGTGGGAAGAATAATAGTAATTTATCTCAGGATTGTTGTGAAGCTCATCCTAATATATATAAAAAGCCAGGTGCCGTCACGACCGGATGGATGACCAAACAGCAGACTAGGGAGCTGAGGGAGTGGGAGCTGTGGGCTTCCAGCTGCCCACGCTGCGGCGGCAGGAGGAGGGAGCTGTGGGCCCAAAGGACCAAAGGACTGGTCTGGCCCTCACAGTGTGGTGGGGCCGCGGAGGCTGAGGAGCCTCTCGGGATGGGGGGCTGTGAGCATGGAGCTTCCCGGGTGCTGAGGCGGAGGAGCCTTGCTGGGCAGGGCGGTGGAT
>NW_005871048.1:11204335-11234589 GCF_000147115.1 Myotis lucifugus
AAAAGCAACAAATTTCCATGGGATACTGATGTCTCTAAAGTAGGAACTGGTTTTGCTAGAAAAAGTAAAAACAAAAATGAAATCAAATTTTGTAAGTCTCACCTGGCCCATGTGGCTCAACCTATGAACCAGGAGTTCATGGTTAGATTCCCAGTCAGGGCACATGCCCAGATTGCAGGCTCAATCCCTGGGGGTGGGGGGGGTGGGGTGCAGGAGCCCATCAGTGATTCTCTCTCATCATTGATATTTCTATCTCTCTCTCCCTTCCTCTCTGAAATTATATATAGCGAGAGAAAGAGGTCTGGTGCATGAAATTTGTGCACGGGTAGGGTCCCTAGGCCTGGCCAGCGATTAGGGCCAATCAGGTTCCCCACCTCCCCAACTCCCCATCTCCTCCTTCCCTTGCCACCCGTGTGCCGACTCCTCCTTTCCCTGCTGCTGCCACTGGTCGTCTACCAAATTCATGCACAGGTAGGGTCCCTAGGACTGGCCGGCGACCAGGGCCGATCTGGTTCCCTGCCTCCCCACCTCTTTCTTTTTTTTTTTTTTTTTTTTTTTTTTAAATATATTTTATTGATATTTTACAGAGAGGAAGGGAGAGGGATAGAGAGTCAGAAACATCGATGAGAGAGAAACATCGATCAGCTGCCTCCCGCACACTCCCCACTGGGGATGTGCCCGCAACCAAGGTACATGCCCTTGGCCGGAATCGAACCCGGGACCCTTCAGTCCGCAGGCCGACGCTCTATCCACTGAGCCAAACCGGTTAGGGCTCCCCACCTCTTTCTTCCCTCGCTCCCTCAGCACCCTGCCGCCACCACTGTTCACCCGCCATGTTCCACGCCACCCCCTGGTGGTCAGGGCACATCATAGCGAGCGATCAACTCCCAGTCTCCCGGTCAAACTCCTGAGGGGACAATTTGCATATTAGCCTTATTATATAGGATATAGATATATATATAAATACTGAGCACTAAATACATCAAAATAATCCATCTGTTACCATAATACAAAAATATCACTTAATTCTGTAAATATTGCCCAAGAAATTTCTTCCAAGTCAGTAGTTTAAATATGTTTTCTTATGGGGGGAGAGGGGGGTGGGGGGGGGGGATTCCGAAAAAGATTAATGCTCAATAATTTGCTTTTATAAACTCATTAAGCACTATCAACATTTAGAACATTTTCCTCCTTTCGAAATTGTTCATAAACCTCCATTAAATGGTTTCATAATCTTTTTAGTTTCTCTTACTAGTAATAACAAAATCTGTACTTTTACCTTTTACTTGAAGAGAAAATGGATCATTTTGGCAAAAGTGGACACATTTACTTTCCCCCCAGATGCCACACAGAGTCTATTTTTTTAAAAGAAACATTAACAGTTCAGGTAAATATTAAGAAAGAATGCCATTGTGTACCAGAAAATTTGAGTAAGTTCTATAAACTAAATATCAGAGGAGATCTGATTAAAGAAAAAAGTCAAATCAGAGAAAACTAAAGCTAAATCAACCAAAGGAGAAACTACTGTAGTGGCCCAGAAAAAACAAAGCTCATGGTCAATAAATAACAGAAGCAGGCATTTATTTTCTCAAATGTGATTTATAACTTGAAGAATCCCAGATTGGGTGACAGGATTAGAGAAACAGAACAAAGGGGCAGGCCATTTATGAGAAGGGAGTCTCAAACCCAGATGATAAACTCCTGCAACAAGGAACACCCTGCCCAATCATACTACCTCTCTTTTCCCTGCACGTCACTGGATGAAAGCTTCTGCTATAAGCATCTTAACTCATAGACACAGACAACAGTATGATGATTACCAGAGGGAAAGGAGGTGGGTGTAGGTAAGAAGAGGTAAAAGGGGAGATAGATGGTGACAGAAGAAAACTTGACTTTGGGTGATGAGCACACAATACAATATACAGATGCTGTATTATAGAACTGTACACCTAAAACCTATATAATTTTATTAACCAATGTCACTCCAATAAATTCAATATTTTTTTTAAAAAAGAAGCTTATTACCTCAAGAAATAAAAAGGGATGGATTCATTTGGGCTGAGAGGTAACTATGCTCCAGCCACCAAAACTATTCAATCTATATTTTTAACTATACATACTAACAACCAAGAATCACTAATCATTTGAGGGAAAATTAGCAAGGAAGTCACTGAATTTAAACTGAAGAAATAATATTTAGGAAGAGTAAAACAAGCAGAAGAACACTAAATATAATTGACATTCGCAGTGAGATAAAAATATAGCGCATCAATAACATCAAGAAGAACAGGCTAGTTTGAAAAGGAGTTCTATGAAATTAAAAATATGCCTAATAAAATAATGAGAAAACAAAGCCTAAAAAAATTAACTGAAAAATTAAAGGGCTCAGCTAGGATCAAATTATTGAGCTAGCTAAGAATAAGAGATTCTCCATAATCCACTGCAAAATGAGAAAAACATAAAGAAAAAAGGAAGACAGATTCAGAAGCCCCAGTAGTATCTAAGAAAAGGATCAGAAAGAACTGGTTGAAAAAGTATTCACAGAAATAAATGAAGAAAATTTTTCTTAGCTAAAGATAGATTCAGACTTTTAGACAATAGGGGGCAAAGATACCTGAAGAAGAACACTAATAAAAAAAACACACACTTAATCACACCCTAGTATAATATCAGAACTCATATAGAAATTTCAAAATCTTCAGGGGGGATTGTGGGAGGACAGATGGAGGGAGGGATGGAAACAGGTTATCTACAAAGTTATGAAAATCATATTGATATTGGAATTCTTTTTAGCAAATACCAATAAAAGTCAGAACAGTGTCTTCAAAATTCTAAGGTAAAATTATTTAAATATAGACTTCTGTCTAGCTTAAATAGCAATCAAGTGAGAGATTAAATACACATTTTCAGTCATGCAAAAACTCAGACTAGCTTAAGGCCTTCAGATACAATCTAAAATTACTAAATGATTAATTCTAGTAAAATAAACAAAACAAAACAAATCAATGAGAAAGATGAGAAATAAATTGTGATGTCCAAAACCAATAAAACTAAATTTACTAAACTAAATTTAGTAAAATTAAGATGTAAATAATTATTGATTGATACATAATGTTTAAAAAATAACAATCTAAAATTAAAGTACAAAAGTATTTTTTAATGAATATCAGGGAGGAAGAAATACATATATATACTTGACAGAAGAAGACTTGACTTTGGGTGATGAGCACACAATACAATATACAGATGATGTATATTGTACATTAGTATTGTATGATGTATCTCATTATTTTTTTTTTTTTTAAATCTTCGTCATTTATTTCTAGCCAAAGTCTCCTGACTCTTTTTAAATAAGTTGGACAAAGCATTCCTTCTACCCAAGGTCAGTGGGGAGCCACTGAAGGTGTCAGCAGGGGTCTGTATCTCATTATTTTATGATGTATATCTAAACTCTAGACAGCATTAGAAAAGAATACCAATATTCAGTAAGAGAAAAGCTTTTGGATGTCCTCAAAATATTCCTTTTATTCAGTTATACAAAGAGATGCCTGACAATGGAAAAAAAATATCAATTTCTGTGCTTTTAGATTGAATATAAACTTGTTTTTCTCCATATATACCCATATTTGTATATAAATAACTCCTTACTGGTGTGTAAACATCATCATTATACTGTTCCTGGAGCTGCTGAACCCTTTTTAAAACTAATTGAACAAAAATTATTATAAATCGCCTTGAATGTCCTATATGACAGAACCAAATAATGAAATCAGGTATATGAAACTGTGACTCAAAAGCTTCAGTGTTAATTCTTAGAGAACTTTATCTTGAAGTTAAATTATATAAAAGCAGTCCATATTTGAGAATCTTCAAATTATACACTGCTAATGTTCTAATTAAATTGACCTTGAACCACAATAATCTTCATTTTGTTCAGTAAATAAGTTTGATGTCTTATTTTTCTTTATGAGACATTCACCTAATTTTGAAAAGAGCTGTATTCACAAAAAAGAACACAAAATTCTAAACCAGCTCCATGATTTCAGGTAGAGGGCCCACTGCTAAGAATGCTCAAAGAAATTAATTTTGAGCTAAATGGAGCCTTCAATTTATAATGTACTCATTAAGAGCAAACCAAGGGACTAAGCTGTTTTGTCCTCATTGTTTTGCTACAAATGCCTTCCGGTGCATTTTCCTTTTATAAATTTCAGATAAAAATAAATGTTTCTACAGCACAGAGCAAGTGGAAATGGATAACACAGAAGTTTAAAGTATTAAACAGACGAAAAAGAAAAGTCTATCTTTTTACTCAATAGACAACAGCCTACATATTTAAAACGTGTACAAAGGATCTTTGCAAGATCTAGAAGACATGTTTGTATATCTTGCTTGAAATATCAAAGTGAGAGGGAAAATATGGCTTTGTGAAACATAAATACAAGAACCATTAATCAAGACTCTTCAGCCTTAGCTGGTTTGGCTCAGTGGATAAAGCGTCAGCCTGCGGACTAAAGGGTCCCAGGTTCGATTCCAGTCAAGGGCACATGCCTGGGTTGCGGGCATAATGCCCAGTAGGGGATGTGCAGGAGGCAACCCATCAATGGTTCTCTCTCATCATTGATGTTTCTATCTCTCTTTCCCTCTCCTTTCCTCTCTGAAATCAATAAATTTTTTTTTTAAAAAAAAGACTCTTCAGATCTCAACTGTCACATGAATGCATGGGAATGGCAATTTCTATAGTACCCAAAATATGAAAATATAGAATCTATTACAAATTAAAACCAACAATACCCAAATTTACTTCAGCATAATTATGTCCTTGCATACTGACCTTCAGGAACTGGTCTTCATCTACTCATTAACTCCAAAACGAATAAAAGTTAGAAATTTTACTACTTAAAGTTTCCACTAGTCTCCAAGGTCAGTCTCATTCACTGATACAAGATCATTTTGGACTTTACTACAGTGTAGTTAATTTCATTACATTTCGATTCTTTCTTCTGGCCACAGATCCATCCAGAAGCCAGGCACAGCATTTGAATGAAGTAAAATATGGATTTGCCACCCTTGGATATTTTTCAAATACTTTTGGAAACTTTATAGAAGGTAATTTCAGTCATGAATATTTGAGCTAATTTATTTAGCTGAGAATGAACACAAAATAGCTCCATATACATATCCATGATAAATTAAGGAAATGAAAAAAAAAAGATTGGGTTCTAACTGCAATTTTTCTGACTACTATAATCACATTACTAAATATTTTAAAAACAAGAAATATGTTCTTCCACTTAATGAGATCAACCTTTCTCAATGTTTTAATAAAGCATAATAACTTTTACGGGCAAAAAAGACACAACTCAAGAGACTAAATAAGTCTGACTTTGCTGTTAGCATATATGTATACTATTAAATATCAGTATTATCTTATACCATCATTAAATTCAAACTAAGATTATAAAAAAGCAAATATTAATTGTTCCTAAATCATATCCCACCAATATATTAGCAAATGAAGATGTCATCAAAAGAAAAAGTAGTTTCTGGTAGATTTCTAAGACTGGGCTGCCAACAGAGAATTACTCTTGAAAATAGAGTTGTTTTTAATTTGTGAAAAATCTATACAATGGGGAGCAAACACTTAAGGAACAATAAAAACAAGAATTGAAACTTAACAGGAAATTAAGCATTTGTAGTAATATAAAGGCTTCAGAAATAATGCACAAGCATAATAATGAAAACAGGTTTCATCTGTCTTCCTGCCTGCTTGGTAGCATTAACTAGGAGCTCTGTGTACACGGGAAGGCTTGGACACAGGCAAGCTTCAATTTAGGCAGAAGCAGTAGCGGGCAGGTAGGAAGCCAGCTGTCAGGCTGCAACCGCTCAAAGGCCAGAATAACATAGGCTTATTTGTGGAGTGCCAAGATGTACAACAGAAACCTTACCCCTTCCCAAATGGTTCATTCCTTTTCTTCTGAGATGAGACTCTAGTTTCTAGCCTGGGGGTGTATAAGTAGGTAAGGGAGCCAACTGTCCTAGTTTCATATAAGAAATTTAATTCATCCTCCTGTTTTCAGTTCTACATCTTTTTCCTGCCCTTGGTTCAGGCAGGCTGATCCGTTTCCTCTCACCTTTTCTGCAGCTTCCTCACAGCCAGCTTCATCAGTAAGCTCATTCCCATCTTTCCTTCTCCCAGTAATTTCTTGAAAACTTCCAAGTACTAATGAATCTCTCTGATTTTCTTTGCTGCATGGATCTATGTTTTAATGTGCTTCTATGCATCTATTTTAGTGAGGTCTCAGGGAACATGTATGCTCAGGCCTCCATCTTTTACCAAGTAAGATTATTCTTAAAAATGTAATCAGAATACGTCTATCTAGTCCCTGTAACTGTGTATAAAAAAAATCATATCTGCTAATTTGCAGAACAGCTAACCTAAGATCTAAACAAATTCTAAAATACCATAGCATTTCAAGGTAATATAAATTGTCTATGGATGGGAAACCAGTTATTTTCACACCTGAAGGATAGAAAATTCTTGTATTTATCTATACCCAATGCTTCATTAAGAAATCCTGCTGAAACCGGTTTGGCTCGGTGGATAGAGCGTCGGCCTGCGGACTGAAAGGTTCCAGGTTCGATTCCGGGCAAGGGCATGTACCTGGGTTGCGGGCACATCCCCAGTGGGAGATGTGCAGGAGGCAGCTGATCAATGTTTCTCTCTCATCGATGTTTCTAACTCTCTATCTCTCTCCCTTCCTCTCTGTAAAAAAATCAATAAGATATATTTAAAAAAAAATAAATCCTAATCCAACTAGTGATCTCAAAAAAGTTCAGTTTCTGTTTCCAGTTCAAAGGCTTCCTCACAAACTAAAAGATAAAATGCTTTTTTCCAATTATTTCAGTAATTGAATAATTATCAATTAGCTGCAAGATAATGAAAGCTAGATGTCTGAAAATAAAATTTTTTCTTATTTTCCCTAAAGAAGGCAATGAGTGAAAAGAATCAACTACAATAGTATATGGAAGTTTGAAGGAATATAAATTATCATTATTCATAAAATCAAATTTGAAAAATAACAATATAGTCCTTAAAAATTAGAAAACAGGTATTAACTTTATGACAAATATACCACTGAATTATAAATATGACTGTTAAAGTGGTTTCTGTGAATCATAATTAATGGAATAATTATGTCAATCTTTTACTTTATTGCCATTGCCTCATTCTTGGTTCATAAAATCACATGTGGAACAGATATCTAGCAAGAATTTCCAAAGAAACAAATATAACAAGAAGCACAAGTTCTAATTATTCTCCACAGAGCTGCCTTGCAGTTTATCTATATCAGAACTGAAACTTTCAGTGTTGCCCAAAAGCTACACTGAAGTTAAGTTATACACTCTAAAATTTTATTTAAGTGGAATTCAAGGTCACAGATGACTGTTTGCTTTTTAATCCTCACCCAAGGATATATTTATTGATTTTGAGGAAGAGAGAGAGAGAGAGAGGGAGGAGAGAGAGAGAGAGATCAATGTGAGAGAGAAGCATCAATTGGTTTCTCCTAGTGCAGTGGTCGGCAAACTGTGGCTCGCGAGCCACATGCGGCTCTTTGGCCCCTTGAGTGTGGCTCTTCCACAAAATACCGACTACTGCGCATGGGTCACGAAGTTTCAATCGCACTGTACGTGCGCGCCTGCACGTGGTATTTTGTGGAAGAGCCACACTCAAGGGGCCAAAAAACCCCTGTGGTCCCGCCCCCAATTTTCCGCCCCCGGCCCCTAGGGGTGTGCATCCAATGTAAGAATGAGCCCTGACCAGGAATTGAACCAGCAACCTTTTGGTGTACAAGACCATGCTCCAACCAAATGATCCACCTGGCCAGGGCGAGGATAACTGTTTAATGAATATTCTAATGTCAGCACATGGTAGTAGAAAGTATAAGAAAAAAATACCCAGGTTTTGATCCTTTATGCATTTAAGAAAAGCAATACACAACAAACAGCTTGGGTTTCTGGTGGAAAGCAGTGCAAGTGAATTAAAGGCACAGCACTTTAGACCTGGTCAACTTCAATACCAAAGATACGTTGGTTTGTAACTCAGCAATCTGAGGGAAAAATACTTTGATGATCTTTTGGTCAAAAGCAATCTCAGTGATAAGAAGACTTTATCAGTTATTACAGGGATCTATTGTCCAGGCCTCACAAGGTACCCCTCCTTTGGATTTATGTGATTATGTGGCCTAGAATTTGTTAGCTGTATTGTGGTTCAGTTTGAAATTCATGTCTCCAATCTCTTTTACATTTTTGAACATTTAAAAAAATACTTATAATGCTTTCCAACAGACTTTATTTTGCTTTAATACTTTCTAATTTCCATAGCAATTAGTAACCTTCAGACTACATATGCATATTAATGAAATTCTTTATACTTCAGAAATTGCCCTCATTACAATAAATTGTATGTCAGACATTTGCCTGTTTTTCACTCTTCATATACAAATCTAAAACTTTTTATTCTAGCTCAAAAGCAAACAAATAGCATCTCATCAGAAATTCATTTTCTGACAACTACGTGATCACCTAAATGGCTAATAACTACCTAAAAACTAATAGCTACACAGCAGAAGTTATTGGAAGACCAAATAATCTAAATAACTAATTACCTAAAAACTAATAGCTACACAGTATAAGTTATTGGAAGACCAAATACTTAAATAATTCCAGGAAACCTATGTCCTTCTTGATTGTTTTGAAACCTAATTAATACTATAATATTATTTTTTCTTTTTTATCTTACTTCATATATAGATTTTTTAAAAAATTCATAGTATTTTTGATGCAGGGGGAATACTATAACATTAAAAGAATATTAACTTGAGAGCCAGAAAAAAACCTATTTTCTATTTTTTTTTTTTGCTAAAGATCCTAAATTAAATTGTCTGAGATATGAATAAATTAGAAGGTCAAATAAACAGACAAATCTGAGTTTGTTTTAAGCTAAGAGAATATTTCTTTTAAAATATGTCAATTCCTGGAGAAAGTAGATTATATAAATGTGCTTTTATTTCAAAACATCATTTGTAAATGGTCTAAGGTGGGGACTGCTAATCCCACATAAAAGAAGCATTATGACAGGGAGAGAAAGAGTTGGCTTAGTTACTAAAGTTATCATAAACCACAAACTTATGTATTGAAAAATAGAACAATCCTTTTTTTAAAAAAAAAGTCTTTGCTCAGCTATCAAAAAAGGATAAGAGAAATGTGAAAATTTTTTCTTAATTTTTCATGGTTAGTTCAAGCCTTTTGTCTGTCAAAGGAAATCTTATAAAAGTAAGAAACTCTTTAGACAAATGTATAATGTAAGGAGCTGTTTGATAAATCATTTGAAGATTTAAAGTAGGAAAACAAAATGGTTAAATCTGCATTTTTTAAGAACCAAGTATTTGCTGAGTGTCTATCATATGCCTAACTAATTTGAGACTATGGTAGTTCCTAAATTATAATATGTGAAAATACTTCTACCATATAGAATATTTTTTCAAATTAATATCAAGTAAAAATTTCCAAATAAAAGCTTTCTGGTTGGACTATCAATGAGTTTCTTACTTACAGTTCAGACAATTTATGTGATAATGTTATATGATTCAAAAAGGTTGACATAAAGTGTGGTGTGCATAAATCAGGAAATGCATAAATACTGGGGAAAAAAGGACATATATGTATTTATCTAATTATTTTTATTTTCTGCTTTCTTATATACGTAAAAATGAGTGTACTGTACACAGGACACATAAAAATAAATTATACCTAGATAGAGGGTGAATAATCCTAAATTTTCATTGATAGGGTATACAATCAAGGAAAGCTGGAGTAAAACAATACAATTTTCTGACAATAACATTGGAGACTATTTCATGACATTAGAATGTAATTATTTCTTAAATTGGCATGGAAAATAGGATTCATGAAGGAAAAGAATGAGAAATAAGTCAGATAAATTAGATCACATTAAAATTAAAAATTTCTTTTCCTCAAAAGATAGCTTAAGACAAGCCATAGAGTAGGAAAAGATAATTTCAACATATACAATCTACAAAGGGCTTATATTTTGGATATGTACAAAACAATATGAAAAACAGTTAACCTCATAGATAAATGGACAAAAGACTTGAAAAGGAACTTTATAACAGCCGGTGTGGCTCAGTGGTTGAGCTTCAACCCATGAACTAGGAGGTGACAGTTCGATTCCAGGTCAAGGCACATGCCTAGGTTGCAGGCTCAATCCGTAGTAGGGGGCATGTAGGAGGCAGCCAATCAATGATACTCTCTCATCATTGATGTTTCTATTTCTCTCTCCCTCTCCCTTCATATCTCTGAAATCAATAAAAACGTATTTTTTTATAAAGGAACTTTATATAAGTGAATATATAAACAGTTAATAAACATGTCAAAATTGCTCAACTCATTAATAATCAGGGAAAGGCAAACTAAAAAACTCAGTGTGATATTTCTCAACAAAATCACAAGAATGGCTAAAATTAAAGATGCTGACAATATGAAGTTTTGAAGAAGACATGTAGCAACCACAACTCTCATACACAGTTAACCAAATCAATTTATACAAAATTTATAAAACAGACAAAACTACTCCATCATATTAGAACAGCTGGAAGAATGGTTAACTTTGGGGAGCAGAGAACTGACAGTGGCTAGGAATCAGTAAGAGGGCTTTTGTGGAAGCAAATAATGTTTTCTTTCTTCAATGGGTGGTGGTTACACAGGTGTGTTCATCTATATATATAAAAGCCTAAGCGACCATTATGACGGAATGACCAGAACGACCGGTTGACTAGTCACTATGGTGTGCACTGACCACCCAGGGGCAGACACTCAATGCAGGAGCTGCCCCCTGGTGGTCAGTGTGCTCCCACAGGGGGAGCGCCGCTCAGCCAGAACCCGGGCTCATAGCTGGTGAGTGCAGCTACGGCAGCAGGCACAGCAGGCTGGGATGAGCGTGAGCGCCATGGCGCCCGGCCCTGGTTTAGGCTCCTCCCTGGCTGCCTGCCACCTGGCGCACTGCTACATCCCCTGAGGAGTCCCAGATTGCATGGAGTCTGGGGCTTGCACATTTTGTGGTCAGCGGGGAAGGAAGGAAAGAAGGGGAGGGGAAGGAAGAGGGAGAGAGAGATAGAAACACCAATGATGAGAAAGAATTATTGATAGGCTGCCTCCTGCACACCTCCTACTGGGGATCGAGCCCACAACCCAGCCATGTGCCCTGACCGGGAATTGAACTGTGACCTCCTGATTCACAGGTCAACACTCAGTCACTGAGCCACACTGGCTGGGCTCTTCTAACTTTTCACAGAATCATACCTTATACAGGGGGAGGTGAAACTATTTTAGTATACATAATAGCTAACATGTTCTCATTTTTAAAAATAATCATTAGCAAGTATATTATTTATTTGAATTTTTATATAACTGTCACTAGAAACTTAAAAGTCTTCAGAAAAATCAATTGGGAAGTAACAGTTGAACATAAATGCTGGAATAATTATTTCAGTACAATCCAGAAACAGGAAAACAGGATAAAATGAAATATTTTTAACATAAAAGAAAAGCTAAGTTGTATTTAAAGAATTGTTTAAGATACATATGAAAGTCACTACTTCTGAACTGAACAACACTACTTTGTACCACCTGCAAGGCAGAGAGGTTGTCTAGAATCAGTTGTACTAAACTGTGTCAAGATAAAGAACCACTTCATAATGAACTGAATTTTATATGGGAGTTGGAGAGCCACAAACTTCATTGCCAAATTCTGAAGGGCAAAATCTTGTTTCTGACACTAACCAGCAGCATGTCAGGATTGCAAGTGTATTTATTTCAGAAGTCTAGGTTATATTTGCATATTTGCTTTGTTACCAGCAGCAAGTAACCTGCCTTTTGTGATCTATCCCTTGGCATACTGGTTTGAATCAAACAGTGTTAAACCAAAGCAGTTGATTAGAAATGGATGGCTCTGAGATGTTACAAGTGGGGGCCCAGAGTAGGTATATATAATATTGTTGACCTACAAGTTAAAATATATAGTTTGTCTGAAGTTATGGGGCAGGCTGAAAATACAGTGAATTGTTATTTCCTAAGCTGGACAGGAAATGTCTCACTGATAAGGTGACATTTGAGTAAAGATTGGAAAGAAGTGAAGGGATAAACCGTACAAATATCTGAGAATATTCCAGACAGAGAAACCAGCAAGTGCAAAGTCCCTGAGGAGAAAGTGTGCATGGTGTCTTTCAAGAAACAACAAGGAGACAGTGTGAGTGGAACAGAAAGGTAGTAGTGGGGATTTGGGCTATTGTTTTTGGATAGGAAGCCATTTGAGGGAATTGCACAGAAAACCAAAACTTCAAAGTATTTTTGGCTTTAAGGGTTCTAGAAGAATCCTTGGTGAGTGGAAAAGTGAAGTTTTGCATAAACAGAAGAGGTGAAGAGTAATAAACAAAACTAGGATCACAATGAATAAAGTTAACATGCCTGAAGGGCAGGGTAAAAGGTAGCGAGAAGCAGCTATACTTTTCACTGGTATTATGGTTGGAAAAACTGGAATCTGAGTCAACTTCTATGGAAGCCAGGTGACAGTAAAGCAGAAGGAACAAAGGAAGGTAGGAAAAGTTGCAGCAGAATCACAGTAATATAATGAATTCCTCAAACAATACTCACAGGGAAAGACAGAGATTGTCATTAGACAGCTTTGCCAATCAATTCGGATAGCTTTGCTAACTAATAAACACTTGTGGCAGACATTTGAAACACTGCCTGATTTAGAAACAAACAAAAAGTACTGGATAGCACTGAAAGAAAAACAACTTCAATTTTGTAATAATTGTTAAAACAAGGTCACATGAACAGGTAAAAGACCCATAAAAGACCCATAGTTCACATATAAATCCTCATGGTAGTAATAATCCAATGCATATGGCTTTTACTGTCATACATTTTACTTTAATACAGTAAAATGTATGACAGTAAAAGGAATACAGTAAAAGTAATGATATATAGATTGCTTATACAAATATATTTTAAATAAAGTAAAATTCAGTGTTCAAATGGAAGTATTGAAGTGTCCAGGAATGGTGCATTTAAATAAGGCAATTTTGCTATAACTGCATTTATCTGTAATTAATTTACACATAGAGTTATGAGCTAGCTAAAAAAAATAGTATGAGTTCTAAAAAAACATACCCAATAGAATAATTTTGTCTCTAAGCCTAAACAGTGCTGATTTTAAAAGGGTCTCAGAGTCCCTTTTGTAAGAGATCCCTTAAAGTATAAATGGTTGGGAAAGCACAGGGAGCAACTGACTTGGAGCCGTAGGAGTGCTGGAGAGGAGGGGGAGGGAAAGGCAACAGCTCCACTAACCAGCCACTCAAAGAAGTGTTGGAGTCAGAGCAGTCGCTGAAGGGTCTGAGGCTTTTCCTTTGCTGGAAAACTCTCACCTCGTCTATCCAACTGTCTACATCCTACCAATGAATTTCAACCATCAGGGTGTTATTTGAAAGAGGACATAAAAATCAATCATTTGTATGCTATAATTTCAGATCCGTATTTTTCTACATATTTTGTCATTTATTTTTCCATTTGTGAAATGTGCCAGAATCTACCCATCTACTTTATTTGTTTACTAGAGGCCCGGGCCTCTAGTAAATTCGTGCAAGATTAGGCCTTCCTTCCCCTGGCTGCCAGTACTGGCTTCCCTCTGGCACCTGGGGCCCAGGCTTCCCTCACAGTCCCAGCTTCATTGGGAAGGTCATCTGGAAGGACATCTAGTCTAATTAGCATATTTCACTTTTATTATTATAGATTTATTTATTTATCTACACAAACACAAAGAACACAATTAAGAAAAGATAGCGTGGTCTAATAACAGGAAGCTCATAAATTAAAAACATAGATTAACTGTAGAACAGGCTGATAAGGAATACTTGCTCCTTTCTTTGAGGACTCTCTTTGGTCCTTCAAGAATCAGGATGATAAAAACTGCAATTCATTTTGGCTGCTAACTGTAGGACTGCTGCTTGTTTGTTAGATTTGGAGTTCCAGTATGAATCAGTTACCTTCTTGTATTGCTGCAAAGCTGTCACATATTTCAGGTATTTCACTTTCCTGCTACACCTCTGGGTTAGACTGACTAATTTTTGGCTCCCACCTCTTCATCTATTGTGATTTTATTGGAGATGCATTTTCAGAGTTCTTGCATGTCTGAATTATCTTTGCTTGCTCTCACATTTCATGGTGGAGAGTTTGGCTGGGTATGTAAGCTTCTAGTTTCAAAATTATTCTCCGACAGAACCCTAATGACATTTTCTCCATTGTGCCTTAGAATTCAGGGTTGCTGATGAAAAGTATACCAGTTTGATTCATCCTTTTGTTGGTAACCACTTTCTTCCCCCTCTTTGGAATCTCTTAGGGTTTTCTTCTTTATGTTTGGTGAACTGAAACTCCAAGAGTATGTATTTGCATGGTGGTATTTTACTCATTCATTCTGCTTAATACTTGCTCAACCCTTCCATTTGAAGATGAATAGCATTCTTCAGCTCTTGTGATTTTTTAAATTCTTTCCTTAAGTTCTGCTCTGCAGTGTACATACATTATTTGTGTCCATCCATTATCTTCAAACATCCTTCTATGTTTTCACACATTATGTTCTTAAAAAAATAAGAACATATTGGTTTATTAGGAAGTGATAGATGCTATTGCAAATGAGAATGAGAAAGTAGAGCAGTATAAGGAAGTTCAGATGCTGGAGGTGGGGTGGGGAGGGAGTACAGATTTTGATTTTTTAATAGGATAATCTAGGTAGACCTCACTAAGAAGCTAAAATGTGAGCACTGAGAAAAGTCTATGTGAGTATGTGTGAAGAACATTTCAGGTGGGAATACTAGCACAAAGACCCTAAAGCAGAAAGCTCATGACATGTATCAGGAGCAGGAAGAATATAAGTGTGGCTGAAGTAAACTGAGTGAGGGAGAGAGAGTAGTTTAAAATAAGATCAGAGAGGAGACCTCGAGGAGGCCATGCCATTTAGGATTTTGCAGGCTAATGTTGAGATTTCTCAGTCTGAATGTCATTGCCATCTCACACCTGTCAGAATGGCTATCATCAACAAATCAACAAATGACAAGGGCTGGCGAGGATGCTGAGAAAAAGGAACCCTCATGGACTGCTGGTGGGAATGCAGACTGGTGCAGCCACTGTGGAGAACAGTATGGAGTTTCCTCAAAAAAACTGAAAATGAAACTCCCATTTGATCCAGTGATCCCACTTCTAGGAATATATCCCAAGAAACCAGAAACACCAATCAGAAAGGATATATGCACCCCTATGTTCATAGCAGCACAATTCACCATTGCTAAGATTTGGAAACAGCCTAAGTGCCCATCAGCAGATGAGTGGATTAAAAAAACTGGCACATCTACATAATGGCATATACACTGCTGTAAAAAAGAAGGAATTCTTACCATTTGCAACAGCATGGATGGAACTGGAGAGCATTATGCTAAGCAAAATAAGCCAGTCAGAGAAAAATAAATATCACATGATCTCACTCATTTGTGGAATATAATGAAAAACAAACTGATGAAGAAAAACAGATCTAGAGACAGAGAAGCATCGATCAAACCATCAAACCTCAGAGGGAAGGTAGGGGAGGGTGGGCGTAAGGGGGAGAGATCAACCAAAGGACTTGTATGCATGCATATAAGCCTAACCAATGGACACAGACACCAGGGGATGAGGGCATGTGTGGGGGGGTGGGGGGAAAATAGGGGGATAAGGAGACATATATAATACCTTAATCAATAAAGAAAAAAATAATAAAATAGATTTAATGTTCTAGTTATGAAAATTACATAATTTACTTCTATCATAAGCTCAGAAATTGTGGGAAAAACCACAATACTACAATATGCAGATAAATGTAGGTAAGTGTTACAGAAAAAAATTATATACAAAATTGGTAAGCTGAAGTACTCTTAGAAAATATTTCAATTGGTTCTATTTATTAAAGAAAAATGTAATAAACACTTTCTTGCAAACCAACAATGTTGTAAATCTTACATCTCCAGATTTGTACTGATACCATCAACTCCTTTTGAGTAGAGTTAGGATAACAATAGAAACCTTGGGAAAGATTAAATGACAGCTAAGTTAAAGAGTCAGAATATAATATGGTTGCTTCAAAGCAATTTTGTTAGTTGTAATCAAAGCAAATTTAATAAAACTAAAAAAAATCGGCTGCTAGAATGTTACAATCTCCTGTTTTGAATAAATTCATGTTATCAGGAAATCAATATGGCTCATGTTGCACACAAACAAGTCTGAAAATAGCAGCACCCAGAGCTCCAACAGGATGCCATATCCTTGAACTTTTAAGACCAATATGAACGGCTGTTTCCTGGAAGAAATGATGATTCTGAGCAAGACATTTCTTAAAATACTATTTCCAGAATTACTTGTTACCACCATAATAAAGCATTATCAGGAAATAATCAGCCTGATTATTCACAGCATTGGTGACATAGAAAAAACTGCTCATATTTACTGGACCACAAGTAAGAATAGGACGTTTTTATGATTAATAGGTTAAAAGGCAGGAGTTTCCAATGAACGTAGATTGGGCAACTTTCAAATGTTTGATGACTATCCTGACCACTTTCAAAGGGTTTAATGTAGTTTTAAAATGTTTCCCTAAATGTTGCATCTGATAATAGTTAGGAACCATCTTAAAAGTTTTATTCAACAACCTCAAGGTTCGGCTCTGAGAACCTCATAAGCATGTACCCTCTATGCTATAACAAGATTAGTAGTGTATTTCAGCATTAATCTAACAGTTGGTTTTGAAAATTTTTTAAATGTGTAAGCTCCCCAGGAATTCACCTTCAATTGAACAACACCAATTCTACATGAATCATAAAAACCCATTTCTACTGGCTATAATATGAACACTCAAACCCATATCCCTTATATGGGGCAAACCTCCAGGGAATGAGCCCAACAAAGCACTGGACTGTGAGGGGGACTAAGTTTTGACAAAGTACCACTGGATAATACTTACACCATTAATCATTTCTGTCACTTACCAAAACGGTTTAATGTCTTCCAGTTGATGATGCTAAACTGCTTTGAAGCCTTTGCATTTAGCTTTCCAAGCTTTTGTTTTGCTTTAAGCTTAAAGCAATTCTAGCATCCTTTAACAGCAACATAGTGCATCAACAAGTTGATTATTTTAAAATATCTTTTATTAAAGAGATCAATGTTTTAACTATTATCTGTTTAATTAAAGTGAACAGCAAAGTTTGTTAAGTGTCAATCACAAATTTATACTCAATTTAAATTATGGATTTCAACCAAGAATGCTATATTAACATAACTCTTTTTACAGAAGGATCTTAGAATTTTACACACTCTCAGTTAATTAATAATCCTAACAAGATTTAAGAACTTTTTTAAAAAATAAACCTCACCCAGCCAGTGTTGCTCAGTGGTTGAGTGTTGACCTATGAACCAGGAGCTCATGGTTCGATTCCCATTCAGGGTACATGCCTGGGTGGCAAGCTCGATCCCCACCGGGGGTTGTGCAGGAGGCAGCTGATCAATGATTCTCTCTCATCATTGATGTTTCTATCTCTCTCCCTCTCTATTCCTCTCTGAAATCAATAAAAATATATTTTTTAAAAGAACCTCCATTTCTCCTATTCAAATTCTTATTTCCCTTTTATTTTGTTTCATAGAAATGAGTACAAAAAATAGGAAGATAACTGGAGACCACTATATGAGGCTAGGGGTGTGTCTTCTTTTAGATTCAATAAAGGTAAGGCAGAATGGCAAGTGAAAAGGGTACATAATTATGAACATGAAGTGAATACAGGTAAGTGCAGAAAATATGAAAATAAATGGAAGAGGTTAATATGGGAAAAGAAAGACAGATAAATGGAGAAAGAAATAAGGAAAAAGAAGGAAAACATTAGGAGGGCAAATTAAAACAGAATGGAGAAGAAAGAAAAATGAAAAGACTTCAAAGAAGTACATTTGAGACAGACTTTGACAAACAGATAAAATAGATGGATCTTGAGAATATCATGCTAAGTGAAATAAGACAGAAAAAGTCAAGAACCATTTGATTTCACTCATATGTGGGATATAAAGCAACAAATAACAAACAAGGCAAACAGACAACTCATAGACACAATGTATGGTGGTTACCAGAGGGAAAGTGGGGTGGAGGGGTATAAAGGGAGTCAAACACATAGCAACGGAAGGAGATCTGACTCTGGGTGGTGAAACACAATGCAATATACAGGTGATGTATTATAGAAGTGTACATTTGAAACCTATCTAATTTTATTAACCAATGGCACCCCAATAAATTTAATAACATTTTTAAAATTCTGATTAAGTTGAAGAAATTTCTCTGGAGCCACATTAATAAAACAGCTTAAATTTTTAAATAATTAAATGTTTCCTTTAATTTTCATATTTATGTTTATAAAATAATGCTCTGAACAAGAATCAAGGACACAACCTGAAGTGATGTATTGTCCAAGAAATAATCCTAATGGAAAAATAGAAAAAAAACACCATATTTTTAAATTATGGTAAATAATGACCACACTGTGACTACAGAAAAGTGCAATTGTAGTTACTACATTCTGCAAATAGCAGCACCCAGAGCTCCTAGATATGATTTCATCCTAGATATGATTTCAGTACTTTTAAGGCTATCAGACTATAGTTAGAAGAAAGCCAAAACCAGACCATCTCAATTTGCAACTGAAACAGGTGTTCAGGGAAGCATAGCTATCAAAAACAAAAACTTCAAACTTCACTCTTTTAAATTGAATTGGAGAATTTCTTGTATTCACTGCCAGGAAATATCACCCGACAGAAGTAAAAACTTTGATACCTTGACTGCTGAAATAATGACTTTGAAAAAAAATAGTTCAAAATAATAAACTATCCTATCTAATAAAGAGGGAATATGCAAATTGACCATCACAAAGACGGTGGCGCCCTTAGCCACAAGATGGCAGCACCCAGTCCCCTCAGCCCCCCTGAGTCCCCCAGTCCTTACAGCCCCACGGGGGGGGGGGGGGTTGCCAGAGTCCCCCAGTTCTTTCAGCCCTGCTGGGGGGGAGGGTGGGGCAGCCAGAGTCCCCAGTCCTTTTAGCCTAAACTGATTACTATGGTAAGTGGACCAACAAGGTTTTCAGCAAGTGTGAGAAGCAAGCCTTGGCGGGATCGAGGGAAAGCCAGCGGGATCGAGGGAAAGCAGCGGGCTCAGGGCCACTGCTGCCCAGGGAGGACCTCAGAGTTTGGTTCTGAAACCAAAGGGACCTGCTCCAGCGCAGGCTGGGGAGGAAGCGCCGCTGCCACGTGCCCAGCGCCAGGTCCCTGGTTAAGGAAGCAGGTCCAAGTTGCAGCCATGGGGCCTGGCGGGGCTGTCTCATCCTGGACCATCGTGGCTGAGCTCTGGCGGGGGCGGCGAGCACCTCTGGGATCACTGTCTGCACTCAGGCCGCCTACAGACACCGGTGGAGCGGGCGTGGGTTGAACATTTTCATGAAAATGGGACGCCTGCCCCGGTCCCAGGCGAGGAGAGGGCAGCAGGATCGGGGGTGCAGCCTTGGGACCCCTGTTAGGAGGCACCGGGGCTTGGGAGGGGCTGGGAGCAGAGGGTCCTGGTCGCTGGGCTGACAGCAGGACGGACCCGAGGTGCCTCCAGTGGCCATCATCCACCCAGTGCTGGGCCATGGGCCCTCACTCCGGAGCTCAGCCATAGGAGGTGCTGGCCCTGGGATGTTTTTCCTGCTATCTGGCTGGAAGTACAGGAGGCAGTTGAATTAGAGTCATGATTGTAATTTAATTTCTCCAAACTCAGAGCTATTTTCTTTACAAATACATCAGGGGCCAGGAAATGTTCACAGAACTAGGGAACCATTCCCAAATCAGGAAGGGAAGTCACAGAGTGTATACTATTGCTACGAATACAGTATTTCCTACTACTTACAACATATACAATGTAATGTATTAGATGCCTTCCTATCGCATGAATTATGTATTCTCATAGAGTAATACAGGTAGATATGTTATGGTTATGGCAGTATGTCATATCCTATCTATAATAAGTGTAATATGCTAATTAGAACAGACAACCTTCTGCAAGAAGCCAGGACTGCAAGGGAAGCCAGGGTCCTGGGTGCCAGAGAGAAGCCGGTGCCGGAAGCCGGGGGAAGGAAGGCCTACTCTTGCACAAATTTCGTGCATCAGGCCTCTAGTAAATAAGAATTCCTATTTGTAGATAGAGCATGATTCTCCAAATATCCTGGTGTTTGAGCACATAATAAAATATAGTTTGGCCAAAAGTAAACTAGCTAAAATTAAAAAGCTCTACTACAGGAAACAGGAACACCAAAAATTCCAGATGAATAATCAGAAAATGTATTAATTGAAGTAATGTTGGGATGGCTATTTTTTTTGTCACACAAAAAAACAAAAGTGTTGACGAGCATGTGGAAAAATTAGAATTCTTGTACACAGTTGGTGGGAATGTAAAATGGTGTAACTGCTTTGGAAATCAGTATGGAGGCTCCTTGAAATATTAAAAATAGCTCTGGGTGGTGTGGTTCAGTGGTTGAGCATCGTCTCATGCACCAAGAGGTTGCCGATTCAATTCCCAATCATGGTACATGCCCAGGTTTCGTGCTTGATCCCCAGCACGGGGCGTGCAGGAGGCAGCCGATTTACGCTTCTCTCTCATGGATGTTTCTCTCTCTTTCTCTCCCTCTCTTTTCCTCTCACTCTAAAATCAAAATGAACATATATTTTAAAAAGAATCAACCAATGAATGCATAAATAAATGGAACAACAAATCAATGTCTCTCTCTTGTTCTCTCTCTCCCTTATCTCTTTCTCTCTAAAATTAATTTAAAAATAGAAATACCATAAGATTGAGCAATCACACTTCTGGGCTTTTATCTGAAAGATTTGAAATTAGGATCTTGAAGTGATATTTGCATTAATGTTCACTGCATCATCATTCACAATAGCCACGAAGTAGAAGCAACCTCAAGTGTCCATCAACAGATGAATGGGTAAAGAAAATGTGGTATACATATATAATGGAATATTATTCAGCCTTTAAAAACAGAGAAGGAAATCCTGCCATATTCAATAACATGGATGAGCTTTGAGGACATTATGTTAAGTGACATGAGTCAGTCACAGAAGAACAGATACTACATGATTCTACTTATATGAGATCTCTGAAATAGTCAAACACGTAGAAGCAGAGAGTAGAATGGTGGCTGCCAGGAGTTAGGAAGAGGGGAAATGGTAAGTATAAAGTTTTAGTTATGCAAGATAATTAAATTCTTGAGATATGCTGTACAACACTGTCCCTATAGTTGACAATATTTTGTTTTGAGAATAGAAATCATGCTAATTGTTCTTAGTATAATAAAAAAAAAAGGAGAAAAGAATCTCCTGGACCATTACCACTTAGCAAGCAATGGAGAAACAAATAACAAAAAAACAGATGTACTGAAGCTGCTGTATTACATGGCCTCTTCTCACAAAGCTAAGTAGACAACTATGCTCTTTGAAACTCACTTTCTAATAAATGCAGTTCAGAATACTTGGACATGGGAAAAACAAACTGTATTTAGAATACATAGGAGACTGTCTGCAAAATAGAGTTAATGACTCTAAGATATTAGAGGGAAGGAAAGAATATTGGATAAAATTTAATAAAATGTACATTCAATGGACTGAGCCATAAAGGTATTCTTGAATTAATTTAGTGTCTCAGATACTGAAGTGATCATGTATTTAATTGTGTTTAGGATAGGCTAAAGGATATTTTAAATAAACATCTTTTAACACTTGGAGTGCGGGAAATGAGTTAACTCCAAATCTCGAATAACCCACACAGAATGTTACTTTATGTCACCACACAGAATTTTACATCATACACATATGTCTTTTCACTTGCCAGATAAATAACTGTGCTTATATTTTGTTGCAAAACAAACCCATACTTGATTATATATTGTCATTTTTCCTCTCCAGTTGTTTCACATATGAATCATTTGTCTCCCCAATTAGATGATAAACTTCTTTAGGGCAAATCATATTGTCTTATCCTTTTCATCATTAGCAGCTAACACAATGCTGGGCTATAGACCTGCTCAATAAATGCATACTGAATTGGACAGTACTCTTAGTCATTGCCATTTCTTTTCTCTGAAGTACAGTTGAATAGACTGAATGCTGTGTGTGGCACTGTCAGCTTTTATACTTCGTCCTGCTTCTGTGACCACACTGTTAGAAGAAGACAAATCTTTACATTGATTCAATGCTGCTCCTGCCAGGATTATCAACAATAAATGACAATGCCCCAGTGCCAGTTCAAGTGGTAAGTTTTATTATATACAAATACCTGTTACCTAGAGATTGAACCCAAAATACCTATACCAGACTTAGTCATTTTTATCTGCACTTGACTCAAAACAAATGATCAAACTTAAATATAAGTTCACTGCCTGAATCTTTCATTCTATAAGTGAACATTTGAAAAAATAGCAAAATGGGAAATACTAAAAATAATTACTTTAAATTATAGAAACCTATTCATTTATCAACAATATCACCCCAATACATTCAATAAAATTAAAAAAAGAAAGATTATCTAGACAGTTTGGCTCAGTGGACTGAAAGGTCTGGATTCGATTCTGGTCAAGGGCATGTACTTCGGTTGCCATCCCTGGTTGGGTTCAAAATTAATTACTTTTAAAGTAGATAAGTTGTAAATGTTCTCTATATACTGGCATTACTATGCCCAAATGTGAAGACAAATTAATTTCTTCTAAAGTGAAATTCCTCTACTTCAAATTATAATGTCCATAGGCAGGTATTTATTTTACACTACTTTATAAGAAGATAAAATAATTTATCTTAATCCTATCACAAGCTGGGGAGTCAAAATAAAAATATAATTATCATAGTTAAGTTAATTTTCCAAATATAAAACTATGTCTCAATGCTTATTTAATAAAAATTTTTTCTTTTTCAATATAGAAATATTGAACTGAATTAAGATGTAGTTAAAACTTCCTTAATCAGGAAGTTTAACATGAAACCAATAGAGAGTCACAGTGATCCTAAAAGGTCCTATTTTAATAAGCTTGAAAGGAAAAGGATCAGAATTCTGACTAAATTGTCATTTAAAACCCTGTAATTCATGACAAACCACAACTCATGCAACCATGAAAACATTTATTTAAAATCATAGCAGGACTATATTATCTCTTCAGTTTTAATTGAAACTTTGAAGAAAAAAAAAACAATGACCTATCAAAGTTTCTTTGATAAATCTATTTTATTACACATTTTATATCTTTACTAGAGGCTTGGTGCACAAAATTTATGCACTGGGTGTTCGTGGGTGAGTGTTCCTCAGCCCAGTCTGCAACCTCTCAATCTGGGACCGCATGGGGATGTCCAACTGCCAGTTTTAAACCGGCATTTGGACATCCCTCTCACAATCCAGGACTGCTGGCTCCCAACTGCTCCCCTGCCTACCTGATTGCCCCTAACTGCTTCTGCCTGCCAGCCTGATCAATGCCTAACTGCTCCCCTGCCAGCCCGATTGCCCCCAACTGCCCTTCCCTGCTGGCCTGATCGCCCTCAACTGCCCTCCCCTGCCGGTCTGGTCGCCTCCAACTGCCCTCCCCTGCAGCAGGCCTGGTCACCCCCAACTGCCCTCACCTGCTGGCCGGGTCATCCCTAACTGCCCACACCTGCCAGCCTGGTCACCCCTAACTGCCCTCCCCTGATGGCCTGATCACCCACAACTACCCTCCCCTGCCAGCCACCTTGTGGCTGTGAGCACTGCCATCTTTGAGGGTGTGGCAGTCAAGTAGCATATTCCCTCCTTATTGGCTGTGGGCACCGCCATCTTTGTGATGGTGTGAGGGTCAATTAGCATATTCCCTCTTTATTAGATAGGATTTCTTTTTTTGATATAAAAATTACCATATGTGAACATAATAAATGATTTTTCTTTCATTACTTTGCTAAATGAATTAAAATTAAAACTTCATGTCGTGGAAAATAAAAAATAATGAAAAAAATTTTTTTAATTTTATAACTTGGCCAAAAATATGAATGATGTTAGTATCAAAATTGTGGTTTTGTGGTTCACACTACACTGTTTTTTCATTTCTCCTAACCTCAAGCTTTAAAGGTGAACTAGAAGTGAAGTGTATTTTAAAATCAAACCACTACAATGGCTGCTATTTGGCTGAAAAGCTCTTATTTGCACCAACCTCCAATGGCAAACTGAAATTTTTTTTCTAATTTCAGAAAAGCAGGGAAAAGGCCAAAATGAACACCTAAGAAAGTTATAATGACAGTAACTATATTCACATTTATCACTACAATGAAAAAACACACCTGCTAATCCTGATCCCTATAAAAAATTTTAAGCTCCATTGAAATGTAAGCATATGTGCATTATTCTGATGACATTTTATTCCCTCTCTTGCCTTGCTGACATTTATAACATGACCCAGTTCAGCTAAAATTACCATAGTGAAAAAGTAGCTGCACTCTGATAAGTGATTTTACCTAGACATGCTGTCTGGTTCCCACTGGTATACACATGCTGACATCCCTGGGTGAGAGAGATTAATTCCTTCTACTTGTCTTTTTCATGATAAAAGGCATCGATAGTGACTTTTTAAAAATTCCTTGCTTCTAAACTGAGAAACTGAAAAGCTGTGAATGCTAGGCTTCACCAATCAAGTAAGAAAACTAAACCTTGTAACAACACAAGCTAAAGAAAATATCCTGAAGCTGATATCTTGGGAAATGAAGATAATAGGAAAGAAATCACCTAAATTGGTAGTCTCAGTATTTCTGGCCATGTTCCCTACTCCCCACAGGTAGTAGTGGACTGGCAACTGGAAGGCATATGAGACAAAACATAAAAGTGGAATTTCAGAGATAATACTATTCCATGTTAAATGATCAGGAAGTATGAATTAAATAAAAAAATTTTGCAGGTATATTAAAGATATAAAATAAAAGGTCTTTCAAAGATAGTGTGAGATAGAAGAAAAATACCTAAAAATGAACTAATGGAGAATTTACCATAAAGTTATTGAAATTATTGGTAGAAATAAAAATGTCTTCTCAAAGGAATCCAAGACATGTTGATTGAAAATCTGAGGCTCCATTAAGGAAAATACTAGGTAAGAGGCTCAGGGTCCTGAAATAAAGAGAAGTAAAGAGAAATAATTTCTCTCAACAGGCAGAATCCAGTACTTAAGTAGTGATATTTTCTAAGTGACCAACTCAAATGTATGCCAAAGATGGTGAGCCTGTAGTACCAATAGAAATGGGTCCAGTTTACCACCCTTATGAATCAGGAAAGCCAAAGAGAGTGAGACTCAGGTACAGTATACAGAGCAGTAAACTTACCTGCACCTTGGGCCTGGGACCCAGAAATAATGAAAAGTAGAAAGAAATGAAAGTGAAGTTAGAGAGGTCTGAAAAAAGAGTGTTTAATGCTTTAAACTGTCAAGATCAACAATTTGCTTATATGTAAAACCCGTAATAGCATGTTAGGGATTATAATAAATCATAATTACTATTTTTAAGAATAAATATGGATTTAAGTGCTGCTGAAATTACTCTGAATTCAGAGGTACCAGGATGTCTGTGGCAGGATGTATGGCAGAGCTGGTAACATATACCAGCTGTGTCATGACCTGACTTGCACAAGGAGTGGAAACCTAAGAGCAGCTGACTTGAGGGCGAGTAGAAGGAGAGTAGAGAAAAGACTAACCCTGGGCCTATGGAAAGGAGACAAATTGTTTTCATCATGTGAGTTATGATGTACAATCACAGCAATGATGACTAAAGTGAATGCCATGATATATTGAAAGCTCCAAATTTGCATGTGAGAGCACCAAAAGACAGTGTCTCTAATAAGGAAGGAGCTATACAGGACATACATTACAGAGGTAGTGGTGAGGGTCGGCCCTCATGCTGACTGCATGAGAAGACAAGAGTCAAGGAACATGTGGGGCCTGTGTGCACTGGCAAAATACCATGCATATAAAAAATAAATGGGGGTATACTGTACAGGGGAGGTGGAAGCCTTGCATTATACAGGTAGGGCATGAACAAATATAATTGAGTTACTACTGTTAATGTGACTACATATGATCCCCCAGAATAGTGAGGTATGGAGAAACTCAGGTTAGGCACAATTTGTGTCTTGATTGTCTGAGAATGTTTATTCTGACAGACATAATGAGGGAAAGAGAATTATTTAGAAGAGAGTGGAGGTAAGAGGAAGAATATAGTTCCTAGATTAGACTTATTCCAGATCACTGAGAAAAGCAGTCTTCTACTCTATGACCCTTTTTATAACATTCTTAATGGTGTGGTCTGGGGTGGAGATGGAGGTTTTCTTAACAAGATGATGACAATCACAACAAATGATATTTGCCTAGTGCCAGCTACTGTAAAAAACACTTAATTATTCATTAACTCAATAAATTCTCACTACAGTGTTAGAAGGTAGATGCTGCTATTATTAATCTCACTTGGTTAATAATGGAACTGAGTCAACTCATCAGCCATCTGCACCTTGTGTGGGAGAAAGATGAACCTGGACAGGCTTCACTGTCCAAGTATAGAGCTTAAAGCCAGCACAGTTACCATCAATAAGGAGGGAATCCTTAGAGGCAAAGAAAAAATAGAAAGAGAGAGGCTAAATCCTTGAGCTAATAACCAAATTCTGCAGGCACAAGGGGAGACCTATAGCTTTTCAGGCTAAATTCATAAAAAATATGGGCAATGGGAAGCTAAAATCTGTACACTGTGCAGAGACAACATTTGCAGTTTCAATTCAAGCAAGTTAACTGACTACCAGATCAAAAAAACCAAGGTCCTCAAAGCATATAACAAAGCTCAGAGTCGCTTCAACATGCAGGGTGAGGCAAATGTAGGTTTATAGTTGTGAGTACACAAAACACAGAGTTTATTCTTGTATTATTAATTATTGTATTATTTTCCATACGAACAACTGTAAACCTACTTTTGCCTCACCCTGCACGTTGAAGCGACTGAGTTTAAGTAACATTTTCCATTTCTTTGAATGTCTAGTAATATTTAAGGAAAACGTTATCAGTGAATGAACATACAAAAAATAAATCTCAAGAGAAAAATGGAAGCTAAAAAAGAAAAAGAGGAGACTCTAGATCTGAAAAATACAATAACTGAAACAAAACATTCACCAAATGAACACAACAACAAATTGGAGATAGCAGGAAAAGAATCCGTAAATTTGAAGTTGAATTAATAGGAATTGCCCAATCCAAAGGTGAGAGAGAAGAAAAGACTGGAGAAAAATGATCATAACACTAGAGACCTATAAGAAATATGAACTAATCCAACATAAGTATAAATGGAATCCTAGCAGAACAAGTGATAAAGGGAAACTTAAAATATTCATAAATATAATGGCTAATAAATTCCCAAATTTAATGCAAAATAATAGGTTAAGACCCAAGAAATTCAGTAATATCTAAACAGGATAAATACTAGGAAAATTTATGCTAGAAACAACATAGTTAAACTCCTGAAAGCCAAAGATAAAAAATTAATCTTGAAAGAGACCAGGGAAATTCCATAAAGGGGAAAATGAAGACTGACAGCCAAATTCTCTTCAGAAACTAAAGGAGCCAGAGAAATTGAAACAACATACTTAAAGTACAGAAACCAAGAATTCTATTTCCAGAAAGTTCATCCCTCAATAATAAAAGTAAAATAAGACACACTCAGATAACAAGAATAAGAGAATCTATTGCCAGCTGACTTGAATAATAAAAAATGCTAACAAATTCTTCAGTCTGAATGATACTAGATGACAACTAAGGTCTACAGAAAAGAAGGATGAGTAAATATATGCATAATATAAAGAGTATACAAAATTTTTCTTTCTTCTCCTAATAAAAAAACACAAAAGATTACTTAAGGCAAGAGTTATACCACTGTATGAACTTTATGTTAATAATATAATAGTAATAATAATAATGATGATGTAGTATTAATATCAGTTCATCTACTGTAACAAATATACCACACTAAAGTATAATGTGAATAGTAGGAGAAAACTATGCAGGGTGAAAAGGGATAGATAGGAACTCTGTACTTTCTGTTCAATCTTTCTGTAAGCCTATAATTACTATAAAATAAAGTCTATAAAAACTTTAATTACTAACATCGGGTAATATAATAGTGATTATACCATAACTCTAACTTTTGAATAACTGTTTGGTGTAATAGCAAACCAAGCATCACTAAAAACAACAACACCACCTAACAAACTAAGTAGTAATAAACAAGAATTTTCAAAGGACATACGGACATGTGTCATACTTCAGTCAACAACGAACCACATATACTATGGTGGTCACATAAGATTATAACAGCTGAAAATTTTCTATTGCCTAGTTACATTGTAGTGCAATGCATTTCTTATGTGTTTGTGGTGATGCTGGTGGTAACACAAACCTACTGCACTACCAGTCATATAAAAGTATACCACATATGAATTCAGTAGTTGGCTATACTATATAGGTTTGTGTAGGTATACTCTATGATGTTGCACAATTACAAAATTGCCTAATAACGCATTTTTCAGAACGTATCCCCATCAATAAGTGGCATGTGACTGTATATGGAAAACCTACACCTGACATCATATTTAATAATGCAAAAGTGGATACTTTCCCCCTAAGTTTGGGAACAAGGAAAGAATATACCTTCCAATCACTTCTATTCAACATTGTATGGGTAATTCTAAAATCCTATATAATAAAAGCCTAATATGCTAAGTGTCCGGTTGTCCATTCAACCAATCAAAGCGTAATATGCTAATGATATGCTAAGGCCGCTCAAATGGTGCCACATTCTATGTTTATAAATTGTTTGACTATTGTTAAGATGAAAAATTTCCCAACTTCATTTAAAGATAAAATGTAATTTGCATCAAAATCCCAGTATTTTGTGGAAATTGACAAACTAATCGTAAGTTTTTATACTAATGCTAAGAATGTAAAGTAGGCAAAATAATTTTGACAAAGAGCAAGGTAGAAGAAATTATAAAACTCAAGTTAAAAACCCTGCTATAAAGGTGTAATAATCAAGACGGTGTAGTATTGGTCTAAAAATGGCCATACATATCAATGTAGCAGAATAGAAACCCAAAAAATAAATCTTTCCATTTGTGAAAAATTAATTTTAGACAAAGGTGCCACTATGGAATTATATGGAGGAAAGAACAGCCCATATGGCTATCCAATTGCCCAGTACTGCGTGTTGAAAGACTAATCTTTCCTCTATAAAATTATAAAACTTCTGAAAGAAAATAAAGGAAAAAATCTTGGGCTAGCAAAGATATCCTATATATGACACCAAAAGCATAATCTATAAAAGAAAAATTTGATCAACTGGATCATAAAAATTAAAACCTTCTATTCTTGAAGACAGCATAAGAAAATAAAGATTTTCCACTGTCTCGGAGAAAACATTTGCAAATCTGACTTCACCACAGAAGATATAAGAGGACTAATCACATGAAAATACACCCAATATCATTAGTCTTTAAGGAAATGAAAAATTTGGAACCACAATAAGATACCACAACACATCTATTAGAATGGATATAATCTTAAAAACTGATAATATCAAGTGTTACTGAGGAAGAAAAACCTACTTTCCTACTTTACTGGAGGGAAGGTAAAATGGCGTAGCCACACTGAAAGAGATCAGCAATTTCTTAAAAAGTTAAAAGTAAATTTACCATATGTCCCACCAATTCTACTCGTAGGTGTTACCATAAGGGAAATGAAAACATGTGCCCATAAAAGGACTTGTGCATGAATGTTACAGTACTAGACTGGAAAAAAATCTGAATGCCCCCCCCCCCATTGTTAAATAAATAAACAAAATAGGATATACTTATAAAGTGGAATATTATTAAACAATAAAAAGTAACCAACCATTGATATATTTCTACAACATTAAGGGACCTCAAAATAGTATGCTAAGTAAAAGAATTCAAACACACAAGTCTTATTATACATGATTCAGCATATAACTGCTTTATCTGA
>NW_005871048.1:11234890-11241130 GCF_000147115.1 Myotis lucifugus
TTTAACTTTAATTCATTCAGCAAAGTAATGAAAGAAAAATCGTTTTTTATATTCCTTTATGGTAATTTCATATCCAGAAACGGAAATCCCCTCCAATAAAGAGGGAATATGCTAGGTGACCCTCCCACCCTCACAAAGATGGCGGCGCCACACCCAATAAGGAGGGAAGAGCTGGTGACTCGGCTCCAAACGTCTCCAGCCTTCCCCCTACCGTGGGCCAATCGCTACACCTGAACGTCGCCCAACCTGGGCAAAGGGCAAGGGCAGTAAGGGGTGCCCAGGATGGCGGAGTGGGGGGAATTAGGAGTGACCAGGCCGGCAGGGAGGAGGCAGTTGGAGGTGACCTGGCCGGCAGTGGGGGGCAGTTAGGGGCAATCGGGCTGGCATGCAGAGGCAGTGAGGGGCGATCAGGCCAGCGGGGCGGGGGGGGGCAGTTAGGGTGACCAGGCAGGCAGGGGAGCGATTAGGAACCAGCAGTCGAGGATTGTGAGAGGGATATCCGACTGCTGGTTTAGGCCCAATCCCAGGGGTCGGACCTAAACTGGCAGTCAGACATCCCCCGAGGGGCCCGGATTGGAGTGGGTGCAGGCTGGGCTGAGGGGACCCCCCCGCCCCGTGCACGAACTTCGTGCACCGGGCCTCTAGTATAAGTATAAAACTTCATGAACAATCCAATTCTTATTCCTTTTGTTCTCAGTATATGTCTCCTTAATATCAAACTCATACTAATTTCAAAAGGAGTCTCATAAACTGAAGATTCACATATTCTTTTTTTTTAATCCTCACCCGAGGATATGCTTATAGAGAGGGAGGGAGGGAGAGAGAGAGAGAGTGAGAGAGAGAGAGACAGACAGAGACAGACAGAGAGACAGAAAGAGACAGAGAGAGAGATCCATGTGAATCCTTACACACCCTGACTGGAAACTGAACCTGCAACCCAGGTATGTGCCCTGACTGGGAATTGAACCTGCAACCTTCCTGTGAACAGGATGACACCAAATAACTAAGTCACTCTGGCAGGACTCGCATATAGATTCTTAAGTGATATATAAAATGTTAAAATAATATTCTCATCTATCCTATATTTAAATTTAAAAGATTACTCAAATCATACTGTAATACTTATTCACCTTAGCCCTAGATTTTATCATAGACCATGGAATTACCAAATACTCAATAGGACTTAAAAAATAAAATTTAGTATTAATTCAATCAACAAATATTTATAGAACATCAATTATATATCAGGCAATAGCTGGGCATTGGAGATACAATGATGAGTGAAAACAGAGATGGTTCCCCCCTACATGTAGATTTTCTGATCCTAATGAACAAATATAAAGCAATTTCCCTACCAAAGTCACCTATTTGAGCAGCAAGATTTATGAACTATTTCTCAATGAAAACGTATTGGTTCAATTTATAAAAAAGAGTTGAGTTAAACTTCCAAACTATCTTCGAGAACAGAAACTATCGTAATTAAGTGAACAGACCTGGAAATGGAAGTTTAAAATGCTTTGTTCTTAAAAATATACTATAAAGGAAGAGTAATAGGGAAAACCATTTTCATGGACTTGTAATGTTGCTTCTAACATGATTTCCTTTTAAAAATATGTAAAATAAATTCAGCACTTAGAAACATAAAAATGCTTTTAAGCAATTAGTCAAGGAGCACCAATTAGAATACCTTCATTCTTAAGGATATATTGACTACCTTATTTTAATCAGATGATTTCAAGTGTTGCCTTTAAATCATTCCAGTCTGGCTTCACCTCACCTCGCTGCCTCCATTCCGGTGATTATGAACATCTTTCAGAGATCCCTCCAATATGTTATAGTCGCTTCAGGGTTTTTGAATATACTATTCCCACTGCCTAAATAACATAGCCTCTCTCTCTGGCTCTGACCAGTCTTACATTTCTGCTCATGTCTCAGCTTAGATCTTTCCTGAGGTCCCCTGGAATAGGCTAAAGCTCACTGGACTGTGCTCTGAATACACCATGAGCTTTCCCTTCCTAGAATTCCTAAAATTTCTAATTACAAGTGTAATGTCTGATTCAACAATATGTTTGCAAGTACTATATTCCTGGAGCACCTAGTTTGAAACATAATAAATATTTGTTGAATAAATGATGTTCAGGTAAAATATGAATAAACATACTCATTATTTCTTGCCACACATACTACAATGCAGTGAAAAATCTTTTCTCTAATTAAAGAGCAGGAAATCATGCTGTCATTTTGTCATTTTCTCTAGCATATATATATTAACACCTCTCATCACAGAATAAGTAGAAATTCACTGATGTTTCTGAAGCAGTTCTAAGATTTAATTTCCTCATATTTTATCCTGTCATTTCTCTTTTTAAGAAAAATAGCACTTTGATATAGAATATATCTGATTCCTGTATAGACTTGCAATGCATAATTTATAGATGGACAGCAAAAATATGTGAAAGATGACAACTTGAAAGAAATAAACACAGAAAAATAAAACTAAAATAACACAAAATACTATTAAATATTTTATATAGTCTAATCAAAAGCAATCTGCAGATATCAATAAACTAAAATAACCATAATGTAAAAAAAGTCTAAATGTTATTTTCTTTTGAATTCTAGTTTCTTTTGTGAACAAAAGGTCAAAATCAATAACTGAGATAATTTCTTGTAAGATTATCTTTCTGACCAGCCTCATGTTCCTGAATAGAGTATTAAATTCACTCATAAAACATTGTGTGAACTTTGTGATTACAAATAGATTCTATCCTACTTCTAAAAGCACATTTCCATTTAACTAGATGAATCAATGAGTAAACTTAATATTATTTGGAATATAAGAGTTTGATAAACCAATGGGTATAGAAACTATAATTGTTAGCCAAAATAATTCTAACCCATATTACAAGTTTCTATGTTTTTACCAAGAGAGATTTCAGGATGAGTAGATTTCCAAATTAAACTATTAAAATTTAATTCCAACAGTCAAAACTAACTTTTCTTAAGATCCACATAAGTGTCTTACTATTTATCCTTTTCAACTTTGGTAATATTTTCACGAGACTAGAGTAACAGCATTAAATTTGTCTTAACTATGACTAGAGAGGAAGACATTACAAATTCTTCTTAATTGTGTTCTGTGTCCTCCCTCTACTCTTTAATACCGCAGGGAGAATTAACATTTTCCCTCCTTTCATCACATCTTTACAGTATTTAGACTATAGCACAAATAGTATCAATGTTGGTGCACCGAGGCTTACTGACATCCACTTGCTCACTAAAGGACAGCCACAGATCAATACACGCAGTCACCAGCTGCCACATAGGTTTTATTTTATTTTTCTGGTGGAATTATCTGTCTCTTTCTTTCTATCTATCTATCTATGTATGTATGTATCTATCTATCTATCTATCTATCTATCTATCTATCTATCTATCTATCTACCTACCTACCTACCTACCTACCTACCTACCTAGTTATTCTTCCTCTGGTAAGAAAAAAAATCTGGGAAAATAAACAAAGACCCAGCTAGCATGGCTCAATGGTTGAGCATTGACCTATGAACCAGGAGGTCATGGTTCAATTCTCAGTCAGGGCACATACTCGGGTTGCGGTCTCAATCTCCAGTGTGGGGCGTGCAGGGGCAGCCTACCAATGATTCTCTCTCATCACTGATGTTTCTATCTCTCTATCCCTCTCCCTTCCTCTCTGAAGTCAATAAAAATCTATTTTAAAAAAAAAAGAAACAAGGACTCCAAACCACCCTTATTTTCTTCCTGACTTACTACCCATTTAAACAAAGAATGGTGATTAGAACTAAAATATAACATCCAAAAACAATCGGTGGGGTCACCTCAAAAATAGTTTACTAAACTGAAAGTATAAAAAATTTAATTCAAAAACAATTTTATAAAAATAGGAGCCATCTTTTAACTTTCAAAAAGCAATATAACTTTCAATCTATGCAAGGCCCATGGTCAAGTGATGCAGTTATCTGTACTTTGTCAAAGTTAAACACCAGTAATTTAGTTGTATAGCCTACCATACACCTAGGCTATATGGTATAGTCTATTGATCCTAGGCTATAAACTTGTACAGCATGTTACTGTACTAAACGGTATAGGCAATTATAACTCATTGAGTTATGATATTATGATAACTACAATGTCACTAGGCAAAAAGAATTTTTTGTTCTATTGTAATCTTATGTGACCACCATAGCATATGAGGTCTGTTGTTGACCAAAACAATGTTATCTAGTGTGTGACTGTATTTCAACCAATCTCCAGTCCAATAATTGCTGTTTAATAAGCACAAGTGGAGATATAGGAAATCCACTTACTTTTTCATAGGATTATAAAATATAATCATATTTCTTCTAAACATTATGATAAAAGCTTGCTAACAAGGTGGCACATATTTGCATTTCCATGTTACATGGATTAAGGTCTGGGGTCTTGAGGCCATAATTTAACCACAGGTAAATGGGGACATGGAAATGCTAAAAAGTAAAAGGATCCATGATTCACAGATATTGCAATTCAATTTAACAAATACTGAAGATCTATGATAGCTTGCTTTTGAAGGTCCAAAGAAAACCTTGAACAAGCGACTCTGTGTTATAGTATCCATATCAAAACGGCAGTATTGTTTATCTCAGACATTTGCAAAAATCAAATGAGGTGATATGCAAAAGTGCCTGTAACAGGGTAAACACCCAACAAATGGCTGTTAATTCTAATCTCTTTATTAACATAACCAATGTGCTTCCTTCTTTTAGTGACAAAAAATTTTCTTGTTTTCAAAATTTAATTCCTAAATCAGAAAAATAGCAACACATTTGTTCATTAATGTAGGTGATAAATTTAATAACTATGGGTACTGGAGTTTTAGAATAAATTACTCATTTCTAATTCCAAAATATTAATTAATGTTAGATTATAAATACTTCTTCTAATTCTTCTCGCTCATTTTCAACTCTCTGTGGATCTGCTTTCTAGGAAATTTGCTTTCCTTAGGCAACACAAAGGTCCAGGAAGCAATAGCTAAAACTTTAAAGATGAAGTGTGATTCTATCAGTTCAAACAGAATATTCACATACACTCATAATAACCATTGTTTAGTCTGTACTGTACTGTTATTTTCTGTATGATAAGATCTTATTTCTACAGAATGAGTTAAGGTTATAAAAGCAGGTATTTTCTTATTATGAAAACTTTAAATTCAAGCCAAAATTTGCTTTAAAATACTCTACTTAATGAAAAGAGATGCATGTAAAATATGAGAAATTGGTTCTTTGCCCCTTTAATAATGAATTCAGGTATCCTATCTAATAAAAGAGAAACATGGTAATTAGCGTACGACCATTACCCTTCCCATTGGCTAATCAGGGCGATATGCAAATTAACTGCCAGCCAAGATGGCGGCCGGCAGCCAGGCAGCTGGAAGCGAACATGAGGCTTGCTTGCTTCAGTGAAGGAAGACTCCAACGTTCCCCGCCTGCCTTGCCGGCCTCTGAGCTGGCAGTTTGAAACATTGTAACAAATATAGAAGCTAAACAAAACCCCAGAAACCAGCTTTCAGCCGGCCGGGATCTCAGAGCTGGAGATGATACAGTGTTTCGATTATAGAACCAAAACAAACCAGATACCTGCTTTCAACAGCAGAGGCCTTGGCCCAGAATAAAAAAAAAAAGAAAAAAAGGAGCGGTTGGGAGCTTCAGTCACCCACCAGCCTGAAAACAGCCCTCAGCCCCTCACCCAGACTGGCCAGGCACCCCAGTGGGGACCCCCACCCTGAAGGGTGTGTGACCAGCTGCAAACAGCCATCATCCCCTCATCCAGGCTGGCCAGGCACCCCAGGGGGGACCCCCACCCTGATCCAGGACACCCTTCAGGGCAAACCAGCCAGCCCCTACCCATGCACCAGGCCTCTATCCTATATAGTAAAAGGGTAATATGCCTCCCGGCACCGGGATCAGCGGAGCCCCGAGGCCTCCCGGCACCGGGATCAGCGTGACAGGGAGCAGCGCCCAAACTCCCTGATCGCCCTGCGGTTCTGTGTGTGACAGGGGGCGGGGCCACAACCTCCCTATCCGCCCTGCTCTGTTCGTGACAGGGGAAGGCGCCCCAACCCCCTGATCAGCCCTGCTCTGTGCCTGATAGGGGGGAGCTCCCCAACCCCCTGATCGCCCTGCGGCTCTGTGTGTGACAGGGTGCGGCACCTCAACCCCCCCCCCC
>NW_005871048.1:11241283-11269286 GCF_000147115.1 Myotis lucifugus
CAGGGGGCGGTGCCCCAACTCCCCTATCGGCCCTACTCTGTGCGTGACAGGGGGGAGCTCCCCAACCCCCTGATGGGCCCTGCTCTGTGCGTGACAGGGTACGGAGCCCCAACCCTCCTGATGGGCCCTGCTCTCTGCGTGACAGGGGGCAGCGCCCCAACCCCCTGATTGGCCCTGCTCTGTGCGTGACAGGGGGTGGCACCGCAACCTCCCCATCGACCCTGCCTTGAGTGTGACAGGGGGCGGTACCCCAACCCCCCAATCGGCCCTACCCTGAGCGTGACTGAGGGTGGCATCGCAACCTCCCAATCCGCCCTGCTCTGTGCATGACAGGGGGCGGCGCCCCAACTCCCCAATTGGCCCTGCTCTGAGCCCGACCAGGGGCTGCACCTAGGGATTGGGCCTGCCCTCTGCCACCCGGGAGTAGGCCTAAGCCAGCAGGTCGTTATCTCCCGAGGGGTCCCAGACTGCGAGAGGGCACAGGCCGGGCTGAGGGAGCGGTGCCCCTCCAAGTGCACAAATTTTTGTGCACCGGGCCTCTAGTATAAATAATAAAACTACCTAAAGCATCATTCATGTTTTATCAACTACATTCATTCAGTGACACTGCACTGCAATAAAATATTAATTCACATAAAAATACCACTGTATTTTGAAAAGGCCACAAATTTTCTAGACTGTAAAATTAAAATAAGACTGATAAACATGCAGGACATCTTTATTCCTCTAGAGGTATATGCTGCATATCAAGAAAATAAAATGGCAAATGTTTAGTCAATGTAAAAAGACTTCTAAAGAGGTTATGAATATACTAGAGGCCCAGTGCATGAAAATTAGTGCACTGGGGGGAGAGGTCCCTCAGCCCAGCCTGCCTCCTCTCACAGTCCGGGAGCCCTCAGGGGATGTCCTACTGATGGCTTAGGCCCGCTCCCTGTGGACTCTGCTGCTGCCACTGCCGGCTGCCGCGCTGCCTGAGCCTCGGCCCTCACAGCCACCGCAGCTTGCCTGAGCCTCAGCCCGGCCCTCGTTGCCTGAGCCTCAGGACCTTGCAGTAGCAGCTGACATCCACGGCTTGCCTGAGCCTCGCCGGCCCTGGCAGTGGTACCTGCCATCTGCGGCCTGCCTGAGCCTCGGGCCATCCCTGGCAGTGGCAGCCACCATCCGCGGCTTGCCTGAGCCTCGGGCAGCCGTTGTGGCTTTGTCCAGATGGACGTCTGGAAGACATCCGCCCTAATTAGCATATTACCCTTTTATTAGTATAAATTGGTCCTTAACCTTTTTTGGGTTACAGACTTGATAGTACTCATAAATGGTACAGACATTAGAAAAAAATGTGTATGCACATACATATAAAATATAGCAGGCCATCTTAGGAGCTTCATAGCCTTCTGAAGACAGAACCCATACAGGTTAAGAATCTTTATGTAGCCCTGGCCGGCTTAGCTCAGTGGATAGAGCGTCGGCCTGCGGACTGAAGGGTCCCGGGTTCAATTCCGGTCAAGGGCACATGCCCAGGTTGCAGGCTCGCTCCCCAGTAGGGGGCATGCAGGAGGCAGCCGACCAATGATTCTCTTTCATCATGGATGTTTCTCTCTCTCTCCCTCCCTTTCCCTGCCTCTCTGAAATCAATAAAAACATTTAAAAAAAAAAAAGAATCTTTATGTAGACCCTCAATATTGAGTGAATATTTTCACTGTGACCCCGGGTCCAAGGCCTGTGATAATTTGTTATTTTGCTGAGGCACACATTTGAATCACATTAAAATAAACCTGAAAGACTGATGTGAACTAGCAAGTCACCCAGCTAGTGAGGGAGCCTGGCGTTCACATCTCAGTTTGACTTTGGCATCTTTACAATTCATCATTTAGTTATTCATGCTTTAGTGGTAATCATTAGTATATTTAGGTCTTTGAACTTCTCATAATGAAAAGGGTCTACTGCTTGCATAGACCAAGGCTCCCTGGCAAGTTACATCATGATGATTCTCTAAAAGAAAGCAGGCTTATAAAAGATAACAAGCTAATGCAAGAAATAAAGTACATTATCTTCATAAATAGTCACTCATTAACATATTAAATCCCTATTTTATAGAAGGTACTTTCTAGCCATTGTGTAGTTCACAAAGATAAAAGATACAGACTTAGTCTTCTAAAAACATTCAATATTATTATGCACCAAGTTTATTTCTAAAAATATTGACTACAAAAAACCACATGACCAAAGTTTTATTACAGTCACTCTTCAAAAAGTAGTTATGTGTCAGGTATCTATAATAATAACAGGGTAATATGCTAAATAGACCGGATGTCATTCTGGACGTCCTTCCTGACGAAGCCGGGGGTCAGAGGGAAGCCATCCCAGGTCCCGGGTGCTGGAGGGAAGCCGGTGCTGGCAGCCGGGGGAAGGAAGGCCTACTCTTGCACGAATTTTCATGCATCAAGCCTCTAGTCCAGGGGTGGGCAAACTTTTTGACTCGAGGGCCACAATGGGTTCTTAAACTCGACTGGAGGGCCGGAACAAAAGCATGGATGGAGTGTTTATGTAAACTAATATAAATTCAAAGTACACATCATTACATAAAAGGGTACAGTCTTTTTTTTTTTTTAGTTTTATTCATTTCAAACGGGCCGGATCCGGCCCGCGGGCCGTAGTTTGCCCACGGCTGCTCTAGTCCTATATAATAAAAGGCTAATATGCAAATTGACCTAACGGTGGAACGACCAGTCACTATGATGCACACTGACCACCAGGGGGCAGACGCTCAACACAGGAGCTGCTCCCTGGTGGTCAGTGCGCCCCCACAGGGGGAGCGCTGCTCAGCCAGAAGCCAGGCTCATGGCTGGCAAGCACAGAGGCGGTGGCAGGAGCCTGTCCTGCCTCCGCGGCAGTGCTAAGCACATCCGACTGCCGGTTTAAGCCACAGGGAGCAGGCCTATGCCATCAGTCGGACATCCCCCGAGCTCCCGGACTGTGAAAGGGTGCAGGCTGGGCTGAGGGGACCATCCCCCCCCCGAGTGCACGAATTTCATGCACCGGGCCTCTAGTTTATAATATTCTTCAATTCCTATAATCATTAAACTTCTAACCTGGGTTTGCTAATAAACTTCAATGTCTGTACTCACATAAACCACTATCCTATTAAAACAAACCATTAGAAATCCAGTTAGTTTTCTTAAAATAAAGATGGCTGGGATCATAAAATGTGATGAATTCATTATCTAGTTTCAACAAAATACCAAGAGTAATTACTTGAAATAATATACAGGTGGCATTTTTTAAAAATCAGAAGTTGTATTAGACCTATCACCCTGGCCTAGGTCTTTATACCCTCCTTTCTCCATCTACCCCCCACGCCAATGCCCCTTTCCCTAGCACCTCCTTCATTGGAACCTCATTTCTAATCTTCAATCTCCTTGCAAGCCCCACTTTATAAAAACCCCCAGCTCCAGGCAATCAGAGCCATTACTACTGGCTTAGATTTGAAGGTACATTTACTCTATACTCCTCAAAAGATAGAAGGCTACCACACCTTAATAGAATTAGTGATTCTATTCTCCACTCACTCAAAGCATTTTATTTGTACATCATTTACTTGACTCAGCCTAATGTTAGTTTGTTGCTCCTTCATTAAGTTAGTTTTTCTAAAGCAGGATTGTCATGTTGGAATATCTTTAAGTATGAAACACATCTTCTTTATAGTACAAAACATTAGAGCATCCTAAAAGTTCCTCCTCATGTCCCCTTCTAGTCCTACCCTTCAAGGGTAAACACTATCCTGACAACTAACATCAGAGATTTGAACTTTATATAAGATTATCATAAGTGTTCTTTTGCCTCTGGCTTCTTTCACTCAACATCATATTTATGTGATTCATCCAGTGTTAAATATAGCTGTAGTTCTTACATTCTCACTATATATTATTTCATTTATGACAATATTACAATTGATCCACTCTACTGTCCATGGGCATTTCAATAGTTTCTATATTGGGGCCATCATAAATAGTATTTCTATAAACATTATTGTCCATGTCTTTTGGTGAACACAGATATCTGCATTTCAGGTAGGCATATACCTGGAAGTATAATTTCTGGATTATATGGTATATGCATGTTCAATTTTAGAAGACATTGACAAGTAGTTTTCCAAAGTGGGTTATTAAAGCCTAATTTTTGTATTCATTCATCTTTTTAAAAAATGTGTAAAGGTACCACAGTTGACACTGGTGAAAACAGCCAGCCCAGAGTTCCTTTATTGCCACAGCAAACATGTCTTCCTACTTTCATTTTCCCAAATACCTAAGGTGTACCAGGTATCGTTCCACAGTTAGAAACCATCAGATTAATCAGAAAGACAAAATCCTCACCCTCATGGTTCTCGTATTCTAGTGAGGTGGAATTCACAGTGTTGTAGCGAAATAAAAAACACTGAGAATAATAAGAAGCAAACATATAACTGAGAATACAAAGAAAACTAAGTAAAAATCAAATAAATGTTTTTTAAAAATGTCTAAACAAATTAAAATTCCTTAAGTTTTCTTAATATCTGTGATGTAAAGGTGAAAAAATGGCTTAACAACTTAGTTTCTTAAAAGAAGCTTTCTTGACCTTATTTTTTCATGATTTTATATTTTTCCAAGGTCTGAAATAGAAAGGGACATATATACATATAAACACACATGTATATGCATATATGAATACACATATATGCACATATGTATGTATATAATGTGTATATATTTTTTAAACTAATCATGTAACTGAATACATATACTTTTCCTCAACAAATCATGTAACTGAAAGACTAGAAAAATTACCTAATGAAACAGAATGCTGGAATCTTTTCCCCCAGGTAAGGAATGATTACTGAACTGCTTTTAGATGCCAGAAAATATTCAGTAACACCAGATGCTACTATAGGTAGTATGGCTAATTAAGATTTAATGTACTTTACTGCTTCAAAAATTAAATGGGAGGGACTGCAGGGAACTGTTCTATATTGCTAGGAAAATTATATACGGTCAGAAAAATGAAAAGCAAATGTCCATGAAAATTTATGTTTTCTTTCATTTGTTAAAAGAATGTTTTTCACTTATGAGGAAGGCTCCTCCCTTTCATTTGGAATTTAAAATTTATGTTGTACTTTATAGAACATTCAGAGAAGAAGATTTGGACACAGCAAATGTATGTCCATCTAGGAAATCAATGTTTAATTTGGAATAAAAAGAAGAGCTGCTGGAGCATGGCAATCATTTTATTACTGTCTGATTTAGCAGCATCTAACAGAGATGGAAAGTTTTATCATGAACCTTTAACTACTAAATTCACAAAACAAACAGAAGGCTTACCATGGGAGGCAGAGAGTGATCAGACTATATCCTCTAGTTACTCTTCCAGTAAACAGCATGTGTTGTCTAAAATTGCTATGGGAACCTGGGAGCTCATGAGGAAAATCGAGTTTTAGTTGAATGTCTTCTTTAATATCCTATATTACAACCTTCAGAGTAAAGAAAAAGTTTACGTGCAGACATTCATTATCAGCAAAATCAAATATTAACATTAAAATGAAGTACAATGATATTAAACTTTGTAATTTAATCATGGTGCTGAATTAAGCATATAAGTAGATTCATCACATGATATTTCTGTTTGCATAGAACTGATTTTAACATATTGTATAAATTCAGCCGTAACCGGTTTGGCTCAGTGGATAGAGCATCGGCCTGGGGACTGAAAGGTCCCAGGTTCAATTCCAGTCAAGGGCATGTACCTTGGTTGCGGACACATCCCCAGTAGGGGGTGTGCAGGAGGCAGCTGATCGATGTTTCTCTCTCATCGATGTTTCTAACTCTCTATCCCTCTCCCTTCCTCTCTGTAAAAAATCAATAAAATATATTTAAAAAAAAAACAAAACATAATGTATAAATTCAAATGAATAAAAGAGAAGACAGATTTGTGCTTCAATTCCCCTTCTGCCTATAGTATAGAGAAAGAAGGTTACATTATTAGATATTTCTCCTCAAAAATGGCAAGTATTCTTCTAAATATTCAGCCCAATCAGGAACCAGATCCAAAAAGGAAGTTAATAAAGAATTACTGAAAAGGGTGGAAGAGAAAAACACCTAAATGAATATGATATCAGAAATAATAACTTAAACCTCGTTGTAACATTTCTCTATATGAGCCATCCACAATACTTTTCAGAAAAGTGAAATTTAGTGCAGTAGAAAGAGAATTTGATTGAGAGTCCAAATATTAGGTTCTAGTTCCCCCCTGTGTTATTTAAAACTGTGTAACTTTGGGTAAATAAAAAACCTTCCTGGTGTTTGCTTTATAGATTTAAAAACAAAGAGCAATTTCTTATTCTCTTCATTTAATGTAGCAGTGTAGTCAGGGTCCCTTTATGAAATTAAAATTATTTCCACAGCAACTAACTGATATCAAATGGTTTTAGGAATTCTTCACAGTATCAGTCAGAGGCAAGAGACTAGCTTTTAAAGGTGAAAATCTAGTAAAAGCATCCACCTATAATAAACAGCAAGGAGAAAACCAAAATGTACTTGAAAATTAAACTGCTCCTTCTAGGTTTTCTTTTCTCTCTCCAGCTGTGACTAATATTAAACCTTTCTCTTTAAGGGTAGCAAAGGACATTTCTGAGGATAACTTCACTCAAGGCTATAAAATGAAGTTTTTAAAAATGTGTGTGAGGTGTGTATATATGTGATAGAAAAATTATCAAAACAACCAATACTATGTGTACAAGACAGATGAGGAAGGGAGAAGAGGAGAGCGGGGTGAAGTGAGGGGAGGGGAAGGAGGGGGAAAAGGAGGGGAGGGGAGATGAAGTGAGATATGACATGAGGTGACTATACTTTTGGTTGTCAAGCTTCCCTTTATAATCACAAGGAAAGCATCCATGGCTTTATACTGAACTGACTTGAGAATCAGGGTCTTGTACTTAAATTTTACCTCTACTACTAACTCTATATTTAACCTAGGTAAGTCATGTAATCTCCCTGTGCTTCTGTATCTGAACTGAATTCTACTCAAAGGGTAACTGGTGATTTCCACGGAAGCCCATATAGTAATTTACATTTTATTGCACTTTCAGAGAGAAAAAGTAGTAGGTCCTTCCATAGATTTTGTAAAACTCTCCTTATAATTCTTATTGGCAAGAAAGATTTTAAAAACTGTTTACTTGAAATACAATGACATTTTAGCAAGTAAAAAATGTTGCCTAGGGTGTTACTTTCATATTAAATCTGCAAAGCACATTACCATCAGATGGATGTGGGGGGAGGGGGGATGAATGAAGTAACCTTTATAGTGGTCCAAAACTAAAGACTCTATGATTGTGAACTAGCCTGAGAAATGTGAAAGAACCCCACATTTAAAAATGCCAAAAGTGTTTGTTGCAGAAAATATAAAAAATGAAAATGATAGATATTTGTTTGCCAAAAACAATAATCCTTTCTTGATTTATATATAGGGGTGAGGCAAAAGTAGGATTACAGTTGTTCATATGGAAAATAATTAGTAAATAATAATACAAAAATAAACTGTTTCATGTACTCACAACTGTAAACCTACTTTTGCCCCACTCTGTATTTTTATATAAATTACTGACAATATATAAAGGGAAAACACCATCTAGATGTTATTTTTAAGTAAGCACATACTGAGAGACAGTGATACAGGTATAGCTATGTTCCCAGGCTTTATTTAGAAGATCATCTGTCACACTAAAACAATATCCATTATTTTTGAGGTTTTGTTCAGTGTCATTTTTTCTTGATAAATGTGAAAATTAGTAATATGCTATCCTTTATATATGAAGATATAAATCCATCATGCAGAATATATTATATTAGCTATTTTTCCAATTGTATTACATCATGTCATCATCCATATACAGATCCTATATAATAGAGGAATATGCAAATTATCTGGGATGCCATCACATCACGGCCGTTCAGCAGGGTAGGTGGGGCTGTGGGGCCATGGGGTGGGACTCTGGGTCTCACACGATTTTGTCCCGCCCAGGCAGACTCCCCTGAGGCCCCCGTAGCCAAATCCCGATGTGAACCCGGGGTTTACTAAAATTTACTGGAGATGCTCCCCACACCCCCACACCCTGCCCCAGGACTGCGCTGCCTGCAGCAGGGCGCCCCGGCAGCCTCCTGACAGGCAGGCAGCTGGGGAGAGCCGAGTGGGGTGGAGCACCAGGGAGCCACAGAGGGGCGGGGCGGTCGGAGCCAAGTTCCCAGGAGTCTGAGGAGAGCGCTTGACAGGAGCCCGGACTGCAAAGAAGGAAGAGGAAGCAGCCATGGGGAGCTCTTCCAATCCCCCTGCACGGACACCCTACCCCAGCCCCCATACCACTGGGGGGATGGGGAGGCTGGCCGGACGGGGAGAAGACCCAGCCTCAGGGTTAGTTGCAGCCCACACCTCCGACTCCTGATCTCTTCCCCCATCACCCCCGCCAGGGGTGCCCACAACAACAGCACACCGGCAATGACCCATCAGCGCCCCTGAGGCACCTGGGGCCCATGGCCCGCCGCTGCTGGGTCCCCTCTGCCGGGTCCCCTCTGCCGGGGCTGGGCATGCTTCTCCTCCCTACAACTCCAGACCTGGGTGGAGGCAGGCCCGAGTGGCCCCCCAGGGTCAGACCCATCCCCCTGACAGCAGCGGCAAAATCTCTGCAGCAGAAGCGCACTGAACCTCGCCAAGGGCCGCAGCTAAACCCACCCTCCTAGCCTGCCTGGCCCCCCCCCGCCCTGGCCGAGCCCCCACACCACTCCAGGAGATTGGAGCCCCGCCCTGAGCACGTACAGCTGGGAAACAGCCACATACAATTTAAAGAATGGTGCCAAGCAGGGAGGTTTAACAGTTACCCCCCTTTCAGCCTGGCCGACCCGAGCGCCCCCCCAGCCAGCGCCTCCAGGGACGACTACCACTACAGGGCTGCTGGCCAGAGCCCGCCCCTCCGAAGCCTGTGGAACCCTCTGCAAAGCTTCGATAGTTACAGTCCCAGGAAACAATCATGCTCTCCTCCCCTACTCAGCACCTGCTACCTGTGAGGGTACCCGTGGGCTTAAATATAACAATCCCTTCCTGTTTAGAGATCACTTACTTGATGAAACATTTCTAGGTTTATTAGCTCAGAACCTCCTCATGACAACCCAGTGAGGTAGGTGGAGAAGAGATTACAATTCCTATGGTATATGCATATGTATTCAGAAATGAAGCTCAGAGAGGAAAAGTGTCAAGCCCAGTGGTTCCCAAGGTGCAGCACATGCCCCACGGGAGGGGGGGGGGGGGAATTTGATTTTAAGTGGGGGCAATTCAAGAATGAGTTAACAGTGAATTTTTGGCATCTCTTATGGTTCTAGGGGGCCTCATCTACAGCATATCCTATATAATAAAAGGCTAATATGCAAATGACCAAATCTATACTAATAAAAGGGTAATATGCTAATTAGACTGGGTTGACCGGCCATCTTCTGGACGTCCGACTCCCTTCCAGACAAAGCCATGGTGGTGGGGGCCAAGGCAGAGGCAGTTAGGGGCAATCAGGTCTGCAGGGGAGGGCAGTTGGGGGAGAGATCAGGCCTGCAGGGGAGGGCAGTTGGGGGTGAGATCAGGCTGGCAGGGGAGGGCAAGTTGGGGGCGAGATCAGGTAGGCAGAGGCAGTTAGGGGTGATCAGGCAGGCAGGCAGGTAAGCAGTTAGGAGCCAGTGGTCCCAGATTGCGAGAAGGATGTCCGACTGCTGGTTTAGGCCTGATTGGGATCGGGCCTAAACCAGCAGTCCGACATCCCCCAAGGGGTCCCTGATTGGAGAGGGTGCAGGCTGGGCTGAGGGAAACCCACCTCCCCCATGCACGAATTTCGTGCACTGGCCACTAGTAGTGGAATGACCAGTCACTATGATGCACACTGACCACCAGGGGACAGACACTCAATGCAGGAGCTGCCCCTTGGTGGTCAGTGTGCTCTCACAGGGGGAGCGCTGCTCAGCTAGAAGCCAGGCTCACAACTAGAAAGCACAGCAGCAGTGGTCGGAGCCTCTCCCGCCTCCGTGGCAATGCTAAGGATGTCTGACTGATGGCTTAGTGGGCCTAAGCCATCAGTCAGACATCCCCCCAGGGCTCCCGGACTGCAAGAGGGCGCAGGCAAGGCTGAGGGACACCCCCCCACTCAAGTGCACAAATTTTGTGCACTGGGCCTCTAGTATTTAATATTTCTGTGACTAATAATAGCATGGGGAATGCTTGCATTAAGCATGACACACACAATGTCATAAATAGTAAACGTTCTTTCTTAAAAGTAAGCCAGTCTGGCCCTAACCAGTTTAGCTCAGTGGATAGAGCATCAGCCTGCAGACTCAAGGGTCCCAGGTTCGATTCTGGTCAAGGGTATGTACCTTGGTTGCGGGCACATCCCCACTAGGGAGTGTGCAGGAGGCAGCTGATCGATGTTTCTCTCTCATCGATGTTTCTCTCTCACTGATGTTTCTAACTATCCCTCTCCCTTCCTCTCTGTAAAAAAAATCAATAAAATATATTAAAATAAAAAGTAAGCCAGTCCAATACCAACACTATAACACTGACTCCTTAATATCATGTAATAATTACCAAAGCAGGCATGAGAGTGTTGACAGATTTGGCCATTAACTTTTTTTATACTAGAAAGTCATCATTATAGCTTTGTGTGTCTAAGACTGTTCATTCATGAACTAATTCTCATTGATATCAAAACAGTTAAAGAGGCAAATAATTTTTGCTACTTTGCTAAGTACAATTATTCTAATTCTCTGAATATGAAAAGGTTTTAAAATATTCATCTGTACTATATATTATTGATAAAGCAATGGACAACAGACTCACTTGACCACACACTGTGTAGTTGTGTACATCTATCCTGGCATATTTGTATAATTTACATTGAGATCAGTTTTCATAAAATGAATAGTCTCAAGTTCAGGAGAATTCTTTGTCTGCTTACCATAACCACATTTCCTCATACTGAGTCAATCAGCTCACCACTGTAAAGGGCCGCAAGTTATAACAGGACTTTTAAAGTGAAATCTTAAACATTTGTTTTTCTTAAATATAAAAACAAAATGAAAAAGCTTGAAATTTCATTTGTAGCTTAATTAGGCTTCAAGTTAAACAGTTCCCAAAACAAGCCACATGATCATGGTACAACTTATAGCAGTCAGCAGCCTGAGAATATACAGTATTTTATTCTGCTAGAAAAGACTTCTATCATTTTATTAAATGAGTTCTAATCCTTACTTACTTGATTGCCTGGCCCTCATTAAAGGAACTAGATATAATAGAAAACAGAACAAAGAGAGACAAATTCCACTAAAGAATGAGTTATGTTACAAAAATATACTTTCTTCAAGTTGAAGAAAATTTCTCCCATAGAACCAATGTTATGAACAGCAGTTAGACTTCCAGACTCATTTGTAAAAGTTGATATGAGCCTTAATTTAGTTGAACTACAGAACCGTTTTCAAATTTCTAATCTTAGGTATTGGGGACCATTTGGGAACAGGGGTGGCAAGGAGTAGTGTTCATTATTACTGTTATTAGGGTGGGAATAATATCAGCTATCACTTACTGAGCACCCACTATGTGCTAGACATTGTGATAAATGCTTTACAAGTTTTACCTCATTTAATTTTCATAACCACTATATGAGATAGGTATTATTTTCATCTTACAGGTTAAAAAATCAGGCTTTGAAAAATTAAGTGACTTTCTAAGGTCATGTCCCTGGGAAGTGGTTAAGGCATATCCAGGTCCATATGGCTTCCAAAGTTATGCTGTCTATCACTTTACTACATTGCCAACCTTTAAAATACCTACTACTTTCCTTTTCACAGCCCAAATTCCCAATTCTTCAATACAGGTGATCCCAGCTACACATTAGAAAAAAACATTCTGATCTAATTTATACTGGATATAAATAACTAAATCCTAGCAGAAGTAGTAGGATTATGATTCTTTAAAAGGCAACAACTTCAATCGGGGAAAAAGGAGACTTATCTAATACTTTAATAAATAAATAAATAAATAAATAAATAAATAAATAAATCAGAACAGAAAAAATAAAATAAAAAGGCAACAACTTAACTCAACTTAACTCAACTGAACCCAAGAATGGTATATTAGGTAGTGAAACAAAAGTAAGCAGAACAGCTTGTAAAGCAAAGTAGATCAGCCCTACCAAAAAAGACATCTATAGTTGTCTGGCATCTTTTCTTTTTTGGAAATATCTCTACTCCATTCAGTGTGAATTTGATGTAGCTATCAATCATGTGGTCTTCCTTCTCAAACCCCTGGTGGCCATGAGAGCCAAGAAGGACCAATATTCCCTTCTCCCCCTGGAGACTTTCAATTCACTGGGAAAATAAAGCCACCCTTATCTGAAATCTGGTACTATAAGAATGGTGTATACCTGGACACATGCAGTCCATGGAGAGTACCTGTCAGAGAGTAAACTCAACACAGTCAGAGGAAAGCAGAATTGAAGGATGCCAAGCCAAAGCTGTGGTGGAAGTGCTTGACCCCTTGGATCCTACCATGACAAAAGCTAAAGATTTACCTCATTTCGTAGTATCTCTTGGACCAGTAAGTCGTGACTAAATTAATTTGTTAGGTCTCTGACACTAGCACCCAAAAGAATCCTGACTAACACAGGTTCCAGAGAGTTTGCTCTTGAGGTGATCTTCCCTCAGTAGTGTTTCCACTAGTTCTTTTCTTCATCCAGTTAAATACCGGAGAATATGGTAAGTAAGAAGAAAATGCAAATCAATTTCAAATCAAGGATGATTAGTAGAGGGTAAATATAGGGATATAGAATGAAGTTGGGGCAGTTAAAAGCAATATTAGTAAGTATATTTTCCTACTTAAAATATCTATATACAAAAATCTGGAAATAAAATGATTCTCACCTATAAACTCATTTTCAGTTATGGTGTTTGATAAAAAAGCACAATGTTACCATGTCAATACTGTAGAAAGTTATATAATAAGGCAACAATAGAGTATAAAATGTAGGAATGTGCTTATTATAAATCAAATATATCCAACAAGTATTTGTAATGTTTGTTTATATTGACTTTTGAAACACATTTTACATGACTTAAATATTATTTTTAAGTTTTTGTTTCCCAACTTGTATTTTATATATTTAAATCATATAGGAAGTAAAAATATAGTTATCTGAAAGTTTCATAGAATTTAAAGTTTGTATTTTCACGCTTTTCTCTTTTTGGATTAGTACACTTAACCTGCAAGTATTAGTTGCTTTTTCCTTTTTAATATTTCAGGTACAAAAGTTACATATAACTTAGAAAAAATATAAGTTAATCCTAAAAAATGTGGTAGTAATATATCATATCAAGATGATTTGGCATTTACATTCTAAAGAAACTAGAGCTCTTGGTTGCCAGTGACAGAAAACCTAACCCAAACTGGCATACACACAAAGGTAATGTGTTGGCTCATAGGATTAAAAGTGTAACAGTAGGGATGGCTTCTGGCATAGTTGTATTTTGGCATCAAAAAATATAATCAGGACTCAGTTTCTCTCTCTCCACCCTCCTCTCAGTTCTACTGCCTGACATGTTGGTCTCCTTCTTGGGCTCCACGTGATATGTGAGGCTGTGGTATTTGAAGCTGCTAGAGCCATCTTTCGAAGTATACTAATATATATTTGCCCAATATGAACCAATCAGTGCATCTAAGGAGATACAATATGCAGACTGCTTAGGTGTAGGGGACATATACCATCTCTGAGTTGGAGGGTGTGACTTTACCCTAAGAGATGGGAAGGGATGAATTCTTCAAAGGAAAACCAATGGATAGTTTTCAGAATATAGGAATACGAGGCCAATACAAATTATATTCTTTCATAATAAAGATTATGTAAATAAACAATAACTTCTACAAAAACTGCTTTAAGTTTTTTAATTTGCTGAATATTATAAACAATCTCTTAAAAATAGTACTCTTCATTCAATTTTTATTATTGTTTCTTTTTGATACCAATAATTAATTACTTAAGTATTGGTAATAATTTTCCCCTTTCAAATTCCTTTTATGTGAACTGAAATTGAGGTTTGACAGCTGTAGCTATCAAAAAATAGAATATATTTTCAAATAGCTAGAGATTAACACCAGTTTTTTTGCCAGATATAATCGCACTAATCAGAGGTCTTGGTTGCAAAGAGCAGAAGCAATCTCTGTTAGGCAGAAAAGAACTGGGGTAGTACACAAAAATGATGCTGAAGAAACAGACTTGGGAAACAAGCTGGAACTAAAGAAGGCTAGGAAGCTAGAAATGCAACCGAAACCACGCTAGAGAAAAAATCAGCTTAGGCAGCCTCTGCTGAGAATGCTGGCACCCCAACCACTGCTGGCACCAGTGCCTCCACTGCATGCTCCTATAGCAGCTAAATGAATGATTCTTCACTGTTCCCTTTTCTTTGCATCATTTTTCTTTCAGATGTGAAGGTTCATGCAGAGATTTCTAAACTGCTGAGCGTAAGTATGTGTCCCAAACTCTAGCTATATCAAGAGCCATGAGAGGGACTATCTGCCCATTTTGGCTTTCACAGTGGGAGGCCTCAAGCACTTAGAATAAACCCTAACATATAATGAGGCCTTACTAAATATAATTTATTATTCTCACAAAAGCATGGTTTAAGGAATTATATGGTAAATACTGTTGCACCATGACACTATAATGATGATAGCATCATCTTCATAAAAAAAAAACCACAACAGTCCTGGCCAGGTGGCTCAGTGGGTTGGAGCATCATCCTGTGCACCAAAAGGTTGTGGGTTCGATTCCAGTCAGGGCACATATCTAGGTTGTGGGTACCCAATGGGGGCACGTGAGGGAGGCAGCCAATCGATGTTTTTCTCTCACACCGATGTTTCTCTTTCTCTCTTTCTCTTTCCCTTCCTCTATCTCTAAAATCAATAAACATGTCCTTAGATGAGGGTAAAAGAAAAAGAAATACAATAAAAATATTTCCAAAATCACACAATTATTGGTAGAAAACAGGCAAAAACTGATTACTCTGAATCAACTATTTTGGCTCTAATTCCAGCAGACAGAACTCCTTAAAAATAAACTCCATTCTAAAAATAAAAAATAGCCCTAGCTGCTTTGGCTTAGTGGATAGAGCGTCAGCCTGTGGACTGAAGGGTCCTGGGTTAGATTCCGGTCAAGGGCACATGCCTGGGTTGTGGGCTTGATCCCTGGTGGGGGACATGCAGGAGGCAGCCAATCAATGATTCTCTCTCATTGATGTTTCAACCTCTCTCTCCCTCTCCCTTCTTCTCTGAAATCAATAAAAATATATTTTTAAAAAATAAAATAAAATAAACTCCATTCTGCCCTGGCCAGGTGGCTCGGTAGGTTGGGGCATTGTCCCATATACCAAAAACAAAACAAAACAAAACAAAAAACCAGTGCAGGTTCAATCCTTGGTTGGGGCATTTATGGGGGGCAACTGATGGATGTTTCTCTCTCACATCAATGTTTCTCTCTCTCTCTCTCTCTCTCTCTCTCTCTCTCTCTCTCTCTCTCCCCTCCCTCCTTCCCTCCCTCTTCCTTCCTCCCTCTCTAAAAATCAATATAAACATATCCTTGGGTGAGGACTAAAAATAATAATAATAAAAATAAATACATAAACTCCATTCCCTATCCCCAAATGTATCCTGCCCGTACAACATACTTGAAGTCAAGTGGATTTAATAAGGCAATAAATAATCCTGGGAGAAAATCCAAATTTGACATTCTGTGGTAGATTATGTCAGGTCATGAACAAATTACTTCTTTCACCATGAGTGGTAATTGGTCAAGTAAACTCAGTCACTTACTGCAAAGTAGGTACCAATGTCCATCTAGGTTAGTTTCCATTATAGCTATTGGAAATTAACAGAGTTAATATTCTACTGCAAACTAACTGAATGATGTGTTAGCTCAGTCCTAAAGATTCCTGTCCAAACTATGGATCTATATTCTTGGAAGGAAAACGCTGTCATTTGGCTCCTACATTACCAATGTGCTTCAGTGATTGCAAGGCAAAGGTCCATTATTATTCTCTTAGAATTTTACCCAAGTCACAGAGCTATAGTCTAAAGAAAATAAAGTAAAAAAATAAAAGGAAGTATTTAAGATGAAAATTTGCCTTAAAACATACAGTTATTGTTTTAATTAAAGTACAAGTACTTATAAGCCAGCAATTTTATTTATTAAAAAGTTTGTGTTTCTTAAAAGACAGAATTTAATTATTACAATATGTTTTCTTGACCCAGTTAAATGCAAACTACATTCATTTCTACATTTCCGTTGGGAGCTTGAATTAGAACATGCTGGAATATATTTACATGTAAATGTTAATATATGAAGTAATTAAGAGAGTCATTAATCTAATCTACTTGTAGTGCTAGCCCATATTCTGTCACTCTTCTTTGTCATATCCATATGTTAGATCAGTTTATGGAAATTTTTTTTTAACATCAATAATGTAGCTTGCAAATGAAGTAAGGTTACTTTAAACACTAAAATATTTTCAGAATTCCCTCTAACATTATTTACCAATCCACAAAATATGGTACCAATCTCTGTGCATATGTGCAGCATTAGACTGTATTTAAATGCACATGTTATTATTATTTTATATATAAATGAAAATTCTACAGAACAAATACACTGTCACTGGTATCTGCTCCTTTATAGATTCATTAATTTATCTTATTTTTTAGCTGTAGTTTTAGTTATCAAAGCTTTATTATAAAGGTTTTATAATATTTTATTTACTAGATCATTAGGAACTGATACCTAATATAGGTAGAAAAGAGAAAACATAATTTATAGGGCCTGTTTTAAATATATGTATTCCTACACTATTTTTAAAGTATATTTTAAAAGAAATTTGAATCATTTATCTACATTTAAAATTTTCATTTAGGGTTATACACTCAATAAATATGTGATTTAATTCAAAATGCCATAAGAAACAAAATACTCAACTTCCTAAGAAAAAATTTGAAATTATTACATATTACATTTTACAGATTTTTTTAAAGTAAAAAGCAGAGAACAGTAAGAAAAAACTTAATATGCTGTACAGTTATTATTCAGTATTAACAATAATAACTCTAGCAGAGGAACTCCTAATTTCACCTCCACTTAAAATTTATTACACTTTTAAGGAAAAGAAGTTCTTATAAGGTTAAAGACATAACTGAGCTAGGGAGGATAAAGCTGCTCACTTGTTCAGTCATTTCTTCAACAAATATTTCTTGAGCTCCTTAAAAATATCAGGTCGTATGGACAATGAGATCTCTACTCTCTGGAAACTAACATTAAAAGACATGAGAAGAAAGACATTAAATTATTACAACTGTGGTAAGTGCTATGAAGGGGATGTAAAGAAGGAAGACTAAGCCAAGTCAGGTCAGGTGAGGGGAAATCTCTCAAGGGATGACATAGATAAATTGACAGAAGAGTGGGGACTTCAAGTAGAGTGTTTTCCAAGTATAAGAAACAAACCTGTCAAAACCCAAAAAGGCAAAAAAAAAAAAAGTATATTTGCTAAAATGATGGGAGTGTGTATGAATATTGAGGAGCAGTAGAATGGTACGAATATAAGGCCGAGGATGCGAGAAAGTTGCTAAACATTAAGCAAGGAAGTAAAACAAATTTACAAAAGCAGTCTGGGTTATAGAAGAAGAAACTGTATTACAGTCTGAAGACCATGAAATAAACAATTTGTTTAAAAGTTTGTAAGAAGATGAGAGAGACGGTTATACCTCAAATGACAGATGGATTGGTTGGCTACTTTCATTTGAAGCTTGGATTCATTTGAGCATGTTTAAATGTTGATAGCAAGAGGCCCAGAGAGAGGAAGATAGTGAAGATGGAGGAGAGAAAAATCACTCTGATAAACTGAAAGAAATGGAACCCAGAGCTCAGGAAATTATGGACAACTAATAAGCCCAGTGTGTTGTTTTCTCCAACAATGCTTCATGACAGATGAAGTCAGATTCATCCAGAGCAAGAGTTCTTGCTGATGGTGTAGGGTAGACTAATGGGGAGAATGCTTCAGGACACTGAAAGATCCATCAAGTGATGAATCAGAGTCTAAGACGAATACAGGAGAAAATGAAAACAGGAAGGGTCAACTAAAGAGATCTCAATAAAACAAAATAGAAGGACGTAATCAGAAGAAAGATGCCTGTTATTTCAAAGCTGGAAATTTTTTGATGATGGTTCAATATGTGGCTTTGCATAGATAGAGACCAATGCTAGAGCTATAAGGAGGTCAAGGAATTTTTCCACCATGAGTATTCTTTTTGCATAAGACCCTTATCCTTTTATGATGCTCTGTTGACTGAGAACTCTTACCAACAAGAGGGCATGGAACTCCTCTGTTCCCAGTGCTCCCACTCATCCCCACAAAGTTTAAAAGGCCAAGGAGAAAGCAGAGTGAAACATGAGAGCAAATGAGCCAAAACAAACAAATAAACAAACTCACAGACACAGACAACAGTATGGTGATTACCAAAAGGGAAGGGAGGTGGGGAGGACTAAGAGAGTAAAGGAGGCCAAACATATAGCGACAGAAGGAAACTAGACTTTGGGTGGTGAGCACATGATACAGCATACAGGGGGTGCATTATTGAATTGTATACCTGAAACTTACATGTTATTAATCAATGTCACCCAAAATATTTAACTTTTTAAATAGAAAGAGGTCTGGCGGTATGGCTCAGATGACCCATGAGCCAGGAGATCACAGTTCAATTCCCAGTCACATGCCCAGTAGGGGGTGTGTAGGAGACAGCTGATAGATGATTATCTCTCATCATTGATTTTTCTCTTTCCCTCTCATGACTATGCTAGCCACTTAACCTTTTTACCTTCAGTTTTCTTTGATCTACTAACATTAATAAAATAGTAATATGCAGAGTACAGACATAGAAGCATCAATGGCCGGAACCGGTTTGGCTCAGTGGATAGAGCGTCGGCCTGCGACTGAAAGGTCCCAGGTTCGATTCCGGTCAAGGGCATGTACCTGGGTTGCGGACACATCTCCAGTGGGGGATGTGCAGGAGGCAGCTGATCGATGTTTCTCTAGTCACTTAACCTTTTTACCTTCAGTTTTCTTGATCTACTAACATTAATAAAATAGTAATATGCAGAGTACAGACATAGAAGCATCAATGGTATAATGTGTGAAAATACTTTAAAACAATAAAGAACACATGTCTGGGTTAATATAAGTTATAAGTATACATAATAAGATTGGGAATAGATACTTCTAATACTTTACTAAAATGACTTATTAGTGTAAAATTGGTGGGTTCATTATCTGATTCACTTTACTACAATAAAATTTAAAATCTTACCATTTTTCTCTAAATTTGATTTATTTTTCTTTGTTTTATGACTCAAATATTATATTAACTCTGTTACCCAACACTTTCAAATAATTGAAAACAAATACATATCATTAAATTCCAAATATGTACAAGGTACCATGCCATGTCCCTTCATCAAACTGTGGATTGTTAAGGCCCCTTCCTTCCTTAATTTTTCTCTCTTGGGTTTACAGTCCATTTAAATGGTAAACTTTACCTGATATTCCCTCCACTTCAGCTACTTATAAGAAAAAAACAGAAAGGAAACTAAATTTATTCAGCTCTTATTATGTACTTGGCACATATCATTTAAATACATTATCTCAGTCATCCTCACAACCCCAGGAGATAGGTATTTGCATCCATTTTAAAGATGAGAATGATAAGAACCATAGCAGAAAAAGAATTTAAACCAGGTTTGCTGAATCCAAAGCCTATGACCTTTCCACTAAAACATCAGTTCCCAGACTTTCAGATTTCATAAACCAATATAATACACACACACACACACACACACACACACACACACACACAAATCGGTGAATTTCATAAGGCTGGCAACATTTTATTTTCTAAGAAATAACATATATATATAAAATAATAAAAGCGTAATATGCTAATTAGACCAGACGTCCTTCTGGACTTCCTTCTGTCCTTCCGATGAAGCCAGGGCTGCAAGGGAAGCCTGGGTTCTGGGTGCCTGCTGGTGGCCAGAGGGAGGCCCGAGTCCCAGGTGCCAGAGGGACGCCAGTGCCGGCAGGCGGGGGAAGGAAGGCCTGCTCTTGCACAGATTTCATGCATCAGGCCTCTAGTATATATATCCTATATAATAAAAGGCTAATATGCAAATTGATTGAATGGCGGAATGACCAGTCATTATGACGCACACTGACCACCAGGGGGCAGACGCTCAATGCAGGAGCCACCCCCTGGTGGTCATTGTGCTCCCATCGGGCGTGCCACTCAGCCAGAAGCCAGGCAGCAGTGGTGGCAGTACCCTCTCCTGCCTCCAAGGCAATCGGACATCCCCGAGGGCTCAGGCTGGGCTGAGGGGACCCCCCCCCCCCCCGAGTGCACGAATTTCGTGCACTGGGACTCTAGTATATATATAATCCTCACTCGAGAATACTCTTTCCATTGATTTTTAGAGAGTGGAGGGGAAGGAGGAGAGAGAGAGGGAGAGAGAAAAATTGATGTGAGAGAGACACATCGGTTGGTTGCCTCCCATGTGCGCCCCAGGTCAGGGATAGAGTATGCAACCAATGTATGCACCCTTTACTGGAAACCAAACCCCAAGCCCTTTGGTCCAAGGGCTGATATTTTAACCACTGGCCAGGGCAGAAATAATACATGTTTTTAAAAGCCTACTATTTACCATTAGCATTATTTTATAAAGCAAAAGGATACTAACATGAGAAAGACAATCTCAAAACATAAGCAAGGCTTCTGAAGAAAGAACAGTAGACAACCTTTATTTTTCACCACCGAACAGCACAGGTCCTCCTACAGAGTGCACCAACGCACATTGTTTCCCATACAAGAGAAGTAGAACAGAAAGCCTAGAAAACTGTCTACATTCACTTCTACCTTATTGCAAAGGTGATAAAAATGCACTCGACTTGACTAAAGCCATGGGTTTTCTCAAAGTTTTAAATGCCAAGGTTCTGAGGACAAAAAGAATTATGAGGCTTAAAAATAATTTAAAGAAGCTTTTGGTATCAACAGATCAACAGTTCCAGTTTTACTATGTATTTTCACAGATAGCAGTGCTTCTCTAGGCTTTTTTCTTCAAACAAAATCTTCATATCTGATGCAAACAAAAGAGTGGTTAAAGAGCCTCGCTCTATTATCTTGTACCTAAGAGACTCATCCATCTTCAGTGTTCACCTGTCTTCCCAGCCTTATCTGTCACATTTAATTAAAAAGAGTGAGAACCTTGTCTTCCTCATGTTTGGATGAAACATCTGATATCATGATGCTAAATTGCTATTTGAGGGTCAATATACAATGAATTTATTAGCTCATAACCAATGCCAGAAAAAGTGTAAAATATTAATAAATCTGAGCTAAGTTTTCAGAATAAATTTACATTTTCAAATTCATAGTTTGTCCTCAAAACAGTGACTAGCATCAAAAGTCATAATTCTGAGACACATGTATCTAAATACTCACTACAGTATTTGGTATTTCTAATTTCGTCTATTTACTTAGCAGATGATGGGATCAATGGTCTAGGGAGAGGCAAATAGACAGAAAGCAACCTACTGTCTGCTGTCCAATTGCACTTGAAACTAACCTCTGTAATTAAGCATGGATGGAGTGTTTGTGTGAACTAATATAAATTCAAAGTAAACATCATTACATAAAAGGGTACGGTCTTTTTTTTTTTTTTAGTTTTATTCATTTCAAATGGGCCGGATCCGGCCCGGGGGCCGTAGTTTGCCCATGACTGGTCTAGGGAGAGGCAAATAGACAGAAAGCAACCTACTGTCTGCTGTCCAATTGCACTTGAAACTAACCTCTGTAATTCATTCCTTGGAAATAAAGTTCGTAATTTTATGCAATAACTCTTTTAGGCCAAAACACTTGGGAAAAATCTCTCTTTTAAGGATTAAATAGTATCCTGATTGATCTACTACATTTTACATGGTAAAGTTAGGTTATATATCTCTGTTGCCCAAACATAAAAACAAAAATAAATATTCTCGATTTTGTCACTCACTTCCTTTTAGATCATAATATAGTTATTGGAACAATCTATTCATATTGTAAATGAAATGCTTTCTAACTATAAAAAAATGCTACAAAGGAGGTAAATTAAGCATTTTTCTGGGCAATCTACTTAGGTTTTAGCCTTACTGATTTTAGTCATTGCATAAACTCTTCCCCTTACTCAGGTTATTCATTTCTTTGTCTCACTTTTTAAGACCTAATTCAAATGTGTTCTCCTTTGTGGAGCCTTCCCTAAGATCTAGATAAGATTAAATCAAACACATCTGTGTGCTCACACTACACTTTGAATCAACCTCCATAATTCAATACCATTTATAAGTATATAGTATGTCGGGCACCAATTAATTGCATTGTTTCAAAGCCTTTTTTCTCACATCACTGTGAGTCTGTTCAGAGGAGGAAACCTTAAAACCCATTTTCATCCACTCAGCACCTATCCCAGAGGTTGGCAGATAATAGGTTTTAAACAAATGTTCATACTTTATTAAAAGTATACATTTTATTAAAAGAAATATGTATAAATTGCATTTGCCTAAGATATAAAAACTATAATTTGATCAACATCTTCAAGTTTTATTATTCTAATGCAAAATTTGATTTTTTACTTTCCTCCACAAATGAAATTGATATAAATAATTGCTTAGGCCGTGGCTAGTGTGGCTCGGTTAGTTGGAGCAATGTCCTATATACCAAAAGGTGGCGGATTTGACTCCTAGTCAGAGCATATACCTAGGTTGTGGGTTCAATCCCCTGTCGGGGTGCATGCAGGAGGCAACTGATAGATGTTTCTCTCTCTAAAATTAATTTTTAAAAATTAAAATATAAAAATAATTGCTTAGCATCAGTATGATGTCCACATGTCAGATCCTCATTCCTGACTTTTTTCCCCCATTTTACATAGAAAATTAATTGCTGAAATAATTTTATCTCTAAATCAGGAGAGTTGTTCTTTGAATGCTTTATTACATTGGAGTCAAACAGACCTGTGTTCAAGTTACTTACTAGCCATATGGTTTTGTTCAGTTTCTTCATTTATAGAATGGAGATAATAAATACTAATTATTTCACAGAGCTATTGTGAAGAATAAATTAGATAACATATTTTCGGCACTGGCACACACTAATTCAGTAGACAGCAGCTGTTGTCTCTGAGATATATATTTAGTCCTAATCCAGCAATGATTATTATGGTCTTCCTTTGGACCACTGGTACTCAAACTGATATGTAACACAGAACACAAAAAATATTGGTGTAACTCATAAAAATACAACTGATATCTACCACAATTCTGAGATTTTGTACTGGTGGAAGGACAAGGGAAATAAGGTACAAGAATAGAGAATTAGAAAACTATCCTCTATGATTTTGATATCACTATCTTAAGTATTAAATTTATTAAACCTTATATTCATTCCCAAATCCATGCATTAACAGTCAACATGTTGGATTTGTCAAAATGCCCAATTCAAATATTTCCATTAAAATAGACATTTTATTCAATAGTATATTTGTCTATACAGTCAGTTTTCTTATCAATAAATACTTAATTAGAATCATGTATTATTTTTAAATACGTATAAAGATTAAGATATATAAAAAACTTCTTCCCTCTATAATCTATTCCTAATTTGGGGTTTATTAGTTTTTAAAATCGTCACGGCATGAAGAGAACTCTGTAACATTATCACCATGGCCAGACATGTCAGGGCTCAAAGCTGTTCTTCTACTATGTCAGAAAGGTCTCAGTCCTGCCTGCTGATAAAAGTTCCTATGTTCTACTGTTGTTCAACTTAGCTATTTAGCTCAGCATTTTAGAACAGTCCGTAAATGTGAAATAAAAATACTTCAGTAGCCACAGACTCATTCATTAAAAATATAGTAACAATTGAAGGTCTACCATTTGCCAGGAACTGTTTTAGGCATATCCCACTCTCATGGAGTTTACATTCTAGGAGAGGTAAACAAAAATTAAACAAATAAACATACTAATATGGAGTATGTTAAAGGATGATATTTCTATGAAGAAAAATAGAATAAGTTAAGACTGATAAGAAGTCACAGATGTTTGTGGCAGTTATTTATAATGTATTCAGGGAAAGCTTCTCTTTGATGAGTTATTTGACCTAACGGAGAGAAAATAGCAATTCATGTGGATATGAAGGGAAGATGCGTTCTAGACGAGGATGCAAATGCCATGAAGCAGAAGCAATGTTTCCAGGAAAAACAAGGTGACTTCCATGGTTAAAGAACAGTGAGCGGGGATGAGGGTCGGGGAAGGTGGGAGCTTGGTGGGGTGGAGGGTGGGGTCAGGTAACAGATGAGTTAAACAGGCAGCACAGGTTTTATATCTCGTAGGATCTCATAGGCTATGTTAAGGCCTTTGGGTTTTAATTTGAATTATAAGGGAAGCCCTTAAAGTACACTGAGCAGAGAAATAACATAATCTGAATTATCTCTAAAAATGATGACTATTGTGTAAGCTACAGAGAATAAAGGTAGAAGCAGGGAGATTAAAAGCACAGATGACAAATTCATGTCAAATGTAAATGATTAGCCACATGAGAAATAAAATTTCCTGGACTTAATTAATGAACATGGTGACCTAGACCCTCTATTCCCTATGACAAAATTGCAAAGATGTTAGCACCTGTTACCTGTCAAACACAACAAATTTGTTTGCCAACAAATTAGTCAGACCTCAGGAAAAACAACACTCTATGCATAATAAATGACACTTCATTTACAGAAGTCTTCTCATAATGTACATTAATCCTTAAAGCTTTAAATGTATATCCCTAAATCTGTCAGATTCATGAAAATCAAAACTACAAACATAAGAATAAATTATTCCATTTCTAGGAATAGCAGACTAACACAAACTCTCCTACTAAAGATCAACTAGAAACACTTGACAATAACTAAAAACAAACATGAAAACATATTTGTTTGAAGGCACTGGGGTCATGTCAGCTCTCACCGGCTAACAACAAAGTAATAACTTGTAGTTCAGGATCCAGGAGCAGCCCTTTTGAGAAACTTGGCCTTTGGAGGCATCCCTGACTTCCTCCTTAACAACAGTATATATTCAAATGGTCTTTTTTTTTTTAAGGTAAAGTAATCCATCTTATTAGCAATTAAGAAAATAAATATTAAAACCACAATAAAATACCACTGGACACTCATCAAAATGGCTAAAACTAAAAAGACATTACTAAGTTCTGGTAACAACATGAAACAATCACAACTTTTAAATACTTGGTGTGTGTAAACTATACAACTACTTTAAAATTAAATAATATATATATATATATATATATATATGTATTTTTTAATAGAAGGTAAAAGTGACTTCAATTCTCCAGTTTTTATTAAAGACATTACCTCTGAAATGACTCAGCTGCATCTTCCATCAATAATTAGGAGCTATTTCCATACTCCTTGAATCTGGCCTGTTCTTTGACTTATTTTGGCCAACAGAATGTGGTGAAAACAACAGTGTGCCAGTTCTGCACCTTGGCCTCAAGAAGCCTGTGTCGTTTCATGCTCCTTATGAACCAAGTGAACAAGCCTAGGCTGACCTGCAAAATGGTAAGAAATATGAAAGCCCAGTCACCCCCAGAGCCCACAGTGAAATAAAAGCCATCCCTAAGCTAGCCTGCCCCCAGGAAACTGCTAACACATGAGCAAACTCAGCTGAGATCAGCCCAGCCCAGCCCAGCCAGCCCAGCCCAGCTAGTAAACTACTTTATCCACTCACAGACTCATCCTATCTAATAAAAGACAAAAAGGGTAATTAACCATACCTCGCTACGCTTCCCATTGGCTAATCAGGGCGATATGCAAATTAACCGCCAACAAAGATGGCAGTTAATTTGCATATACTGGCTCTGAGCGAAGACTGAAGACAACATGGAAGCCAAGCGCTACAGAAGGGAGCAAAGTAGAGGCCACGGACACAGTAAAGGAGCCAAGGCTGTGGAGGCGGGAGGCAGGAGGGGAAACCCAGACGGAGAGGCTGGGGGCAGGTTGGGAAAACCCAGCAGCAGTGGCTGGGGGCGGGTTGGGCAAACCCACCCAGCCGGAGCGGCTGGGGGCGGGTTGGGCAAACCCAGCCACAGTGGCTGGGGCGGGTTGGGCAAACCCAGCAGCAGAGGCTGGGGGCGGATTGGGCAAACCCAGCTGCAGCAGCTGGGGGCGCGGACTGGGCAAACCCAGCTGCAGCAGCTGGGGGCAGGTTGGGCAAACACAGCCACAGTGGCTGGGGAAGGATTGGGCAAACTCAGCCGCAGCGGCTGGGGGCGGGAGTGAAGCCCGCCTCAGCAGGTTCCGTTCCCTTCTCTGCTTTGCTCCAGCCGCAGGAAGCCCTATTCTTGCAGGAATCTTCCTGCAACGGGCCTCTAGTCTATACTAATAATAGAGGAATACGCAGCAGAACAACCGTCCAGACAATCTTCCGGACAACCACTCTATGACACACAATGGCGCCAGGCCAGCCGAGGCAGGTGCGATGGAATTGGTCAGGAAGCTCGCCATCGCCCCACGATCGCCCTGCAGAGGGAGGCCCAGGCCACCCTCTGCAGGGTGATGGATGGGGGGCCTCAGAGCAGTCTGACACACCCAAAGTAAGTCTAGAGAAAGAGGCACATCTCAAAATGATTTAAGTGTGGCTTTGGCATAATGTGATACCCAGTAATTCCACTCTCAGGCAGATACCTAATAGGAATAGGTGATCATCTGTAGCAAGAGGCATGTATAAGAATGTGTTCATATTAGTTAAAAACTGGAAACAATCCTAATGCCTATCAACATTATTATGAATAAATAAAATGTGATCTGATTATATAATAAAATACTACAGAGCCATAAAAATGGACAAACTATAGCTAAACATAACAAGCATGAATGTCACAAATATAATTTTGAAGAAACCAGAAATATAAGAACATAATAGGATTCCTTTTAAAATATGGTTAAAAATAAAAGTCAAAACTACTAACTAGTTTGGCTCAGTAGATAGAGAGTCAGCCTGCGGACTGAAAGGTCCCAGGTTCGATTCCGGTCAAGGGCATGTACCTGGATTGCGGGCAAATCCCCAGTGGTAGATGTGCAGGAGGCAGCTGATCGATGTTTCTCTCTCATTGATGTTTCTAGCTCTCTATCTCTCTCCCTTCCTCTCTGTAAAAAATCAATAAAATATATTTTTTAAAAAATGTTAAAATTATGAAAAAAGTACTATAGCATTTACTTCATATTCCACAGTGTGCCACACACATGACCACGCAATTAAAAAAGATTTTATTTTCACAATAACCCAAAAGGTAGAGCCTTATATTATAGATGAGGAAAGGGAAGCTCGACAGCAGGGATCTAACTAATGAGCTACGTAAACATGAAAGGGGAGAGTAAAATCCTTAGTATGCTAAGCATGAGAGCTAAATAATTACTGTGCTGGGAGCCACATTTATTTGAGTTGCCTTACAGGCAAGGGGGGAAAAAAAAGCATAATAGCTTATCTAATTCTCACTTGACAGAAAAGAAAAACGCATAGTTCCAAGCAGTAAAAACCAAGCAGTAAATCACAGGAGGAACTCGTTCTGAGAGAGCTAATCACCATACTGGACAATGTCTGCAACAATCGTTTACAACTACAATGGCCTTTCCTACCGCCACTTCTCACGTCAGTCCTCACTAACAGGCATCATATTAAAACCTAACTCAGTGGGGGGAATGTTTCTATTGTTCATTCCAGATATTGTATTCTTTGTGTCATGAGTGGCTTTTAATTATAGTTTGTATGTTCTGTTTCATGCTGTG
>NW_005871048.1:11269495-11270694 GCF_000147115.1 Myotis lucifugus
GCAAACCCAGCTGCAGTGCTGGGGCGGGTTGGGCAAACCAGCCACAGTGCTGGAGATTGGGCAAACTCAGCGCAGCGCTGGGGCGGGAGTGAAGCCCGCTCAGCAGATTTCGCTCCCTTCTCTGCTTTGCTCCAGCCGCAGGAAGCCCTATCTTACAGGAATCTTCCTTCAAAGGGCCTCTAGTCTATACTAATAATAGAGGAATACGCAGCAGAACAACCGTCCAGATAATCTTCCGAACAACCACTCTATGACACACTATGGCGCCAGGCCAGCCAAGGCAGGTGCGATGGAATTTGTCAGGAAGCTCGCCATCGCCCCACTCTCAGGCAGACGCCTAATAGGAATAGGTGATCATCTGTAGCAAGAGGCATGTATAAGAATGTGTTCATATTAGTTAAAAACTGGAAACAATCCCAATGCCTATCAACATTATTATGAATAAATAAAATGTGATCTGATTATATAATAAAATACTACAGAGCCATAAAAATGGACAAACTATAGCTAAACATAACAAGAATGAATGTCACAAATATAATTTTGAAGAAACCAGAAATATAAGAACATAATAGGATTCCTTTTAAAATACGGTTAAAAATAAAAGTCAAAACTACTAACTAGTTTGGCTCAGTAGATAGAGAGTCAGCCTGTGGACTGAAAGGTCCCAGGTTCGATTCCGGTCAAGGGCATGCACCTTGGTTGCGGGCACATCCCCAGTGAGGGGTGTGCATGAGGCAGCTGATCGATATTTCTCTCATCGATGTTTCTAACTCTCTATCCCTCTCTCTTCCTCTCTGTAAAAAATCAATAAAATATATTTTTTTAAAAAGTCAAAACTAAAATGTAGTGCTTAGAAATATAAGACTTGGGGTAAAAATATAAAAAAAAACACAAGAAAATATTACCATAGAAAGCAGATTACATGAGAGGGGAGAGAAGGGAAAGTTATTTAGAAGAGGCCATGGAGACTTCTGACATTCTGCCAATATTTTACATCTTGAGCTGGGTGGTAGTTACACCGATATTGGTTTTGTGATTAACTGATCTGTGTTTTCTGTACTTTTCTGTATACACAAAATTTAGCATGTGAAAGAGATGTAAATAAGTGAGACCACAGGTCAGACCGTGGTAGCCAAAGAACTAAATATGTCCAGATTCATAAGCACTTTGTAATAAATCTATTTCTTTAAAACGAT
>NW_005871048.1:11271341-11272253 GCF_000147115.1 Myotis lucifugus
CAAATAAACATACTAATATGGAGTATGTTAAAGGATGATATTTCTATGAAGAAAAATAGAATAAGTTAAGACTGATAAGAAGTCATAGATGTTTGTGGCAGTTATTTATAATGTATTCAGGGAAAGCTTCTCTTTGATGAGTTATTTGACCTAACGGAGAGAAAATAGCAATTCATGTGGATAAGAAGGGAAGATGCGTTCTAGACGAGGGTGCAAATGCCATGAAGCAGAAGCAATGTTTCCAGGAAAAATAAGGTGACTTCCATGGTTAAAGAACAGTGAGCGGGGATGAGGGTCGGGGAAGGTGGGAGCTTGGTGGGGGTGGAGGGTGGGGTCAGGTAACAGATGAGTTAAACAGGCAGCACAGGTTTTATATCTCGTAGGATCTCATAGGCTATGTTAAGGCCTTTGGGTTTTAATTTGAATTATAAGGGAAGCCCTTAAAGTACACTGAGCAGAGAAATAACATAATCTGAATTATCTCTAAAAATGATGACTATTGTGTAAGCTACAGAGAATAAAGGTAGAAGCAGGGAGATTAAAAGCACAGATGACAAATTCATGTCAAATGTAAATGATTAGCCACATGAGAAATAAAATTTCCTGGACTTAATTAATGAACATGGTGACCTAGACCCTCTATTCCCTATGACAAAATTGCAAAGATGTTAGCACCTGTTACCTGTCAAACACAACAAATTTGTTTGCCAACAAATTAGTCAGACCTCAGGAAAAACAACACTCTATGCATAATAAATGACACTTCATTTACAGAAGTCTTCTCATAATGTACATTAATCCTTAAAGCTTTAAATGTATATCCCTAAATCTGTCAGATTCATGAAAATCAAAACTACAAACATAAGAATAAATTATTCCATTTCCAGGAATAGCAGACTAACACAAACTCTC
>NW_005871048.1:11273383-11275651 GCF_000147115.1 Myotis lucifugus
ATTCTCCAGTTTTTATTACAGACATTACCTCTGAAATGACTCAGCTGCATCTTCCATCAATAATTAGGAGCTATTTCTGTACTCCTTGAATCTGGCCTGTTCTTTGACTTACTTTGGCCAACAGAATGTGGTGAAAACAACAGTGTGCCAGTTCTGCACCTTGGCCTCAAGAAGCCTGTGTCTTTTTATGCTCCCTATGAACCAAGTGAACAAGCCTAGGCTGACCTGCAAAATGGTAAAAATATGAAGCCCAGTCACCCCAGAGCCACAGTGAATAAAGCCATCCTAAGCTAGCCTGCCCCCAGGAAACTGCTAACACATGAGCAAACTCAGCTGAGATCAGCCCAGCCCAGCCCATCCCAGCCAGTAAACTACTTTATCCACTCACAGACTCATCTACACTAATAAAAGAGAAACATGGTAATTGGCGTACTTAACCATACCTCCGCTACGCTTCCCATTGGCTAATCAGGGCGATATGCAAATTAACCGCCAACAAAGATGGCAGTTAATTTGCATATACTGGCTCTGAGCGAAGACTGAAGACAACATGGAAGCCAAGCGCTACAGAAGGGAGCAAAGTAGAGGCCACGGACACAGTAAAGGAGCCAAGGCTGTGGAGGCGGGAGGCAGGAGGGGAAACCCAGACGGAGAGGCTGGGGGCAGGTTGGGAAAACCCAGCAGCAGTGGCTGGGGGCGGGTTGGGCAAACCCACCCAGCCGGAGCGGCTGGGGGCGGGTTGGGCAAACCCAGCCACAGTGGCTGGGGCGGGTTGGGCAAACCCAGCAGCAGAGGCTGGGGGCGGATTGGGCAAACCCAGCTGCAGCAGCTGGGGGCGCGGACTGGGCAAACCCAGCTGCAGCAGCTGGGGGCAGGTTGGGCAAACACAGCCACAGTGGCTGGGGAAGGATTGGGCAAACTCAGCCGCAGCGGCTGGGGGCGGGAGTGAAGCCCGCCTCAGCAGGTTCCGTTCCCTTCTCTGCTTTGCTCCAGCCGCAGGAAGCCCTATTCTTGCAGGAATCTTCCTGCAACGGGCCTCTAGTCTATACTAATAATAGAGGAATACGCAGCAGAACAACCGTCCAGACAATCTTCCGGACAACCACTCTATGACACACAATGGCGCCAGGCCAGCCGAGGCAGGTGCGATGGAATTGGTCAGGAAGCTCGCCATCGCCCCACGATCGCCCTGCAGAGGGAGGCCCAGGCCACCCTCTGCAGGGTGATGGATGGGGGGCCTCAGAGCAGTCTGACACACCCAAAGTAAGTCTAGAGAAAGAGGCGCCAGGCCAGCCAAGGCAGGTGCGATGGAATTTGTCAGGAAGCTCGCCATCGCCCCACTCTCAGGCAGACGCCTAATAGGAATAGGTGATCATCTGTAGCAAGAGGCATGTATAAGAATGTGTTCATATTAGTTAAAAACTGGAAACAATCCCAATGCCTATCAACATTATTATGAATAAATAAAATGTGATCTGATTATATAATAAAATACTACAGAGCCATAAAAATGGACAAACTATAGCTAAACATAACAAGAATGAATGTCACAAATATAATTTTGAAGAAACCAGAAATATAAGAACATAATAGGATTCCTTTTAAAATACGGTTAAAAATAAAAGTCAAAACTACTAACTAGTTTGGCTCAGTAGATAGAGAGTCAGCCTGTGGACTGAAAGGTCCCAGGTTCGATTCCGGTCAAGGGCATGCACCTTGGTTGCGGGCACATCCCCAGTGAGGGGTGTGCATGAGGCAGCTGATCGATATTTCTCTCATCGATGTTTCTAACTCTCTATCCCTCTCTCTTCCTCTCTGTAAAAAATCAATAAAATATATTTTTTTAAAAAGTCAAAACTAAAATGTAGTGCTTAGAAATATAAGACTTGGGGTAAAAATATAAAAAAAAACACAAGAAAATATTACCATAGAAAGCAGATTACATGAGAGGGGAGAGAAGGGAAAGTTATTTAGAAGAGGCCATGGAGACTTCTGACATTCTGCCAATATTTTACATCTTGAGCTGGGTGGTAGTTACACCGATATTGGTTTTGTGATTAACTGATCTGTGTTTTCTGTACTTTTCTGTATACACAAAATTTAGCATGTGAAAGAGATGTAAATAAGTGAGACCACAGGTCAGACCGTGGTAGCCAAAGAACTAAATATGTCCAGATTCATAAGCACTTTGTAATAAATCTATTTCTTTAAAACGATATGCTGTGCTGAGATTTTGTTCAATGCATATAACCAAAGCAACACTGATTT
>NW_005871048.1:11275918-11301777 GCF_000147115.1 Myotis lucifugus
CTGATTTATTCTGTCAGCCCTGTTTTAAGAGAGAAAAAAAAGGATTTCCCTTTTTGCTTAGTCATTCAATAAAATCTAGCAGGTACTATATTACGAGATGAACTGCCACTGTCTCTCATTAGGGGCAGTAATAGTTAAGATGTGTGTTCAATAGCAATTCAAAAAGTCTTGATAAAATATTACTCCTCCATCATTTATTTAGTTGCTCTTCAGAAATCAATATTTTACTGTGATGGGAAACATTTAAGTAGAATTCCCTCCTGATCCCACTACAGCTGAAAGCAGAAGACCTAGTCCCTTTCTGCCAGAGAAACACCAAAACTGAGAGCCCACAAGATCTGACCTCTCTCAAGACTTCAGTACTGTATCCCAGGTGACTATCAACTTGATATATGTGGTAAGAGACATGTATACACAAGATGACAATATGCTATACTACCTAGCTTCCATTAGAACTTTCTCTTTTAAAAAAAGATACTATAAAATAAATGCTGAAAAATCATTACTAATATAACTCATATTTGTCCATTTTTTCATATTCTACTGCTACAGGTTTTGCAATCTATAACACAAAGCATAAAAGAGAGTTACAGATTGACTCAGAGAACATTTTTCTTTAAAACTGTAAACTCATTTGCCCTGGCCATTGTGGCTCAAAGGTTAAATGTCATCCCGTGTACCAAAAGGTCGCCAGTTCAATTCCTGGTCAGGGCATGTATCCAGGTTGTGGGCTTGATCCTGAGTAGAGGTGGGTGTGGAAGGCAACTGATAGATGTTTCTCTCTCACATAGATGTTTCTCTCTCTCTCTCTCCCTCTCCCTTCCTCTCTCTCTAAAAATCAATTAAAAAAACATAATAAAACTGTAAACACATTAAAGAAAAAAGAAAAAATGCAGCTTGAATTAGCACATAACAACTTTACTTAAATTTAGAATGTACCAGTCGGTTGATGTTAGTACTGGTTATACTATAAGACTATCTATAATAATAAAAGGGTAATATGCTAATTAGACCAAATGTCCTCTGGGCATCATTCTGGATGTCCTTCCGGACCAAGCTGGGGCCGGAGCGAAGCAGCCCCAGTCCAGGGTGCCTGTGGGCAGCGTCCGCAGGGAAGCAGCTCAGGTCCCGGGTGCCTGTCATCACGGTCCGTGCGAACCGCGTTACCGCGAACCACAAGTGAAGCCGTTCCAACACTAGGGGAAATGGAAGACTTACTATAGTACACAATGTACTGTCAATAGAGCCTATAATTATGAATAAAAACTATAAAGTATCCTTTGATTCTTTAACTTTAAAATAGGGGTCAGCTTGGGAGCCTTACTCTTCGAAAGGGATTACAAATCGGTCAAAATACAATTTAAAATACAAGCCAATGTTAAGGACTGTGGCATATTTAATTCTCCAAGTATAGACAATATCTTTTATCTCACACACCCCTCTTACAATATGAATTTAACATTTCTCCAAATTTAACATCCCTCCCCCTTGAACCTGGCAGACCTTTGTGATTGCTTCACCCAACAGAAAACAACCGAAAGTATGCTGTGTGACTTCCGAGGCTAGGTCATAAAACTGTCATGCACGTCTGTCTTAGTATGCTCGTTCTTAGAATTTAGTTGCCATTGGCATTAGATCTAGGTGTAGACTATTAGTTAAAACCCTAAAGGGCATTGAGGATAGTGTTAGTGGAAGCCTATAAGGCCCAGGAAGGGGTTGTTGGTGAGGGTTTAAAAGAAAGTAAGGAAATGTGATTGGAAGCTGCAGGGAAGGGGATCCTTGTTTTATTTTGGAAGGATACTTGGAAACAATGATACTGGCAGAAAAATTTTAAATAGAAAATGTTCCTAATGAAATCATTGACCGAAAGTGTCACTGGGCTTCTGGGCTGCATAAGATAACATATGAGAGGAAACAGATGAGCTAAAGAACAAACTGTTAAATCTCAAGAACTAAGGACTTGCTGGGTTAAACAATAACAATGTGAAGTAACAAGCACCTCCAGATGACAAAATTATTCTCAAATAGTAAGTGGCTTCCAGGTAAAAATCAAATCCAGAGATCTTTAGAACATATGTTAAGACTTTAGGAAGATCTAACAGAACTTCATAGAAGTGTTCAGATTGACAAAAGGTCTTATCTACACTAATAAAAAACAAACATGCAAATTGACCGTACCTTCGCTACACCTTAAGCCACGGCCACCAGCCAATCAGAGCGACTATATGCAAATTAACCCAACCAAGATGGCGGCTGGCAGCCATGGAGCTGGAGCAAGCAGGAGGCTTGGTTGCCCCAATGATGGAGGAAGCCAAGCTTCCCGCTTGCCGCGGCGGGCTCTGAGCTCCACTCAAAGCAACAAAGTTTCAATTATAGAAGATAAATAAACCCCAGATACCTGCTTTCAGCCAGCTGTGGCCACAGAGCTGGAGCAAGCAGGAGGCTTCCCTCCCGGCCGCCGTGGCCGGCTCTGAGCTCCTCTCAAGGCTACAAAGTTTCAATTATAGAAGGTAAATAAATCCCAGAATAAAAAAAAGAAAAAAAGGAGAGGCTGGGAGCTTCCATCACCGGAGGGCTTGGCCAGCCTGAAAACGGCCCTCAGCCCCTCACCCAGACTGGCCAGGCACCCCAGTGGGGACCCCCTACCCTAAAGGGGATGTGGCCAGCCTGCAAACAGCCATCAGCCCCTCACCCAGGCTGGCCAAACCTCCATGGGGTGAGGGTCCCCACTGGGGGGGGGGGCTTGACCAGCCTGCAAACAGCCATAAGCCCCTCACTCAGGCTGGCCAGGCACCCCAGCAGGACCCCCACCCTGATCCAGGACACCCTTCAGGGCAAACCAGCCGGCCCCCACCCATGCATCAGGCCTCTATCCTATATAATAAAAAGGTAATATGCAAACTGACCCTAACAGCAGAATGACTGGGAATGACTGGTCACTATGACAAACACTGACCACCAGGGGGCAGACGCTCAATGCAGGAGCTGCTCCCTGGTGATCAGTGCGCTCCCACAGGGGGAGCTCTGCTCAGACACAAGCCAGGCTGCCGGCTGCCATTACAGCGATGGTGGTGGGAGCCTCTCCCGCCTCCTCAGCAGTGCTAAGGATGTCCGACTGCAGCTTAGGCCTGTTCCCCGCTGGCAAGTGGACATCCCCCGAGGCTGCCGGGCTGCCAGAGGGATGTCTGACTGCCAGCTTGGGCCCAATCCCCCAGGGAGCGGGCCTAAGCCAGCAGGTGGACATCCTCCAAGGGTTCCCAGACTGCAAGAAGGCATAGGCCGGGCTGAGGGACCCCCCCCCCAAGTGCACAAATTTTTGTGCACCGGGCCTCTAGTAAAGTATATTAGTTTTTAACTGCTACATAAACAATTACCACAAACTTGGTGCCTTACAACAACATCCAATTATTAGTTCAGAGTTCTGTAGGTCAGGAGTTCTGACAGGCCTGGCTGGCCTCTCTGCTTTGGGACTCTCAAGGGTATAATCAGTTGTCAGTCAGGCTGGGATTTTATATGGAGGCTCTGGGAAAGAGCTCCTTCAAAGCAGGTTGGTGGCAGATTCTGATTCTTGCCTCTGATGATCTGTTTCCTTGCTGTCAACCATGAGCCACTCTCTGTTCCTAGGGGTTGCCCTCATTCTTTCTCACCAATTTCTCCATCTTCAAACCAGAAGCATATGGAGTCCTTTGCACATTTTGAATCTTTCTCACTTTTCTTCTGCTACCATCCAGACAATACTTTTTGCTTTTAAAGATCACATCTTATTGGGCCAGGGCCACCCAGATAACTCTCCATAGTTTAATCCAACTGACTTGGGACTTTAATTTTATCTCTTTAAATGATAATTATCTGTTTAAACAAAAATAATGATATAGTGTGGCATTTATAAAATATGCAAGACAAATGTATGAAAACAACAGCAAAAGGCCTGGAGGAGAGAAATGGAAATACATTATTGTAAAGTTCTTATCAGTGCCTGGAACTGGAGGCAAAAGGAGAAATGGGTGCCCCTATTCACATGTTTCATGTATATTTTTTTAATTAAATCTTTATTGTTCAGATTATTGCAGTTGTTCCTCTTTTTTCCCCCCATACCTCCCCTCCATCCGGTTCCCACCCCACCCTCTGCCCTTACCCCACCACCACCACTGTCCTCATCCATAGGTGTACAATTTTTGTCCAGTCTCTTCCTGCACTCCCACACCCCTTTCCCCCCTGCCCTGAGAATAGTCAGTCCACTTCCTTTCTATGCCCCTGATTCTATTATATTCACCAGTTTATTCTGTTCATCAGATTATTTATTCACTTGATTTTTAGATTCACTTGTTGATAGATATGTATTTGTTGTTCATAATTTCTATCTTTACCTTTTCCTTCTTCTTCCTCTTCTTAAAGGACACCTTTCAGCATTTCATATAATACTGGTTTGGTGGTGATGAACTCCTTTAGCTTTTTCTTATCTATGAAGCTCTTTATCTGACCTTCAATTCTGAATAATAGCTTTGCTGAGTAAAGTAATCTTGGTTGTAGGTTCTTGCTATTCATCACTTTGAATATTTCTTGCCACTCCCTTCTGGCCTGCATAGTTTCTATTGAGAAATCAGCTGACAATCTTATGGGTACTCCCTTGTAGGTAACTAACTGTTTTTCTCTTGCTGCTTTTAAGATTCTCTCTTTGTCTTTTGCTCTTGGCATTTTAATTATGATGTGTCTTGGTGTGGTCCTCTTTGGATTCCTTTTGTTTGGGGTTCTCTGCACTTCCTGGACTTGTAAGTCTATTTCTTTCACCAGGTAGGGGAAGTTTTCTGTCATTATTTCTTCAAATAGGTTTTCAATATCTTGCACTCTCTCTTCTTCTGGCACCCCCATAATTTGGATGTTGGTATGCTTGAAGTTGTCCCAGAGGCTCCTTACACTATCTTAATATTTTTTTATTCTTTTTTCTTTTTGCTTTTTCAGTTGGGTGCTTTTTGCTTTTTCAGATTTCAAATCTTTGACTTGATTCTTACGATCCTCTAGTCTGCTGTTGGATCTCTGTATAATATTCTTTATTTCAGTCAGTGTATGCTTAATTTCTAGTTGGTCCTTTTTCATATCCTCGAGGGTCTCACTAGATTTGAGAGTCTCACTAAATTTATCGGCGGTTTCTAGAAAACTCTTGAAAAACCTTAAAAGTGTGGTTTTGAACTCTATATCCAGTAGTTTACTTTCCTCCATTTCTGTCATTTGTGACCTGTTTCTTTGTCTCCACATTTTTGTTGCTTCCCTGTGTTGATAAAGTGGCTTTCTGTGCTAGGTGTCCTATAGGGCCCAGTGGCTCAGCCTTCCCAATTACCTGAGGTGGACACTCTTGGTGCACCCCTTTGTGGGCTGTGTGCACAGTCTTGTTGTAATTAAGCCTTGATTGTTGTAGGTATCACTGGGAGGAATTGACCTCCAGGCCAATTGGCTGTGAGAATCAGCTGTATCTACGGTGGGAGAACTTCTGCGCTAGAGACACCCTTATGGGGCAAGACTTACTTCAGTGGGGCTTTGGTGCTCACTGAGTCTGACCCCTGAGTGTGTCCCTTATGGATCTGAGGAGTTGTAATCTGGATGGTCCCACTCTGACCACTGGGTACCCTGGCTCTTGGATCTCTAAGGAGGTGCTAATTTAGCCTCTGCCTGAGGCTACCCAGCAGGAGCTACAGAGAGATCTGCAGAGTCCTCTTCTTTGTTTGGGGTTTGGAGGTGCCCAGATGAAGTCTAGCTGTGAAGCAATGCCAGCTGCTGTGGGGCCTTGGGCCTTCTTTTGGATGTTCTGGGTCTCTCTGACCCAGCTGCAGCTTGTTAGGTAATTTTAGATTGCAAAGGGCCAGGCCATTCAGATGCAAAAGCCTCTGCGTGTAGCTTGGGTGGGGCAGGGTCTCAGGGAATCAACAGGGCGGAGCAAACAGCTATGGCTGAATCTCAGCCCAGCCCTAAGAGGCCCTGGGTCTCAGTGTCCCATGGTAATCACTGCAAGCACCTCTGAGAGAAAGCTGCCCTCAAGTTTCGCCCGATGCGAGACAGTCCAGTTTCTCCCCGTATGAGTCTGGGTCCCCAAAGTCTCACCCGGAACTGGAGTTCAGAGCAGTTGGACGTGTGACTCCCTCCTGATTGAAAGAGACAACCGCATCGTTCGCCTCCGTACCTCTGCACTTTACTTCCGCGCCTCCTCTGAGTCTCAGTGTGCTTTTCTCTTTCCTTCTAGTTGTAGAATTTCTACTCAGCCAGCCTTCCTGTAGTTCTGGATGATGTCCATTTTGTCTTTTAGTTGTATTTTTGAAGTGGTTGTACAAAGCAGCAATTTCAGGTGTTTACCTATGCCGCCATCTTGGTTTCTCCTTCGTTTCATGTATATTTTAATGGTTAATATTTTCCAGAACATAGATTGAAAATTTAAAACTCACAACACAAAAATTTAAAACTCACAACACTTTAAGTATAAATATTTATTTATATCAACAATAGAACTTGTTATAATTTTACTTACCTGGCTTTAATGGAAGCAAACTAATCAATAATGTTTTAAAAATCCAGTTATTTGCTTATGTTATTTTCAATTGAGGTAAATGCCACGTTAAACGATTTTTCTTGACCAAGTGACAATTGTAATTTCAAATCAGGTTCAGTTTACTGATACTACTTTCACAGGACCCCACTGTGACTGGTATTTTTTTTAATGTTTTCAAGGTCACTTACACATTTGGATAAAATTGCAGTAAGCAAATTTCATGAACTGCTTTTATAAGGTCCAAATATCATGCAGACTTTATATTGCAGTTATTGATTCTGCATGCTGATAAAACTATTACAGAGGAAATTTCTATAGAACTTATTCCAAATATTTAAGAGTCAAGTCAGTGACTATTTTTAGTAAGTAGATGTATTCCTAAAAGTAACTTTGGTTAAAAATTGAAAAACTGAAGATACTTCAATTAATTTTTCATATCTTCATTACAAATGTTAAATTAGGATGCCTAAAATCTCCCTAATTTTCTATACACTTTTCCCATAATAATTAAAACTCTTATCTGGTGACTCATACATTTCTAATTTAATGCTTTAAATTTTATTTCTTATTTTGTATTGAATTTATCAGGGTGACATTGGTTAATAAAGCCATACAGGTTTCTGTACCAAAGGTCCCTGTTGGATGCAGCCAACAGTCCTTTCTGCCTGACTTGAGCTTGGCAGGCGGTGTTGTCAGTGGGTGGAGGACCAGGTTCATACACTCCCAGGCTGGTGCTATAAGAATAGGAGTACTCAGTCCTGGGAAGATGGTGCCTGAGGGTGGTGTGGGATAGGGACTCAGCATAGGGACCTCAGTGGCTGCCCCGCCAGATCTCTCTTCAGGGCCACGCCACCCAGATCTTCAGTTTATGACTCCCATATGCCCTGAGTCGCCTTCCTTCTCCCGGAGCCCTGGGTGAGTGTCAGAGCCAGATCCTGCGCTTTGACTATTTAAGAGAGCACTTGGGTTTATAGCAGGTTCCCTCCTCTTCCAGGTGGCAGAGTCCCCATTCATTTTCACTGCCAGATGCTACACAGGCTCTTCTTCCCAGCTCTAGTGCTCTGGGTTGGGGATCCCGGTGTGGGGTTGAAATCCCACGATCCTCAAGTGGTACTTTTTTGCAGCCAACATATCCCTCTGGCTTCTCAGCCATGCACATGGGTGCAGGGACCAGCCCTCTCCACATCTCTGCCCTTCCTACCAGTCTCTATGTGGCTTCTTCTGTAAATTCATGGTTACAATATTCCTGTTCAGCTATAATTCAGTTGGTTATTCAGGATACTTGCTCTGTAATTTAGTTGTAAATCCAGTTTGGCTCCAGAGATGAGTATAGCTTCCACCTATTCCACAGCCATCTTGGAATCTATCAACTTTTTGAATTTTAAACTTGAGAAGGAATATTTATAACTCTAGCTAAAGTTTTACATTCATCAAACATTCAAAGTTTCTCCCATTTGTTATAATTAAAGGGACAGGCTTTCTATAAAGTGTACAGCTTTTTATATAGTGACTAGAGACTTGGTGCATGAAAATTCATGCACTGGAGGGGGGTCCCTCAGCCCGGCCTGCCCCCTCTCCAGTCCAGGAGCCCTCAGGGGCGGGAGGCGACCCAGCAACCAGGGGAAGGTGACGCCCCATCACACCTCTGCTGCTGCCACTGCCGGAAGCACAAGCCTTGGCCGGCCCTGGTTACCTGAGCCTCGGGTGGCCCTGGGTGGCTGGGGGGGCTGAGGGGACTGGGGGACTCTGGAGGCAGGTGCGCGGAGTGGCCGGGCTCACCAGGCCCAGCCTTGCCGCATGCCTGCCGCCCCAGCAGGGCTGAGGGGACTGGGCACCACCATCTTTGAGGATGGGGAAGTCAATTAGCATATTCCCTCCATATTGGCTGTGGGCACCGCCATCTTTGAGGGTGGGGCAGTCAATTAGCATATTCTCTCCTTATTGGCTGTGGGTGCCACCATCTTTGAGAGTGGGGCAGTCAATTACCATATTCCCTCCTTATTGGCTGTGGGTGCCACCATCTTTGAGGGTGGGGCAGTCAATTACCATATTCCCTCCTTATTGGCTGTGGGCACCACCATCTTTGTGACAGTGTGAGGGTCAATTAGCATATTCCCTCTTTATTAGATAGGATATTTTTTATTGTAAATCTTTATTAACTTTTCAAACAGCCACTATAAGTCCAAAATTGTTACCCTAACCCCAGAGACAAGTTAAAACTTTGTGATCCTAACAAAAAATAACAAAATGAATCCTAAGGGCAAATACCACTAGTATGCTTAATCCACCAAGAATGTATCTAACAAATTGGTATACATAAAGCAATGTATAATTACCCAATATACTCAGTTCAAGGTCACATGCAAACCACATTATAATTAAATATTCAGTAGTTTAAAAAGATACCAACTTTAAAAACGAGAATTGTCACACATTCAAAAGAGAATTTACTGCTTTAAGATTTCCTATCATTGCCCTGGCCTAGTGGCTCAATTGGTTGGAGCATTGTCCCATACACCAAAAGGTAGCAGGTTCAATTCCCTATAAAGGCACAAACCTAGGTTGTGGGTTCGATCCCTGGTCAGAGCACATATGGGAGGCAACCTATCGATGTTTCTCTCTCACATCGATATTTCTCTCTCTCTTTTCCTCTCTCTCTAAAATCAGTAGAAACACAGCCTTGGGTAAGGAAATTAAAAAAAAAAAGATTTCCTACCATTATGGTGCTAACAGAAAACTCTGACAAATTCATAGTCTTTTATTATTTGTGTTTGAGTGAACCATTTCCTCAAAAATGTGCTGAGAGTCCCTTTTCTTTTATATTTCTAAATATAACTTTTCTTTAACTGTTTAAAATATTACATGTATTCTAGTACCCCTCAAATTGGCATAATCTGTAAAGATGTACATAGTTGTTGAATGACTAGCTCAAAGTCATTCAAAAAATAAAAAAATTTGATTCAACATTTTGCCTGAATACTTACTTAGTATTCTCTTCTGATTCAAGTTCAAATGCTTGAGGAAAAGGTCACTAGCACCAAAGAACAAATTTCAGTAAAGTTTTTGACAGACCTAATCTTCCCCTAAATATTTTCTTCCAATTGCTGTCAAATAACAATTTATCATAGATATTATAGAGACTATAAAAAACAGAAGGAATTGTCTTCCATATGTCTTTTATGTTAACAGCTCATTTCACATTTTGCAAAACTCAATAACGATCTTATAAAGAGCTGGGCATTTCCATTCTCCTTCTCTAACCTGGAAAAACCTCTTTTAAAAGATATCAATGATCTAAAACTGTGCTATAATAGACACTTTTACATTTTCTATCATATTTAATTCTCAGAAAAGCCCTGACATAGCTGTTATTCTCCAAATTTCCAGATCAGAATTTGAAACTGTCAGATAAGTAACCTGCTTGAGCTTCTCCAGCTAAGAGGTAAACAGTAGAATTCCAAGGTCTGTGTTGTTTTTACTATGTAATGCTATGCTCAAAGTCATTCACCTGATTCTCTACTATCTATCTGTCAAAATGTAATATGAGATATGAGATATTTTTTAGCTGGATGACAGAAATCACTTAACTCAATCCCTTTATTTTGTACATGAGAGCACTAAGATCAGAAAGGTGAAATGCTTTGTCCCAGGATACACAACTACTTAGCAACAAAGTCTAAGCCCTTTCTACAACAATATTAATATGGGGGGAAAAAAAACATGGTAATCTTCAGCCAGATCATCAGCCAGATCATTTAAAGTATAATAAATTAAGTGTTACAATTGTTCTAAAAATTTTTAGAGCCTTAATTTGTTATGATAATTTTTATAACTCTTCTTATATTAATGAATGTGATGTTTTAATAACCTAAAATGGAGAAAAATTAATAGATGAGTAATACTGCTAATATAAATAAAGGCAAACTCCTACCATATAAAACAGTATAAGTAGAGCCTACAAGAATGAAAACCATGGGAGACTTTGAGGGTAGGTCTCCAGTTCCCCCAATACAGTTTGGTTGCCCCAAGGGCTTAAGAGGTCAACCAATATCTCAACTGACCTGTTGCCTACTCAGACTTCAGTTGAGTACTCTCTAGAAAAATCCAGTACAGACTCTATTCTACTACCAGAAATTCTCTGATTCTGCAGGACTATAAGTACTTCAACACTTAGCCCCACCAGAAGAAAAAACAAAAAACAGGAACAATTCTCAGTCCAATCTTCTATCAAGCTCATTCTCTCACTCTTCACATCTGGAAAATTGAAATAAATCACTTACCCACTTACCCTCAAGAGAGTTTCACAGCCATCAAAACAAAATGTTTAAGAGCAAGATAAAACCATACAGATTGTGAGAATAGGGTTTACTGGACTAGCCATGGACCTCAAAGAAGACCAATGGCAAAGAACTCACTGTGAAAGCATGGTGGCTACTTTATTAAATTGTACCTAATTTTCAGCCCTCTGGGACAATAAAAAACGTGACTCACTGCTTATTAATTTCAAGGGTCCAATGAGACAAAGCATAAAAGCACATAAAAATAATGCCTGGCACATAATAAGTGGTAAATAAATGTTATACATCATCATATCTTCTTGATTGTTTGGTGTGATAGTATCAGGGATAGTGGTTAATCTTTGTACACTGCAACTATTGAGAAACTCAGCTTTGATAACCTCCATCCATCCAGTCTGACTAGAATTCAGGAAAAGGTGGCAGCACTTACATAGATACAATGAAGTCTCTTAACCACCTGCAAATTTAGATAATATTATGAAGGACTTAGATGTCCCTTCAGCCTCCAGATAGAAAGGCAATTTACAGGTTTACTTCTTAGCATAAACAAAATTTTATGAAAAATGTGTATCTATTTTTATGAATTACTATTAATTAGGCCCCAGTTTTAACTGTATTTTTAGATTTTTCGGTATCTTAACCTATACAATGTCTCCCCATCTCCAACGATCACCACTCATAAGAAAGAGCCAAAATATATAGGATTAGGTAGTACTTTATTCATAAAGGGCATGTGTATCATCAAAGAGAAGCATAAATACACTATTATGTGACAGTAGTCTTATTATTCAATAGTCATTAGCATGCCAACCTAAAATATTGGAGAAGGTGATTTTTATGTAACTTTTGCATAAATGAATACCCAATATCCACTCTCAAAACCAAGAAATCTATAAATCCTTTTACTTACCTATATACAGCAAAAAAGGCTAGATAAATTTAAATCAAACCAGTCTAGAAGCATGCTTACAATTTTCATATTTGCTTGTACTTTGGCATCAAAATAAGTCAATGTACATTACAATCAGTTGAAAAGTAGAGCCAATAACCAAATTAAAATGGAGGTGAAAATTTGAGCATCATTCACATGAGGCAGAAGAACTTTCCGCTTCTCAATTTAAAATGAGACCCTCTTATAATTACAACGTATTTGTATTAGACTATTCCTTCTCTCATTATAGCATTAACAATTAAATAATACTGTTTTCCTCCTCTCTTAACAAAAAGGATGATTACAGTGTTCCTGCCTCAGAAGACTCAATATTTGTAAAGAGTTTTAGGTCCTGTAGCTGAAAGCTACCACATAAATACTAAGTACTATAATTGAGAATAATGAAATAAATGAAAGATGGTTTAATATAATAGAAAATTACATTTATAATTGGCACATTGCCATACTACCCCTGAGGATTTGTTCTTTCTGAGCACATACTCTACGAAAGGTCACTGTGGGTGGGAAAAAAAATCCCACAGGGAGTTCAAGTAGCCTACAATAAAATACTAGTAATTAAGGATGTGGTATTCTTCCTCTATATTCATCTGGGAATCATCTCTACTAATTAAGAGAAAAGGAACAATGATTTGTTTAAAATGATGGCTAAGACAATTCAATCTCAATTCTAATAGTCTGGCTACAAAGTAGAATACTATAACACTGAATACAAACTACTGTACAAGCCACCAAGTCAGTATTCAGCTACCTTCCAAGATAATACATTCCTAAAAATATCTTCCTGAGTAATTTATGTTCCTAACAAAATGTTAAATTACAATATAACAAATTCAAATTCAATTAACATTAAGTGCCTACTATGTGAGAATTATTATAATAATTTTACAGACATATCATTTAATTCTATCAATAAATCTAAGAGGCAGAGATTTTATCAAATTGAGAAATTTTCCACAGAAAGATTCAGATTCTTGACCACAGTCTATGAATTAAAATCAGTATTCTTACTTTAAATCCAGTGTTCCCTTCACTGTGTCAAATTAAGGTATCTCTGACGGTGCTAATAATCAACTAACAATCGCTTAACCTCACTGAGCCTGAATTTTCTCATCACTAAACTTAGAGGGTTGAAATACAAGGGTGCATATATTCTTTCAAATTAGTGTTTTGGGTTTCTTTAGTTATAGTCCCAAAAGTGGAACTGCTGGGTCATAAGGCAGTTCCTTTTATAATTTTTTGAGGTAGCTCCGTACTGCTTTCCACCATGGCTGCATCAATCTGCATCACCACCAACAGTGCACAAGGGTTCCCTTTTCTCCACATCCTCGACAACACTTGTTTGTTGACTTATTGATTAACAGCCATTCTGACAGGTGTAAGGTGATATCTCATTGTGTGGTTTTAATTTGCATTTCTCTGATGATTAGTGACATTGAGCATCTTTTCATATGACTATTAGCCACCTGTATGTCCTCTTTGGAAAACTGTCTGTTCAGATCCTTTACCCATTTTTTAATTGGATTATTTAGGGATATTTGGTGTTGAGTTGTATAAATTCTTTATAAATTGTGGATTTTAAACCTTATCAGATGTATCACTGGCAAATATGTTCTCCCATTCAATGGGTTGTCTTTTCATTTTGTTGATGTTTTTTATTTCTGGGCTCTCTATTCTGTTCCATTGATCTATCTGTTTGTTTTTATGCCAGTACCATGTTGATTACTATGGCCTTATAGTAAAGTTAGTTATCAGGTAGTATGATTCCTCCAACTTTGTTCTTTCTCAAGATTGCTGTGGATATTCTGGATCTTTTGTGGTTCCATATAAGTTTTTGGAATATTTGTTCTAGCTCTGTGAAATATGTCATTGGTATCTTGAATAGGAATTGCATTGATTCTAAAGATTGTTTTGGGTAGTATGGATATTTTAACAATGTTAATTCTTCCTATCCATGAACACAGTACAGACTTCCACTTATTTTTATCTTCTTCAATTTCTTTCTTCAGTGTCTTATAATTTTCCAAGTACAGGTCTTTTACATCCTTGGTTAAATTTATTCCTAGGAATTGTATTTTTTGAAGCAATTGTAAATGGGGTTGTTTTTTTTAGTTTCCCTTTCTGATAGTTCATTATTTATGTATATAAATGCAACTGATTTCTGGATATTTATTTTGTACCCTGCTACTTTACTGAATTCATTTATCAATTTTAACAGTTTTTTTTGGTGGAATCTTTGGGGTTTTCTATATACAGTACCATGTCATCTGCAAGAAAATATTTCTCAAAACTTAATATATAATATTTTAAAAGTTGTTTATAGTTTGTTACTTCATTAATTAGATTTGGGATCAATACTTTTTGAAATAAGTTATCAGGGTTTGTAAAAATTTGATTATATTAATTCTACTAGAGGCCCAGTGCACAAAAATTTGTGCACTTGGGGGGGGGGGTCCCTCAGCCCAGCCTGTGCCCTCTCGCAGTCTGGGAAACCTCGGGGGATGTTTACCTGCTGGCTTAGGCCCGCTCCCTGGGGGATCGGGCCTAAACCGGCAGTCAGACATCCCTCTGGCAGCCCGGGAGCTTTCGGGGGATGTTCACTTGCCAGCGGGGAGCAGGCCTAAGCTGCAGTCTGACATCCTTAGCGCTGCTGAGGAGGCGGGAGAGGCTTCTGCCACCACTGCTGTGCTGGCAGCCATCAGCCTGGCTTGTGGCTGAGCAGAGCTCTCCCTGTGGGAGCGCACTGACCACCAGGGGGCAGCTCCTGCATTGAGCATCTGCCCTCTGGTGGTCAGTTTGTGTCATAGTTACCAGTCATTCCCAGTTGTTCTGCTGTTAGGGTCAATTTGCATATTACCCTTTTATTATATAGGATATGTATGATATTTTGCTAGTAGCAAGGAGTGGGACAAGTGGTAAGATAAATATTGCTTCACTAACCCTATTTCTACCCCTCTGTTCATCTATGACCCTAGTTATGCTATGTTCCCACTGCCTAAGGATATCATTCTCCATTATATGATAACATGACTGAAATACACTATTCTCTGTGTACTGACTAAATAGCTACCTTCAGACCCTCAAATATATACCCAGATCCAGAACAAAAGCACAGAAGTGATAATGCTGAGCTGATGCTAAATACAAAAAGAAAATAGCCAAATCAGACTCACAATCCTTAGGCATCTTAGGATGGCCACAATTCCAAATAATAAGCCAGATGATGCAAGATGTGAAGATCTGATTAAGCCCTTTAAACCTTTTATATAGAGATATAAGATTTTTGTAAAAGAGTACATCATTTTGGGTCATTAAAATTAAAGACAGTTGAAAAGCTCAAAGAAGGGAAAAAAAAAAGAACATGACATAAAGAAAAGATTTTGTGTTGAACTTGTTAAAAAAATATTCACTTTTCCCAATACCATAAAACAGCCAACAGTGTCCAATTACCTGTTCTAAGAAGAGAAATATGTTATACAGTAAAAGTGATTCCTCCTCTTCATATACGTTTAATTTCCTCTAAATATTTTTCATATAAAGGAAGAAAAAATGTGAAATAAACATAATTTGCAGAATCTGTTAGAGATACATTTAAACATTTATATGGTACCTAACATCAAACATGCTCAAAATCTCATTTAAACTAGGCCAGGAAGGAAAAGTGTTTGTCAGTTCCCTTTGGTCAAATTTTTAGGATTGAATTCAATATTGAACAATGCAATTTACTCATGAGAAAACTTAACCTAACCTGTATTCTTCCTTTTTTCCTATTAAAACAAATGATATGTTCCCACTCCCATCAAAAATCCAACCTTTCCATTTATGCTCTGGACTTCATTATCTTCTCACTTTCTTAAGAAACTTATATCTCTCTCTGTCCTGCATCATCAATTTCTCCTCCAATGGATCTGTGGTATCAGCATACAAACCTCCTCTAATATCTCCAGTCACTGAAGTCACATTCTGCTACAATGACTATCCTATTTCTTTTCTTCTTGAAAGAGTTTACTATATGGTTGCTTTTCCTTTCTCTCCTTAAATTCTTTATTTAGTTTAATCAGTCAGGTTTCTTCTTTCACTCAGTTGTAACTGAGGTTACTATTTGTCAAGGTCATTAGAGAAGTCCATCTATCAAACCCAACAGTCACACATCTCTCATTGACTTAGAGTGTAAAATTGTTTCAACTTAATCAAATAAAGAAAAAGAAAAATAGAATCCACATAACTATGATTTTATAATGAAGAATAACAATAAGACAACCATTGCATTTTAGAACAATTTTAACACTTTGAAACATATACACATATTATAGGATCAAGTACTAAATTATTAAATAAGCATAATACAGTGTCCTAGCAATGAATATAGCATAGAGGACTCTGAAGTAAAATTGTCTAGTTTCAAATCCTAGATCTGCTGTTTATTAGCTGTATAACATAAGACTATAACCTCTATATGTTTTCATTTCTCTATATATAAAGCAAGAATAATAAGTATTCATACCTGGTAGAGATGTTGGAGGTAAAACCATGTCTAGCACAAAGTAACCACAAAAAAAGGGCTTCCCTTCACCCCTTTTTCACACTCTAGATAGAATTTGTCATAAATTTTGAAAATAAAAATAAAGAACTTAAAAAAAAAAGTGGTCTTGAAAGTCCTAACTTCATTTGACATCATAATTACCCATCCATGAAGTACTATCTGCAACCTGAGAACCTGAGCAGAATCCAGTTTAACATTAATAGAAATGAAAGTTCTCTTATCAAGATGATTTCATCCCAGTTGAACAAACAAAAAGTATAACACAGGATTTTCTTAAATGATCTACCAAAAAAATTAGAATCACTTATTAACAAAACATAATTGTCCTGAACAGCAAATTTATTGGGGAAAATGCAATACAGCAAAAATAATACATTTAAATATTTCAGTGTTTTTCAAATATTCAAAGTTAAAAATTTTGATGACATTCAAAATTACCAACATTTGTTATATATAATACTGCTATTCTCTATAAATAAGGAAACTTCAATTGTCTATGATTAGCCTAGAATTAGTTACACAATAACAATACAGCCATTCAACTATCTTGGGGATTTTTAGTCTCTTTTGTCATAAAGAAAATACAAGTGACAGAATGTAACAAAAAAAAGTCAACAGTGTAGAAGGCTTTTAATATATTTCATCTTGGCAAATGATCACATACAAATTAAACACTGAAATCATGATGATTTCATTTATTTGTTATGTGCAATATCTGATTAATAAGCATTAATTTTGTTGATGGAAAGAAGCAAATTCTATTGTTATATACAGATTAGAAATGTAAACACAAGCATTTCCCACAACTACTGACTTCACAAATTATTTTGAATGTTATTTCAAATAATAATGTGACTACCAGAGGTTAGGAAAGCAAAGAGCTCTACTGCCCCCTAATGAAATAGACCAAAAAACAAAAAACAAAACAAAACCAAAAAGCAAACAAACAAAACACCCCAGAAAACTCCCTTTGAGATATCTGTGAAACAGGAAAATAATCTTACTTTGCTAAATGCAATAGACAAACACTAAGACAATTAACTGAAAACAACTAGAATATATATCAAATACTGTGGGAAAAATTACAATCACCCAGTTTCCATGATAAAATTAGTGGCAAAACAGGAAAGCCTTGAGACAGAAATGTTCTAAGAGAAAGGAGAGCAGTAAAACAATGTTATCAAATGTGATAGCAATTAAAGTTTCACTGCAGGCTGCACTTTTCATGTGTATGTTGGAAGTGAATGAGAAGAAAGAGATTCTTAGAAATCACACTCTTCAGTGAATTACAGTAAATTTTCAGTTCAGCAGCTCAAAAGTAAATACCATCAGAATATTCTCTCGAATTTACATTGACTATAATCATCTCAGAATAACTTTAGTATATGTATATTTTCAAAATACCTACCCTATAAAATATACCTTTAAAATAATTTTACCTACTGCTTCTTGTTTAAATAAATGCCAATTTCATAAGTATAACAACTTTGTACTTTATGGTACTTTGTATCATAAATTAACCAGTGATTAACTTTTAATTTTCCTCTTAATAATAGCTCTCCCTTCGTTTAATAAAGTTGGTTTTTAAAACATCATCCATACTCATATTCCTTTTACCTAATATTCCAACTTGTCAAGAATTCCAGCATTCTCATTTCAGAAAAGAACAAGTGTTTAGGGAAAAGTAGTATGCGGTCCTTAATAACAGGAGTTACATAACAATTAACATCCAGTTACCAGATATAATAAGAGTACAAAGACTAGAACTCTAGAACATAAAAACAGGGAGAATGTAAACAAACAAACAACAAAAAGTAAAAATTCCAGGCAGGTTTAACTGAGGAGAACAGAAGTGTAGAAGTTAACTGTTCTTTTATGACAAGGCACACCACTTCACTTGGAGATTGCATGTTTCTGTCCAGGTTGACAGTGGTTGTGCACTCCCTCACATGTACATCGTTTAGCATATGTGAGAAACAGGGACTAATTCCACACAATGCTATAGAGGACACAGGCAATACAGAGAAAGAGGTTTACTTAAATCTACTCACAGAATGAAAATAACCTTTACATTTTGTGCTGCTCTTTTCCCCTGAGTGTCCACTTATTAATGAAAATGCTGCTTTATCTCTGCAAGTTATGAGTCCATTCAAAATTTCAGAAGAGCAACACACAAAATAACAAAACCTCTATGTATTCAAACCTATATCGCAAATGAGTTAGATCTCACATCTGTATAGACTTCCTGAATAATATGAATTAAAAACATGACTCTTTGACTAGAAGCATTACTCGTTTATTCCTACTGCCTAAAAATATAACCAGTAGACATATTTTGAAGACATCCAAAATTGCTGGGAAGACTTAAGCATCCCAAAGTCAAGCATTGCCAAAGTCATGACGCTGAAAGCATCCAACATATAGTCAAATAGTATCCTTCCAACCTATAAGCCTGTGAGGCAGCCAGCAGGCTGAGGCAGGTGGAGGCAGATCTCAGGGTGCACTGGGTCTTTTGCTGACCTGATCCAGAGCCTGGTGCTGGTAAAAACTGGACTTAGTGCACAGTTTTGTCCTTCCCATACACATCCAGGCCCAGCAGAGGCAGCCACAAACTGTGGATTGCTTTGTCACTCCAAACAGGTTGCCCAGGGTCAGTCATAGGCAGCATCAAACATTAGCCTGCCCCTGAGTCCCTCCAAAGATGCACCAGAACCCACACACCAAGTGGGCAGCTTCAGATAACATCAGAACAGGATCCAATTAGCTTCACAAGTGCATAGCCAAAGGGAGACACCTGCGGCAAATTAAGCTTCATGTGGTCAGCACCTGCACAGCAGCCTGTACTCTGTGGTAGGGGTCAATCCTCAGTCAGCCAGCCTGAGGGTCAATCCTAGACACAAATGGGCCAATAGAAATCAAGACTCAAGTACAAAAGGCGGAACTATGTAAACCACACAAGGGACATTCCTAAAGCAACCAGATCAGGTAATCAGGAGACTGCACCACTGGACCCCACAGGACACCTACGATATAAGGCCATCCTACCAAGACTGGCAGTCATAGGAGATCTAGCTAGTACATAGAAACAAACACAGAAAGGCAGGCAAAATAGGAAGACAAAGAATAGACCCCAAATTAAAGAACAGGATAAATCTCCAGAAAAAGAGCTAAATGAAATGGAGGCAAGCAATTTATCAGATACTAGAATCCTGGTGCACGGATTCATGCACCGGTGGGGTCCCTTGGACCAGTGCACAATGGGGGCTGAGGAGGGACCACAGGAGGGCTCCAGGGTGTGTCCGGCCTGTCTCACCCAGTCCCGATCAGCTGGACCCCAGCAGCAAGCTAACCTACCAGTCAGAGCATCTGCCCGCTGGTGGTCAGTGTGCATCATAGCGATTGGTCAAATGGTCGAGCACTTAGCATATTATTATCTATACTAGTGTCCCAATGCACAAATTTGTGCACAGGTGGGAACGACCAAACGACCAGTTGACCAATCACTATGACACACACTGACCACCAAGGGGCAGACGCTCAATGCAGGAGCTGTCCCCTGGTGGTCAGTGCGCTCCCATAGCGGGAGTGCTGCTCAACAGACCAACAGGCACCAGACACAGGACTCACAACTAGCGAACACCGCTGCGGCAGTGTGAGCCTCTTCTGATCAGGACTGACTCTGCGCAAGCCTGCAGCAGGCGCAGCAGGGCCGGGATGAGCAGGAGCAGCAGGTAGGAGCAGCAGGTGGCGTTGGACTGCCGGTTTCAGCCCAATCCCCACAGGCCACGCCAAGGGAAGCCACCGGTGCACGAATCCATGCACCAGGCTCTAGTATAGGATAAAGTTCAAAGTAATGGTTATAATGATACTCAACATCATGGAGAAGGACACAGAAACCATGAAAACTGTAACACTAATTCAAAAGAATCAATGCATCCCTATGTTCATTGCAGTGTTATTTACAACAGCCAAGATATGGAAGCAGCCCAAGTATCCATCAATGGATGAGTGGATAAAAAAGCTGTGGTACATTTACACAATGGAATACTACTTGGTTAAAAAAAAAAAAAAAAGAAATCTTACCCTTTGCAGCAGCATTGATGGACCTGGAGAGCATTATGCTAAGTGAAATAAGCCAGTCAGAGAAGGACAAGTACCATATGATTTCACTCATATGTGGGATCTAAGTAACAAAATGAACTGATGAACAGAGTGGATCCAGAGATTCGGAGCATGAAACAGAGTGCGGAATCTCAGAGGGAAGGCTGGGGAGGATGGGTAGGTGGGAAGTAATCAACCAAAAATCTTGTATGCATATATGCATAACCCATGGGCACAGACAATAGGGTGCTGAAGACCTGGGGTGGGGGGGAATGCTAGGGGTGGGCTGTAGAACGTCAATAGAGGGAAAATGTGGACATATGTAATACTTTCAACAGTAAAGAATAATTTAAAAAATAAAATAAATGAAATAGAAACAGACTCACATACCAAAAACAGATTGTCAGCTGCCAGAGAGGAGAGGGGGTTTAGTAGGTTGGGGTGAAAAAAAACTTTGAAAACCTTAAGCCAAAAAAACCTCATAGACACAGACAACAGAATGGTGATTACCAGAGGAAAGGGAGGCAGAGGTGGAGGGATAAAGGAGAAACAAATGGTGAAGGAAAGAGACTTGACTTGGGATGGTGAACACACAATACAATATACAGATGATGTATTATAGAACTGTACACCTAAAAGCTATATAATTTTATTAACCAATGTCACCCCAATAAATCAAATAAAAAATTATTTAAAAGATCCAATTCAATTTTATTAATCCTTGTTTAATTTTAATTGAATTGTGTTTAAATTTTCAATCCAGAGAACAAAGACCATGCTAATGATAAAGTACAAGAACTAGTAAAATTTTGTAGACATGTAACCTGGGCGAGGCACTGGACCCAGTCCTTAATGAAGACAGAAATGTGTATGACATGATAAATAATGGAAGTGCTAACAAATAAGTCATAATATTCCCATCCTTCAATATCCTTCAAATGTTATAAATAATAACATTTCTTCCATTATTCTTTGATCACATGCAGCGATAGTAATCTCTCCTTCCTCAGTTCTTTCTACCTCAGTCTCACCTCTATTTTATGTCTTAAAATAACTCCCCCTTTCCTATTTTAAAAAGATAATTATAATTTAAAAATATAAAAACAGCTCTCATTGTATCTGAAATATGCATTTCTCTTTATGTTATAGTAAGAAAAACTATTCCATAAAACTCTTTAACCTTTGATAACACACCCAAGTTTTCTGAAACAAATACTAAAGAAGAAATCACCATGCAGTACAAAACTAATCAAAAATTCTATTTTGCAAGAGTTGAAATCTAAATATATGCACACACCTACTACAAAAACACAAACACAACGCAGATCATCTTCATATTCCAGTATTGGCTGAACAATATTCCCTCTACCATATGTATTCAGGCTAAACCACAAAACACCCAGGAATATCCACAAATATACAAGACATTAAAATTATAATTTTATATGGCTACTACCAATTTTTTCCACTGCAGAATTTAAAAGAAGACATTAAGAAATGTTCTTGCAAGAAAGGCACCTTACAAGATAAGCTATTTCTTCAAATAAATAACAAAGTGATATGTGTAAATATGACATCAAAACATGTCACAAATAAGGATCGGTCGATTCGTTAAACCTTGTTTAATTTTAATTGAATTGTGTTTAAATTTTCAACCTAGAGAACAAAAATCTGGGTTGTGCTAAAGTACAAGACCTAGTAAAAAAAAAAATACATCATTTCAGTGTGCTACCATTTCTTACCTTTGAATCTTCATTGCTCACTCCTAGCTGTAATACAGCTTGAGGAGATTTTAGTTTTGCTTGAGCAGAGTGAGCCATCTGAAGGTTAAGCTGCCATCCAACCGTCTCTAGCTATAAAAGAGAAGTGCAGATTAGAATCAGATGATACAGAAGGAAGAAAACACACAACTTTAAGCAAATCTCCACTTAGCAGGAATGAATATGGATAGCCTGGACTATATGGGAAGTCAGCTCCAGAGCTCCTTTAACCTGCATACTCTGCAAATTCTTCCTTCAGGCTCATTATATTGGCCTCATGCCATGCCTGTCAAATTCAACAGTAAAACTGGTCTTTAAACACAATCTGCTCTAAAAATAAAAATTCCAAGATTAAGCAATACAGCACACTAAGAGAGTCAATGGTTTTTAAATAGTGCATTACTATTTTAAAATAGTATATTTCAAAGCCAATGATTTTTAAGTAGTTATGAATTTTAACTAGTAAATAGTATAGATTGGTCATAATCCCTTCAATGACCTTCCTTTATCTTTCAAAACTCCTTGTATTAGGTAGAACACAGGGAAGACGTTTTTTCTTAATTTAGAGAGAAACTGAAGTACCCAGATGGTAAGAGGTTCACACATTTAGACACAGTTAGTGAGACTGGAATAGAGCCAGGCAAAGAATTGCTATCTACTAGTGAGCAGGTGTTACCCAATAGACTATCATGCTTTCTAAAGTACTCTAACTTACTATGTTCCCAGTTATGACACAAACTAATTAGAATATTTCCTTTTAATTTATTAATTAGCACAATAGCAAAAGTTAATCAAGTAAGGCAAACATAGTAAAGACAGGGTAAAGCAGCATAAATGTGGCTTTATTGAACTTGACAGATTATTGGTTTCTCCAACCTCAGAACTATGAGTACAAAATTTTAGATTTAATTTCCAGTAAAGCTCAAGTATCATTATTTACGGAAGTATTATGAAATGCCAATTGTCACATGCCTCTGACAACGACTCCGATTTAGTCAACTACCTTAGCTGCACTGGTAAGAATGGCAGCCTCAGAAGAATTTTTACTTAATCAGAATACTAATTGCTAACTTGGAAGCCTGTTCAAGTTAGAATCACAGCAGTGACTCAAAGCCAAACTGGAAAGAGAGCAATGGAAGTATTATCTATTCGAGAGAGGATGTGATGTGAAAATAAAGATACAATTCTGTTCTCTCTGGCACTGAACCTTTTAGAAGTTATGGGGAAGATGTTGCAGAAACATAATCCATAATACCACAAGTAAAATATCAATTTAATAGTGCATGTTAAGTAAGGATCCTTAATGCATTGATCTTTAACACTGATCACAGTAAGTCTTTAATACCAGCCCTCCACTGTTTTCAATAGTTATACAATAGAGCCTACAATAAAACAGGGGGAAAAACATGACATAACCACTCTCGTATATACAAGCATATATACATGGCATCTTGTAGGATTTCATATGAACCTATAAGATACTTCTTTGATCTAATTTAACTGATTCTATCCCTGTCTTGTAAGCACTTAAGATAAATGATGAAGATAAATATTGCTTTAAGTGAACAGCATCCCCACTGTGGTCAGATCCTTGCATAAATTAATATATGCTTAGTCACTGCATACAGGTATGTGGGAGAATTAAAAAGAACTTAAAGCTTATGCTTTGGTTCATGCTTAAGCTGCACTCACGAGTTACTTAACCCAGGTTAAATCACAATCTTCTAAACTCTCAATTTACTCATATGAAATAGAAATAAGTCTATCTGAACTATCTACTTTTCTAAGTTATTGGTAATCTATACTAATAAAAGGGTAATATGCAAATTAACCATCACTCCACGACAAATATGGCAGCTCCCATAGCCACAAAGATGGCAGAGCTGGCCAGAGCGGGCAGGACGCTTGGCTTCCTTCGTCGCCCCAGCAATGAAGGAAGCCAAGCCTCCTGCAAGCCCCAGCCGGCCGCCAAGGGCCGGCCTCTGGGCGGCAGCCACGGAACCAGCCCAGAGTGGGCGGGAGGCAGCTCTGGCCCAGAGTGAAGGCGGAAGGCGGCGGCCAGCTTGCACAAATCTTCATGCATCGGGCCTCTAGTATCAAATAAAAAATTAAATTCCCATATTCAATGTGTTTTGGAAACTGCAAAGCATTGTAAATATAAGACATTTTGATCACCTATTTTTTTCTATGGTAACTTTCAAATAGAGTAGGCACTTTATACAAAACTAGAGGCCCAGTGCATGAATTCATGCACAGGTTGGGTCCCTCAGCCTGGCTGGCGATGGGGGCCAATCGGGGCTGTCTCGCCCAGTCCGGGGGGGAGGGACTGCAGGAGGTTGGCAAGCCAGGGGGGAGGGACCACAGAAGGTTGGCTGGCCGGCCAGGGGGAGGAACTGCGGGAGGTTGGCTGGCCACAGAAGGTTAGCTGTGGAAGCGCACTGACCACCAAGGGACAGCTCCTGCATTGAGCATCTGCCCCCTGGTGGTCAGTGCATGTCATAGCTACCAGCAGGTTGACCGATCATTTGGTCGACCAATCTTAATGGTCACTTAGGCTTTTATACATATGTAGATTGAACTGAATTAAAATGAATCAAAGAACACTCACAAGAAAAGGTAATTTTTTTTAAAGTCATTTCTGAAAAGAGTTTTGTGGATTGGCTTTCTTTAATTTCATAGCCCTTCTATTGAGTTTTGTGATTTAAAAAATATTTGTCCCAAGATCACATGAAAGATTAATTTAAAAAGAAAAATAACACTGCTAAACTCATATGTAGGTATAGACATATATACCGATGCACAAAAAAATTTACAGAAAATGATTCAGAAACCTTAAATGAAGAAATATAGAAAGAATAACTAGAGTTATAAAAGAACACTTTACAGTTACACAGAACAGTAAGAGAAACAAAACAGACTTTTAAGTGAAAGTAGGAGACAAAACCAATACTACTTGAGAGAGCTATTCTTATTATCACCATTTAACAGATTAATAATGTAAAATGTAAAAACTTAGTGAATTGGCTCAGCCAGCATAGCTCAGTTTGAGCATCAACCTATGAACCAGGAGGTCACGGTTCGATTCCCAATCAGGGCACATGCCGGGGTTGCAGGCTCGATCCCCAGTGTCAGGTATACAGGAGGCAGCTGATCAATGATTTTCTCTCATATTGATATTTCTATCTCTCTCTCTCCCTCTCCCTTCCCCACTGAAATCAATAAAAATATATATTTTTTTAAAAATTAGTGAATTGGAGTAAAGAATACAGGGTATCCCCAAAAAATGTATACACACTTTAAATAATTCTTAACTCCAATGGGTTAAATCTGAAAAGAACGAAAATAACTGGAATTAATAACTATTCAAAGTGTGCCTACATATTTTGGGGACACTCTATATATGGAAGTTCCTTATATTATTATTGCAACTTTTCTCTAATTTTGAAATTATACCAAAATCAAAAAAGTTACAAGAAACTGATTCAAGTAAGAATCAGCAAACGATACTAAATCTAAGTAGTGAAAGTTTGACGTGGAATGCAGAGTCACAAGGCATCTACCCACAATGGCTTTTTAGTTACAAAAAAAAAAAAAAGTAATGATGCAATAGAGAAAACAAACAGCTATCTATTAGCCAAGAGATCAAAATTAAGATCACCAAAAAGTGACAAAG
>NW_005871048.1:11302684-11304006 GCF_000147115.1 Myotis lucifugus
CAAAAAATGATGTTCAACATCCTTATGTCCCAATATCCTCACACACATTAAAATGCTAAAATTTAAAAGAATGGCAATACCAAGTGCTGGCCAGGATGTAAAAAAATTGCTAATTAGAATGTAAAATAGTATAAACTGTTTGGCAGTTTCTTATAAAACACCAACGCTACAACCTGTCAACCATCCCTAAGTATTACGCAAGAGAAATTAAAACATACGTCTGTGTACATGAATGTTAACAGGTTTATTAAAAAATAGCCCCTAACTGGAAATAGCCCAAATATCCATCAATGTGAATGGATAAACAAATTGTGATATATCCTTATGATAAAATACTACCCTACCCTACAATAAAAAAAATATATGCAACATGGATGAACCTCAAAATCATACTCAGTGGAATAAGCTAGACAGAAAAAGTACATTTGTATGACTCTATTGTTATAAAATCTTAGAAAATGCAATCTGTGACAGAAAGCAGATTCTGGGACCAGGTTTAGGGGATGACGAGGCTGCCAAGGGGCATGAGGAACTTTAGAGCAGTGGTTCTCAACCTTCCTAATGCCGCGACCCTTTAATACAGTTCCTCATGTTGTGGTGACCCCCAACCATAAAATTATTTTCGTTGCTACTTCATAACTGTAATTTTGCTACTGTTATGAATCATAATGTAAATATCTGATATGCAGGATGTATTTTCATTGTTACAAATTGAACATAATGAAAGCATAGTGATTAATCACAAAACAATATGTAATTATATATGTGTTTTCCAATGGTCTTAGGCGACCCCTATGAAAGGGTCGTTCGACCCCCAAAGGGGTCGCGACCCACAGGTTGAGAACCGCTGCTTTAGGTGTTGATGAAAATGCTCTGTATCTTGATCTCATGGGTATACAACTATAAGAATTCATCAAAGTGTATAATTTAAAAGGGTACTGATTGGAATGTGTAAGTTATAATTTATTAATATTATGTTTAAAAAGATACAATATACTAAATGCTGTAATAGAAAAATGTATAGATACGATGGGAGAACATCTTTAGCTGGCTGCTACCAATCACCTTTGCCATCCTCGTCATTGGAAGAACATAAGGCAATAAGCCTCCAAGGAACAAGCCACACTACTTGCATCCTAGAGAAAGAATCCTCTATTGTGACATTTATAAATATACTAGAGGCCCAGTGCATGAAATTCGGGGTCCCCTCAGCCCAACCTGTACCCTCAGCCCAGCCCGCACCCTCTCCAATCCGGGATCCCTCTCATAATCCAGGACCACTGACTCCTAACAGCTCACATGCCTGCCTGCCTAGTCGCCCC
>NW_005871048.1:11306855-11321635 GCF_000147115.1 Myotis lucifugus
CAAATAAAAATTTCTAATTTTCTATACTCTATATAAAATACAGGTATTTAACAATTAATGAAGCAAATAATTAGTTGTTACACTTAACAATAAAGTTAATCATATAATAGCTTTAACAGGGATATTTTTTTAAGAATGTTGTAAGAATACTATTATCTTAGGAACAATGGCCATCCATTTTTAAATGTAGATTTCTCAAGAATCTACAAGAAAATATGATGAAATTTCACTTTATAATGAAACTAGAGGCCCAATGCACGAATCCGTGCACTTTGAAAGGAACTATGGGCCACGAGGCTGTGGTGGGCACGGGGGTGGGTCTCGGCCCATCCTCCACGCCCCCGCCCAGCCCTTCCCGCCTCAGCCCCTGGTCCCGTCTGCCGGCAGCCCCGCCCCCGCTGCCACCGCTCCCACACGCTGACAGCACCAGCCCCACTCGCACCTGCTAATGGCGTGGAGTGATTGGGGCTGGCGCCGGCAGCGGGGTGCAAGCAAGGCCGGCACGTCAGCAGGTGAGATCAGTGGCTGCTGCCCTGATCGCCCCTCAGGAGCAGAGGGAGATGGAGAAGCCCTCAGAGGTGATCGGGGCCGGCAGCGGGTGTGATCGACAGCTCCAGCACCAGCAGCGGGTGCAAGTGGGGCTGGAGCCAGCAGTGGATGCGAGTGGCAGCTGCTGGCCCCAATAGCCCCTCAGGAGCAGGGGGAGGTGGAGAAGCTCTAAGGGCAATTGGGGCCGGCAGCCGCCGCTTGCACCCACTGATGGCACCGAGTGATCGGGGCCAGCGCCAGGCGCCGGCAGCGGGTGCAAGCAGCGGCTCTGGCACCAGCAGCAGGTGCGAGTGGGGCTGTCACCAGCAGCAGGTGCGAGTGCCAAGCAGGATCATGGTGCGTGGGAACAAAGAATTTCAGTAACCACCAGAGGCTTGCCCCAATGACAGTGACTGGCGCCCCACCTTGGTCTGGTGCCCCCGCTCACCTGCTCCACCATTCCACCACGGCCGACACCCACCATGTTCCCACGCTCTGCTACCCTGCTGTCAACACCCGCCATGTTACGCGTGTGCCCCTTGGTGGTCAGCGCACGTCATAGCAACTGGTTGTTCGGTTGTTCCACAGTTCATTCTATTTGCATATTAGGGTTTTATATATATATATTAGAGGCCCGGTGCACAAAAATTTGTGCACTCGGGGGGGTCCCTCAACCTGGCCTGTGCCCTCTCGCAGTCTGGGAACCCTCAGGGCATATCCATCTGCTGGCTTAGGCCCGCCCCCCGGGGGATCGGGCCTAAACTGGCAGTCAGACATCCCTCTGGCAGCCCAGGAGCCCTTGGGGGATGTCCACTTGCCAGCGGGGACCAGGCCTAAGCTGCAGTCGGAGATCTTTAGCGCTGCTGAGGAGGCAGGAGAGGCTCCCACCACCACTGCTGTGCTGGCAGCCATCAGCCTGGCTTGTGGCTGAGCAGAGCTCCCCCTGTGGGAGTGCACTGACCACCAGAGGGCAGCTCCTGCATGGAGCATCTGCCCTCTGGTGGTCAGTGTGTGTCATAGTTACCAGTCATTCCCAGTTGTTCTGCTGTTAGGGTCAATTTGCATATTACCCTTTTATTATATAGGATAGAGGCCTGGTGCACAGGTGGGGGCCGGCTGGTTTGCCCTAAAGGGTGTCCCGGTCAGGGTGGGGGTCTCGCTGGTGTGCCTAGCCAGCCTGGGTGAGGGGCTGAGGGCCGTTTTCAGGCTGGCCACACCCCCTTCAGGGTGGGGGTCCCCCCTGGGGTGCCTGGCCAGCCTGGGTGAGGGGCTGAGGGCTGTTTTCAGGCTGGCCAGGCCCCCCGGTGACCCAAGCTCCTAGCCTCTCCTTTTTTTTTTTTTAGCGCCTCCTTAAGCGGAGGCCAGGGTGGGCTGGAAGCAGGTATCTGGGATTTATTTATCTTCTATAATTGAAATTTTGTAGCCTTGAGCGGAGCCCAGGGCCGGTCAGGGCAGGCGGGAAGCTTGGCTTCCTCCATCGCCAGGGGCAATCCAAGCCTCCTGCTGGCTCCAGTTCCATGGCCGCCGCCATCTTAGTTGGGTTAATTTGCATACTTGCTCCTGATTGGCTGTTGGGCGTGGCTTGTGGGTGTAGAGTAGTGGTGGAGTGATGATTAATTTGCATGTTTCTCTTTTATTAGTGTAGACAGATGAGAAGATCTATACTAATAAAATGGTAATATGCTAATTAGACCCATAGACCAGATGTCTTCCAGACCTTCCAGACAAAGCCACGGTGGCAGGGACTGAGGCAGAGGCGGTTAAGGACAATAAGGCAGTCAGGCAGAGTGGTTAGGGGCAATCAGGCCAGCAGAGGAGAGCAGTTAGAAGTGATCAGGCCTGCAGGGGAGAGTGGTTAAGGGTGATCAGGCCAGCAGGGGAGAGCAGTTAGGGGCAATCAGGCAGGCAGGCAGAGGTGATTGGGGGCAATCAGGCCGAGAGGCAGAGGGCTTAGGGGCGATCAGGCAGGCAGGCAGAGGCAGTTAGGGGCGATCAGGCCAGCAGGGGAGAGCAGTTAGGGGCGATCAGTCTGGCAGGGGAGCAGTTAGGGGCATCAGGCAGGCTAGGCAAAGGGGTTAGGGGCGATTTGGCAGGCAGGCAGAGTGGTTAGGGCGATCAGGCAAGCAGGTAGGTGAGCAGTTAGGAGCCAGCAGTCCTGGAAGAGAGAGGGATGTCCGATTGCCGGCAGTTGGACATCCCCTGAGGGGTCCCGGATTGGAGAGGATGCAGGCCAGGCTGAGGGACCCCCCCCCCCCCGCTGTGTACAAATTTTGTGCACCAGGCCTCTAGTATGAATATATTTGCCACGTAATTTGGTAACGTTAAGACTACTCTTAACAGGATAAAATCACATTAAACACCATTTTGAACATTCCAAACAAATGTAACTGTCAATTTATATTTTTAAAACCCCCTAACAAACACACATAAATGCTTTTAAGAAAGGGAATCAGTGCATGTAGTCTTTAAAGAGAAAGTTACTCGTCGAAACCGTTTCGCTCGTGGATAGAGCGTCGGTCTGTGGACTGAAGGGTCCCAGGTTCGATTCCGGGCAAGGGCATGTACCTGGGTTGCGGGCACATCCCCAGGGGAAGATGTGCAGGAGGCAGCTGATCGATGTTTCTCTCTCATCGATGTTTCTAACTCTCTATCTCTTTCCCTTCCTCTCTGTAAAAAATCAATAAAATATATTTTTTAAAAAAAATAAATAAAATAAAGAGAAAGTTACTCAGAGTGCTTAAATGTGCCTTATATATACTTATTATATCTGATACTTATCATATCTGATACTAAATAAGGAATAAAGTTAGCTTAGAAAAGTAAAAATATTTTGGGAAAAAAAAGTATTATATAAAAAGAATACAATTATTTCCCTTATGGTCTCAGGAAAAAAAAGATATACATCAATAATATTTAACATGTAAGTTTGTACATTTAGTTTAGTAGAAATATATGTAAAGAATTTATAAATAGAATTTCAAGAGTAAAATTAAACATAGCATTAAAGTTCTGTCTGAAAGGGGATTCATGATTTAATAAATGTCATGACCACATAGGCATTATAACAAAAATCAAATAGGAAAACCCTTTTACAAGAACTCTGCTGGCAGAGTCAACACTGATAAAAAATAAAAATAAAAAATAAAAAGAGAATACAAATTATAATAAGTGGCAGTGACATTTCATCTCATGTCTACAAAGAGGTTAAGAAAAACATCTATTTTTTAAAACAAGAGAGACGGAATAAAATATAAAAATCCCTTCAATCATATCCTGCAAAAATCTATCACTAAAATTCATTTTCAAATAATAAAAGATGAAAAGGTGTTTTTAAAAACTGAATTAAACATAAGCATCTGTTGATTTTTTAATTTATTATTTAATTGAACCTGACTCTTTGAATTTAGAATTATTACCCCCAAGTCTTCCACTGCAAGTACCACCCAGACAGTTCACATGAGTGAGCCCCTAAGTTACCATTAAAACATCAGTCAGTCATTGTAAATATACCTTTTGTTCATTATATAATAAATCACTGACATATATTTTGTTATAATTTAAATGACATGACCTATTTTCACACATGACTATTTTTAGTCACCATATCCTAAACAGTTATTAGGATAAGAGAAAAATAACATCATAGCTGCCAGAGATAGCATGATATAAAAGGAACAAAGCTTAAGAGATAGACAGATCTGATTCCCATCTCAGCTTCACCATGGACCACTTGGGTATCATGATAAAATTACACTTTCTAAAGTTTTATTTCCTTTCTTTTAAAAAATATGAACCACACAAACATACACACAACTATATAAACCACCCTTCATAATGTCTGATACAAAAAAAAAAAATTTGCAGGTAACATTTAGGCGGTAGTCCTATATGATAAAAGGCTAATATGCAAATCGACTGAACAGTGGAACAACCAGTAGCTATAATGCGCACTGACCACCAGGTGGCAGACGCTCAACGCAGGAACTGCCCCCTGGTGGTCAGTGCGCCAGAAGCCAGGCTCACAGCTGGCGAGTGTAACGGTGGCAGCGTTAAGGATGTCCGACTGACGGGTTAGGCCCGCTCCCCATGGGACTCCTGGACTGCGAGAGGGCGCAGACCGGGCTGAGGGACCCCCCTGCCGAGTGCACGAATTTTATGCACTGGGCCTCCAGTATAGTATAATGGCTTAGGAGTGTGACTACTTGTATAAAATCCCAACTCTGCCACTTACTTAGCTGCATAACAATGGACCAATTATTTAATCTCTCTAAGCCTCGATTTTATTTTAAATAGAAAGTAGAACTATTAATGGGTTTTATAAGATATAAAGCACTTAGTGGAGTAGTTGGTCAACAATAAACACAAAAAAAGCCTAACCAATGGACACAGACAACAGGGGGTGAGGGCATGAGTGGGGGGGGGGGGGGAGCAATGGGGCAATAAGGACACATATGTAATACCTTAACCAATAAAGAAAAAAGTATTAAAAAAATAAACACAAAAAATGTTTGCTATTTTTATATTACCTTAATTAAGCATTTAAAATAATGTACTGGCTATCCTCTCATATACTATAAATTGGCAAAAAGTAATTTCCATCATTCTCAATAGGCCAATATGCAATTAATCATGTTCATTCAATTTCTTTTTGCACATTTTATATGATAACTGATTAAACCACATTTTAAGCAGAACTTAATATAAATGTAACATAATATGGAGAAGTATTACTTTAAAAATATATATCATCTAGAACAATGATGGCGAACCTATGACACACATGTCAGAGGTGACAAGTGAACTCATTTTTTGGTTGATTTTTCTTTGTTAAATGACATTTAAATATATAAAATAAATAACAAAAACATAAGTCTTTGTTTTACTATGGTTGCAAATATCAAAAAATTTCTATATGTGACACGGCACCAGAGTTAAGTTAGGGTTTTTCAAAATGCTGACACGCCAAGCTCAAAAGGTTAAATCACTGATCTAGAAGATACTGAAAAATGACTTACTGTTAGAAGCATAAAAATATTTTAACTCTACTTGTATCAATGTAAAAATATAAACCCTGTAAAATATAGAGAACGAGCAAATATTAAAAGGCAACTAGATATTTATTTTTAATGGAGATGGTTGGAAGAAAAAGAAATTCCAGTAACACAAAATGGAAAACTTAAAATCTGTACAGGACATAGGAAAAAGTAGAAACTGAAATGAAAAATGAAGCAGTGATGTAGAGGACACTTGAGAGCTCTTAGAATGCAGTTTTTATAAAAGAAAGAAATGGAGAGAGATGAAAACAAAGGGCATTTTCCAAAACCTATAGCTAATATCCTACTGAATGAGAAACTGAATGCTTTCTCTCTAAAACTGGGAACAAAGCAGGTTGTTTCAGACATACCACTCGTATTCAACATCATATTAAAAGTCCTAGTCAGTGCAATAAGGCAAAAAACAAAATATAAAAGCTAAAAAGACTAGAAAGGAAGAAATAAACTGTCTCTATTTGTGGACAACATGACTGTCTACAAAGAAAATCACAAGGAATCCACACCAAAAAAATGCCATAACTAATTAGTGAGTTTACACGGTCATAAAATACAAGATCAATATACTGTACAAAAATCAATTGTGTTTCTATGTACTAGCAACTAACAATTAGAAACCAAAATTTTAAAAATAGTACTATTTTCATCAACTCAAAGAAAAAACTAAATACTTAGGTACAAATCTAACAAATTATGTGCAGGATCTGTATGCTAAAGAATGCAAACACTGACATGAGAAATAAAAAAGGACCTAAAAAAAACAACCATGGTATATCTACACAATGGAATATTACACTGCTGTAAAAAAGAAAGAACTCTTACCATTCGCAACAGCATGAATGGACCTAGAGAGCATTATGCTAAGTGAAATAAGCCAGTCAGAGAAAGATAAATATCACATGATCTCACTCATTTGTGAAATATAATGAACAACATAAACTGATGAACAAAAATAGATCCAGACACAGAGAAGCATCAAACAGAACATCAAACTTCAGAGGGAAGGCAGGGGAGTGGGGTGGGGAGGGTTAAGAGATCAAGCAAAGGACTTATATGCATGCATATAAGCATAACCAATGGACACAGACAGTAGGGAGGTGAGGGAATGTGCTGGGGAGTGGGAGTGGCTGGAGAGAGGTCAATGGGGAAAAAAGGAAACATATATAATACTTTAACCAGTGGTCGCCAACCTTTCGGACCTCACAGACCACCAGTGGTCCTCAGACCACCAGTTGGCGACCACTACTTTAAACAATAAAGAATTTAAATTTTTAAAAAAGGACCTAAAAAAATGAAGAGATATACTCAATACTGTTAAGAAGACCTTTCTCTACAAAGTGATCTATAAATTAAATGTAATCTCTATTAAAATCCCAGCAGGATTTTTTATCCTATATAATAAAAGGGTAATATGCAAATTGTCCTTGACCAGGAGTTCGACCACAGCCCTTCCCCCCAGCTGGCCCCACCTCCGATCAGCCGCCCCAACCCAGTTGAGGGCGGGACCCACCCATGCATGAATTTGTGCACTAGGCCTCTAGTAGATATATAGAAGCTGGCTTTCAAATTTATATGAAAGTGCAAAGAAACTAGAAAAAAAAAACAATTATGAAAAAGAACAAAGCAGACTCACAATACCTGATCTTAAGACTTACTACAAAGCTTACAAAGCTACAGTAATTAAGGTAGTGTGATATTGGCATAAAGACAGACAAATAGATCAATGGAACCAAAAAGAGAGTCCAGAAAAAGACCCACACAAATATGTCAAATTATTCTGACAAAGGGACAAAGACAAGTCAGTGACAAAATGATGTTATTAACAAATTATGTGGGGGGAAACGAACATCCATAAGCAGAAAAAAAAAAGAACTTTGACCTGCACCTTATGCCTTACACAAAATTACTTCAAAATGGATCTTAGACTTAAATATAAAACATAAACCTATAAAACAATTAGAAAAAATAAAAAGAGAAAATCTTTGTGACACTACATTAAGCTACATATTATTAGATACAAAACCAAAGGCAAGATCAATAAAAGAAAAAAATTGATAAATGGAACTTTATCAGAAATTAAAAGCTTTTGCTCTGCAAAAGACACTTAAGAAAATGAAAAGCTATGTACTAGAAAAAAAAATCTGTAAATCACATATCTGACAAAAAACTTACACCTAGATTATATAAAGAACTCGCAAAACTCAACAGAAAGAAAACAAATACCCTCCACACATTGTAACAACAAAACAAAAAAAAAAAAGAAAGAAAAACCATACATTTCTATATGCTGGGATTCATGCCTGTAATCATCCTTTATATTACTATAACGGGACTTCTTTATCTGTCATAATGTGGAAATATAGTTAAACAAAAGATTTGAATAGACACGTCACCAAAAAATAATATCAATGGCAAGTAAGCACATAAAAAGATCATCAACATAATGTTATTAGGAAAATGCAAATTAAAAACACAAGATATCATGATAAACCTAATACAATGGTTTTAATGAAAACAACTGACAATACCAAGTGCTGACAAGAATTTGGATCTACTAGAACTCTCATATAATGCTGCTGAAATGCAAAATAATACCAACCTGTCACAAATACTTCCAGAAAAGAGAAAGGGAGGGGACCACTTTCCAACTCATTTTACAAGCCCAGTATTACCCTGATACCACCAAAGACATCACAATAAAAGTACAGACTAATATTCCTCATGAACACAGATGGAAAAACGTTTAACAAATTATTACAAAATCAAATACAGCAACACATAAAAAGGGTTATACATCAAGGCCAAGTGATATTAACCCAGGAATAAAAGGTGGCTGAAAATCGGAAAATCAATTATGCTAACACAGAAAAACAAAGGCAAAATGATCTGTACAATCATTTTAACCTCCATTAAGAGTAACTAAAGGTAACTAAAGAGATTTGTGACCTTTTTGTTACTTTACATTTTTCTTAAAGTGTTCATTTTGTTCACTGTTTGTAACTCAACAAATATTGGCTACGCTACCTTCCGCATGCACAACATTCTGCTAGGCACTAATACAGAAAAACAAGTAAGTATGTGAATTGGTAAAATTACAGTGAGTCTTAGATGCAGGTACACAATTAAAAGAGAACCAACTCTGTCCATGGCCCCAAAGGGAAAAAAAACTTTCATTCCTATCCTTAAGTTATAGAGGCATATTTTAAACTGTAAATTGAAATTAAATCACATTGTGGTTGCAAATATGTATGGCAATAACTTTACAGGAAATATTGTCTATATACTCTTCTGTCCGACTGTACCTCTCTACAAAATATTAAAAAGCTCTTCGGGTATAAAAATCTATGCCATACATTACTGAAAAATATCTTTGGTGTAACCTAAACTATACCTTGTGTGGAGCGAGAATCCTCTGCCTGAATTTTTCGACTGTTTCTTGACCCATGGAAGACCAAGTATTGACAAATGCTTCTGCTTTGTCTTGTGCAAGATGAATGTTCTCTAACTGCTGCTGCAAAGCTGCAGGCTTCACATTGTGATATACTGCCTATTAAAGAGAAAATAAATTACATATATCTCTAATATTCATACAGAGACCTTGATCTATAATCAAATACAAAATTAATAATTTAAACCAAAAGAATATTTTATATTTCTATTGCAGAAAGTTTTTGTTATTTTATAAACAATATACCATTCCAAGGGCTGAAAGATTTAGGATTAAATGCTTAAATTATTCAGGCTAAACTTTTTCAGTTTTGCCTGAGGTTTAAGTACTCCATTTAATGGAAAAACTTCTTTGCCTTAACTAATGGTGCCCTAATTATTCATTTCCTGGGTTCTCCCACTACCCCATCATGGTCCAAGCAGGTTGGGCCAGGCAATGGTTCTCAAAGGCTCTCGGCCCCCCACCCCACTGCCATGATGCCCAAGAGGGAGGTCAGCTCCACTGAGGGCGAAGCAAAGGAGGAACCCAAGAGGAGACCAGTGAGGTTGTCAGCTAAACTTGCTCTGTAAAAGTGGAAATGAAGCCAAAAATGGCAGCAGGAAAGGATAAATATGCAGACAAAAAAGTGCAAATGAAAGGAAAAAGGGAAGCAAAGGGAAAACAGATAAAAACGGCTAACCAGGAACCTAAATAAGAACTACCAGTGGAAAATGGAGAAACTAAAAATGAGGACAGCCCTAGTCAGTTTGGCTCAGTGGATAGGAAGTCGGCCAGTAAAGTGAAGGGTCCCAAGTTCGATTCTGGTCAAGGGCACATACCTTGGTTGTAGGCTCCATTCCTGGCTCTGGTTGGGGCAAGTGCAGGCAGGAGGCAACCAACTGATGTGTCTCTCTCACAGTGAGGTTTCCCTCTCTCTGTCTCTCCCCCTCCATTCCACTCTCTCTAAAAATCAATGGAAAAATATCCTCTGGTAAGGATTAACAACAATAAAAAAAAGTAAAAATGAGGACAGGCCAGACTCAGATGAAGCAGGAGAAAAAGAAGCCAAGTCTAATTAATATCATATACCATGTCTTATCAGTGGTATCGGTCTCCCTTTTTGTACAATCCAGAGAATAATTTTACCAACTATTTTGTAAATGCCCATTTTTTAGTAGCTTTAGAAACATTTTTAAGAATGAAGGAATTCGACCTCATCCCATTTTTTTTAAATGTAAATGATTTTTTAAGAGGTGAAATCATTTGCTGGTTGTTTCTTTTTTGATACAACCAAAACATAGTGGTATATTAAATATGGGAGGCTTTGATTATCTTGGGTGTCAACTTAACATTCCATAGATGAGGGTAGTTTTTCTATTCTATGATACAAAGCATATTAAAGTGGCAATTTGAAGTCAGTCATACATTTACCATGTCCTGAACATTTTAAATTACTTTTATTCTCATTTTCATTTCTGGTAAAATTGTTTCCTAAAGAAAACCACTTCTTGATCTTGGCTCTCCCTGTCAGAATTTTGTGCGCTCTGTAACATCTTTGGTGTGGTAGTCCAGTTTTCCTAGTAAGTTTGTTAATGTGCCGTGAAAGATTGAAAATTTGATTCTGTAGTATATACGACGTTGAACAGTAAATGAGTGGGACTTTGATGTATCAACATTTGAAGATATTGGTTCTTGATAGTCTATTAAGGAAAATTAGCCTTCAAATTTTAAGCTGGGACGTCACTGGAATAACTGTTTAGAAAAGAATCACAATTACATGACTTTAGGTTTTTGGTATATATGTTAAGAATTACGTACAAACTGAAACGTCTGTGTACTTATCCTCAAAACAACCAATTAAATCTCAATTATGAAAGGAAAAAAATTCATTTCCTTATTTCACTTAATTATTTCAAAGAGTAGTACAATGGTTTTGCTTCCCAACTAACAAAAATTTCTAAGAAGCAGTCTCAAAACTGCCCTCCCTCTCCCAACTTCCTAGATAATATATAATAAAATATTGTAAAAATTGTAACAGTGGTATCTGTCCTATTACCTACATTATTCTGGAACAACTTTCTCATAAGCCCCTTGATGCTCTGTCTTACTTGATTATCCTTTTCATCTACTGAAGGCCCACCAAGGATAGTCATCATTATGATCTGTAATTTGTATAAAGCTGTATGTGTAGATGCCTGGTAGCTTGTCCTTTTAACAGTATCTGTCACTAGAATGTTCATGAAGCAACAGTACTATTTAAAATTTAATTCCACAAGTATTCTATTTAATCAACCAACAGGAATTTATAGAGAATCTATGTTAAGCCCTGGAATGTGCTAGGTTTATATAAGATGCACGTGCGCGAGTGCGCGCGCACGAGATCTTGGCCTCCCACAAATTTAAAACCTAGTGAAGAAGATATCACTGACACTCATGAAATAATGAAAGACTAACAAAGTGGTCTACTATGATAAGCTAAAGATAAAAGGAACCCAAATAGGAGGAAGAGTGCAAGTGTAAAGGGTCAAGGGTACAATGAAAGGAGATGTGAGAAGAGATGCAGGCAGAAGGGCAGCTCAGTAGAAGAAATAATATGACTAAAAGTCCTTTGACAAATATTTCTTTTCTAAATGTTTTATTTACCATCTTAGTCAAATAAATCCCCCAAAATCATTTGTTAAAATTTTTAAATAAAGTGTGTTCATTTTTCCAAATTATTATAACAACAATGAATTAAAATCTTTTATAACTGTCTCAAGTCAATAAAGTCTTGATTCATACTGTCAAACACTTACACTACTCAACATTAAGACTGTTTTACAAAATGCAATACCCTGTGGGGGAAAAATCATACATTCAAAATTTTTTTTACTACATTGAAATTCTTAAAATATATTCACAGCTTCCATTTGCACACTTAAGAAGAAAAAATGTTACCCTATCATAGCAATACAAACATGTACCAGAAACCAATGGTTAAGAACAATAAAAATACCTGTTCTAAAATGAATGATATTGTTTCAAGAACTAGGTGAAGATCTTGTTTCTCTAGAGAAAATGCAGCTTGAAGTTTTTCTTCCTCTTCTTCACTGAAACTGTTCTCAGCCTACAACACAAAAAGCAATCTACTAGCACACATTCAGGTATTCAAAACTCAGATCCTTAAAGGAAGATCCATTCAGTCATATATGGAATCAGAAATTGAAAGAAAGAGTAAATCCATGGTAAAAAACAAAAACAAAAACATGCATTTGTAAATTTCAAGCTCTCAAAATCAGCACAGTTCAATATCTGGATCTTGCCATGAGTCTCTGCCTTGACAGCTTAGGTTATGCACAACCACAAGTTCTAGTAAAAGAGCACAGTCCAGTGTGACTGGAGCACTTCCAACGTGGGGAGAATACAGGTTGTGGCCATAATATATTATTATAATATAATGTTAAGGATTTTGAACTTTTTTCCATGGACATTGGAAAATCACTGATGGCTTTGATATAATCAATTCTTTTTTAGGAAAAAAAAATTGGAAAGATAAATGAAATAGTATCATGAAGAAGCAATAGGAAGGGAAAGACTAGAGGCCTCATGATGGCAGTTTGAAGGTAATCACTGCATCAACAGAAGAGATAATAAGAATCTGAACTAGGACTATAAGGAGAACTTGGATTTGAAAGACACTTCAGAGGAAGGAAGGGCTTTGGGGCTGGCTCCTGGCCAGGAAAAAAAAAAAAAGAGGAATGAGTCCAAGTTCTTGTTTAACAGGGATGCCAGAACAGTTAGTGGTGCTCCATAAACATGTGATGGATGGAATTAACTTTTTTATAACCTGATAAAAAAGTTAACTTAGATTGGTGAGCAAGCAGTGAATTACTAAACATCAATATGTCAAAAATAACCACACCCTTGAAACAAAAGTGAAAGATTAAATGAAGGATTACTGATTGACAGCAATACCACAGAATTATTTTTAAGAGGAAGAATTAAGTCATAAAATCGGAATTTTCCCAACGCATATTCCACAGAACCTTAGTCCCAAAATATATGCCATCTAAAACAGTTCCAAGGCCAAACACATTTGGAAAATTGTGCACAGCCTTAAATATTTACTATAAACACTACTATATAATATATACTGAAAAGTTACATAATAAAAAGAATTAACGTTAATGAAGACAGAGCTTCCAAAACTTTTGACCATGGGACATTATCAAATTTTCATCAACAGACTGTTGAACCTCAGAGGGAAGACAGGGGAGGGTGGGTGGGAAGAGATCAACCAATGAACTTGTATGCATGTATGCATAACCAGTGGCCACAGACAATGGGGTGGTGAGGGCCTGTGGGGGGAGGGCGGGAGCTGGCTGGAAGAGGTTAATGGGGGGAAAAGAAGGACCTATGTAATACTTTCAACAATAAAGATTTTAAAAAGAAAATGTTAACCAGGAAAAAAAATTTTTTCTAGAGACCTGGTGTTCTCAAAGACGCACTTCGAAACATTATTCTTCCATTATTCTTCGCAAAAAGTTAAGTAGAAACAGTTTCAGTGGAATCACAAGAAAGTATTATATGCCGGAACCAGCTTGGCTCAGTGGATAGAGCGTCGGCCTGCGGACTGAAGGGTCCCGGGTTCGATTCCGGTCAGGGGCATGTACCTGGGTTGCGGGCACATCCCCAGTAGGAGGTGTGCAGGAGGCAGCTGATCGATGTTTCTCTCTCATCGATGTTTCTAACTCTCTATCTCTCTCCCTTCCTCTCTGTAAAAAATCAATAAAATATATTTTTAAAAAAAAGAAAGTATTATAAGTTATAGAAATGCAAACATACAAACCTTCAGGTGCAGTTTTTGAAGAATTCGGGTGAGCAATCGTGGAAATCTTCCTATATCTATTGCATTTATCAGCGACACTGCTTTTTTCATGCTAAATAAATTAGTAAAACAAAGTTTTTAAGTGAACTTTCCAAGTGGAATTGTACTGGTTATAAGCACAGTTGTCCATAACTGCAGGTGTAAGTTTTCATTTCAACAACTCTAATGGCTATAAGGTAAGTCTGAGTGAAACGAAAAAAATAGATGATGGCCAGCAAAGTAGAGGCAGGGCATTACCTAATGCCCCCCCGCCCCCCCCCCCCACCCCCCCCCCCCACACACACACCCATTCAACTATTGTTGAAAAGGTCTATTTGGCAAATGTTCTCCTTCTTTGGGGCAAGGCAAACTACGAGGAAAGTTTGCACTCTGTGGGGGATGGCATTAATGTAGCAGTACAGTATCCACTTAACCCAAAATGCAAATGCAAAATGAAAAGAGTGGGAGGAGGGAAGTGGCTGGTACACCATAAATATGAAGAATAGAATGCTGTATGGCAGATCATTTTTTAAAAAAATTCTACACAAAAATCATTTGGGGTCACTGAGCACACGGTTTTAAAACCCTGCTGCAACAGTAATCGAGAACTTTTCGCTATGTGAGGAGCACAGTTCCCTCGCACCGTGTCACTGCGGGTCACTGATGCGGGGTCTGGTTACCCAGACGGCGGTGGGAGGCAAGTTTCTGGCTGTCAGAACTCAAGGACTCCGGGCAGAAGGAAAAGCTTTGACATGGCAACTGTGTTCTTCGACATTCCTGCCCAATTCGGGCGCAAAGGGTTCTGTTCCGCCTTCAGTGACTTGCCCATCCATTCCCGCACTTTCCCACACCCACACACCCCCATTCACTGGACTCGATGACTTTTCCTGACATGAAGTCATTTTCACCCAAATGTATCTCCACCGCG
>NW_005871048.1:11321735-11323420 GCF_000147115.1 Myotis lucifugus
AAATTGGAAAGATAAATGAAATAGTATCATGAAGAAGCAATAGGAAGGGAAAGACTAGAGGCCTCATGATGGCAGTTTGAAGGTAATCACTGCATCAACAGAAGAGATAATAAGAATCTGAACTAGGACTATAAGGAGAACTTGGATTTGAAAGACACTTCAGAGGAAGGAAGGGCTTTGGGGCTGGCTCCTGGCCAGGAAAAAAAAAAAAAGAGGAATGAGTCCAAGTTCTTGTTTAACAGGGATGCCAGAACAGTTAGTGGTGCTCCATAAACATGTGATGGATGGAATTAACTTTTTTATAACCTGATAAAAAAGTTAACTTAGATTGGTGAGCAAGCAGTGAATTACTAAACATCAATATGTCAAAAATAACCACACCCTTGAAACAAAAGTGAAAGATTAAATGAAGGATTACTGATTGACAGCAATACCACAGAATTATTTTTAAGAGGAAGAATTAAGTCATAAAATCGGAATTTTCCCAACGCATATTCCACAGAACCTTAGTCCCAAAATATATGCCATCTAAAACAGTTCCAAGGCCAAACACATTTGGAAAATTGTGCACAGCCTTAAATATTTACTATAAACACTACTATATAATATATACTGAAAAGTTACATAATAAAAAGAATTAACGTTAATGAAGACAGAGCTTCCAAAACTTTTGACCATGGGACATTATCAAATTTTCATCAACAGACTGTTGAACCTCGGAGGGAAGACAGGGGAGGGTGGGTGGGAAGAGATCAACCAATGAACTTGTATGCATGTATGCATAACCAGTGGCCACAGACAATGGGGTGGTGAGGGCCTGTGGGGGGAGGGCGGGAGCTGGCTGGAAGAGGTTAATGGGGGGGAAAAGAAGGACCTATGTAATACTTTCAACAATAAAGATTTTAAAAAGAAAATGTTAACCAGGAAAAAAAATTTTTTCTAGAGACCTGGTGTTCTCAAAGACGCACTTCGAAACATTATTCTTCCATTATTCTTCGCAAAAAGTTAAGTAGAAACAGTTTCAGTGGAATCACAAGAAAGTATTATATGCCGGAACCAGCTTGGCTCAGTGGATAGAGCGTCGGCCTGCGGACTGAAGGGTCCCGGGTTCGATTCCGGTCAGGGGCATGTACCTGGGTTGCGGGCACATCCCCAGTAGGAGGTGTGCAGGAGGCAGCTGATCGATGTTTCTCTCTCATCGATGTTTCTAACTCTCTATCTCTCTCCCTTCCTCTCTGTAAAAAATCAATAAAATATATTTTTAAAAAAAAAGAAAGTATTATAAGTTATAGAATGCAAACATACAACCCTTTCAGGTGCAGTTTTTGAAGAATTCGGGTGAGCAATCGTGGAAATCTTCCTATATCTATTGCATTTTATCAGCGACACTGCTTTTTTCATGCTAAATAAATTAGTAAAACAAAGTTTTTAAGTGAACTTTCCAAGTGGAATTGTACTGGTTATAAGCACAGTTGTCCATAACTGCAGGTGTAAGTTTTCATTTCAACAACTCTAATGGCTATAAGGTAAGTCTGAGTGAAACGAAAAAAATAGATGATGGCCAGCAAAGTAGAGGCAGGGCATTACCTAATGCCCCTCCCCCCCCCGCCGGCCACCATCATTTTTTTTCGTTTCCCCAGACTTACATTAACCATCAAGAGTGTTGAATGAAAACCTCCACCCCG
>NW_005871048.1:11324194-11358963 GCF_000147115.1 Myotis lucifugus
ATGGCGGCGCGCGGACGGGAACCCGGAAGGGCCAGGCCGCGCCGCCGCCCCGCCTGCGGGCTCCCGCCCCCCGGCCGCATCCCGTCCTGCGGTCTGAGGGTCGGGGGGCGCCACCGTCCTCCCTGCCTCTCCAACCTGTTCGGAGTTAGGCCTGTACCCGAATAAATTTATTTATATTTGCATATTTACTAATTGTATACACCTGCATATGGAGGTGTGTGTTTTTATGGATCATGTATGTCGCATGTGTGTATATATGCATGTTACATACACGCTCTGCGGGGCGCCACGTGGAGCTTGCAGGAGTACCTTCAGTTGTTCCTTGAGCGCCTGCTATGCGCCAGGCGCTGTGCTAGGCACTTGGGATACAAAAGAACGAAATTTCTGCCCTCTTGGTTTCCCCGCAGCGCAAAAGCACGGGTATTTGTTGCTCCCTCTTTGGGGTCCGACACTGAGCTAGGCACTGCATAGTGGGAGGGATGAAACGCCGCAGAGACTGCTATTAAGGATCTCACAAGAGAGAAAGTGGGGCAACCACGTGGGTTCACATACCTTGGTTTACCCCAGAAAAACTTGTACTGCCCGAAGGGGATTCAAAGGTGGGAACAGTGATGGGGCATCGGAGGTAGGATCAGTAAAGATTCCTAGGGCAGGTGACATGAAGAAGCTTGAATGATGGGTTGTGGCATGTGCACTTGATCTGGTGAAAATGAGGATATATTAAATGTTTACCAGCAAAGGAATTCTTGTGATGAGAGCTGGTTTGGTTTTGGTTTTGGTTTTGGTTTTTGTTTTTTTGTTTTTGGGGGTTCTTTTTGCTTTAAGATTACTGTCAGCAGAATGATGATTGATTGGAAAAAGGTAAGCAAAAAAGCCAGATAGGAAATTTGCAATAATCTATGGAAAGCAATAAGATCCTATGGTAGTAAAATGGCATTGGTGAATAAAAAGAGAGTAGATGGATTAGTGTTACATTTCCGCTGTAGAATCTTCCGGAGCTGGCAAGAGGTTGAATTTCATTTTCCTACCTAATTATGTTTTACTTAAATTATTATTTAAATTAGTTGGCACTCCTACAGCAGCCCAAAAACATCCTAACTGAAAGGCGAAGCCAGATTGCAAATTAAAAGTCAATAATCCCCACGTGGATAATTGAGTCAATTATACAGTGTGCTGAACACATACAAATACATTTAGTTCCACAGCACTCCACATACTCCCCAACTGGTGCAAGATGTAAAAAAAGATGGATCTGAATCTACATAAATTATAGGTTCTGATACAAACACATTACCCTACCTAACTTTTAAAGAATCCCAGTTCAATCGCCTTTTGAGTCATTTTCCATTTTGTCTTGATCCGTTGCCAAAGTAGAGCCACTAACCAGCTAAAACCCTCTGTAATCTCTAGTGAAGTTTTGGTCCTCCTCCGTTACCTTCAAAACCATAGCTAGGATTTTGAGTAAAAGAGCATCAAGTTGGAACAGAGCATTTAACCTCACTGTTTCCCATTCCTGATCTGCAAAATGGGGGCAAGAACAATGTCTGCTCCCCTGCACTGTGGTGAGAATTGCGTAAGGTGATGCATATGTACAAGAAGCACTCTACCCTCCCTCATTAAGCAAAGCGCAGGCTTCCAAGGTTTTAGCAAAAGAGTGTCTCCACTGGATACAGAGGCCTCTCATTCCAATTCTTTTCATTTTCACTGATGGGGTGATGATTTCTTATTGCCACTTGCCAAAAAGGCTTGATGCAGTAAATAATTTTATCCCTTAAATGAGACTCTCACCCAAAATATTTCTGTGGTCTCTGGAATATAGGCATATATATCCATTTAAAAAAAAAGTCCTTGTAGTTGTCTACCTGTTGCCACCTGCTAGAGAATAGGAAATGTACCTCCTGGAGACATAATCCCATAATCACACTTTACCCCTGATCCCCAAACTTGTCGGTGCATCTTTATGATGGATCCAGAGCCCAGATCTGCTGCCCCTGATCTTTTATGGCTACTAAACATGCTGAATGCCCCAGTTTCTTTCATGCCTTTGTCTTCATTGCAAACTTCCAACAATTCACTTGTTTCTTTTTTACATTCTGTGTTAGCCTGGGTTCTCTAGAAAACAATCTGATTACATGCTAGTGCTTCACCGGGTACTATAATTGTAGGGAAGTGGGAGTGAGGGCAAAAGGGAAGGAAGGAAGGAAGGAAGGAAGGAAGGAAGGAAGGAAGGAAGGAAGGAAGGAAGGAAGGAAGGAAGGAAAGCAAATACAAGGTGGTATGTTATCCAGCTGGTTACAGCTTCAAAACCTAGCTCATTTCTTGGTACTGTGGGGTATTCTGAGAGAGACTATGTCCAGTCATTGTGTCTTGGAATAGCCAGGAGGTAAGCGTGAGGGGAGGAAATTTATCTGCAGACTCTTTTATATCTCCTCTCTCTTGTTGGTCAATATTTGTCCTATAGCTCATACCTCCCCTGAACTTCTGCGGGATGTTCCTGGTGCCTCTAAACAAGCACTGGAAAATCCAGAGCTTCCGTGAGTCCGGTCTGGTGGAGCAGGAACTAAGTCCTGGAGCTGCAGGAGAAGAGGAGTCCATGGCCTAATCCCTAACCATACCCACCTCCAGATGTCTCCTTCTCTACCCCCTGCCCTAGTAAGGGTGGCAGCAAGTGGCAGGGGCTTTATGGCTATGGGAAAAGGTGAGTTCCCAGGGACCACTTTTTTGGAAAGCAAAGCAACACACTGAAGCCTAGGACATAGTAGGCTGAGCTTATCTGGGGAGGTACATACGGTAACTTGGAGACAGTTTTAGTCCTTGAGTGGAATCTCAACACAAGAGTTGCCTGGGTCCTGAGTGCTTCAGCTCTTTAATGATGTAGCTTTTCAATTCACATGTGCCTAGTTGTTTTACCAAAGTCTGTCACAGCACAGGTTGGAGTGAGATTGGTGACAGCCCTCCGCTGTGTCAGGAGAGTTAATATTTCCTTCTAGGTGTGATCTTTGTCCTGTTTAGAGCTTCTCCCTTTTGGTGGATTCCTTCTCAAGGACTCTGTGCAGTCTCCTGCAACATAGCCTCAGTCTGTTCCCACCCTCTCGCCTCTAGGCATGATTTATATCTTTAACACTCAATGAAGTAGACCAAAGTCTGAGCCTTTTTCCCCAGAAGTCTCCTCCAACCCTTAAGTAAACCCTGGGTACAACAAGAAGCCCTGCCCAAATCCATCCTTCAACATTCCAGCCACAATGAAAATGATATCTTTGGAGGAAGCCACCAGGACAATATCTGAGCCCCAGGAACTCAGTCCAGCTGAAATGACCTTTCAAGTAGGTTCTTGAAATACCAGTATATATTGTCAAATAGGGGGATACAGGTATCCCATTATGTACCCTAGATTGTTCTGTCAATGGGTTAGCTAGGTATCTGGACCAGGCCCTTCAGATTGTAAAAGTCTGTAGTCCTACACTCACCTTCAGTTTCTCAGGTGCATTTACCAAAGGTAGTTTAGAAGCACTGGCAGAGGACTAACACTACTTGCTACCCATGTCTTATCCCCAGATGACAATCAAGTACAAAATTCATATTCAGCTGCTTTGTCACATTTTGCTTGCAGAAGCCACTGGCCCAGTTTTCCCCCTTCCCACCAGGCCGACACACACCTCCCCCCTCCACACCATCACTCAGTGTCTAGCCTGTTTTTAGCTCTGCAGTCAGCACTTGCCTCATAGGTGTGAGAGAACCAATTGGGATAAACTGAAGAACACACCCTTCTAAATGGTTAATGTGTAATTGTTTGTTTCACACTTTCCCTCCGGATTCTCAAGGGAATAAAGTTTTGAAATTATATATTTTTATTTATGAGTTGGTTATGTGAATGTTCCTGTTTAATGTAAGATATATCAAGAATAAGGGATGCATGAATATAATGAATTCTTTGAAACTTGCATACCAGGTTGTGATGTAGAAAGGAAGCAAGAAACTTAGAAAGTAAAGAAAAAGTACTATTAAAGCTGCAGGCCACTTTTGCCCATAAAATAACATTATTTATGTTCACCCACCCTTAACTAAATGGAGGATTGGGAAGAGTATGAGAGGTAAGTTGTTGTTTTTTAATGTAGCAAAAATATACTTTGTAATATATGAACAGATCCCTGTCTAATCTACTCTCAAATTTAAAGTTGAAAACCATCTCAAATTATCACCCTTCATTTTAATTTGCACCTAGTTTTCTCCATTCTACCTCCCAGAGGCCTGTACAGGACTGATATTTACACATGGATGTGAGAGAGATTGAACGGTTTCTTCAGTAATTTTCACCAGTGAACACAGTTTGAAAGGAATGAGATGGTGCTCCCCATAGAGACAGGTTAAGCGAGGCACAATTACAGATCCGCTTCTACCCAATGACTAGTAAAGGAAATAAAAATAGCAAACAACACAAACAAGCTACAGAAAAAAGAAAAATCCATGCATCAACAGCACACAAACCAGGAAAGAAGCATAACTTAATCACACACTGGAAAAAAAGTCTGCTAAGAAAAGACAGAATATCTATGTGTTTTGGCTAAGCTGGAGTCTAAAGGTGATTTCCGATCTGTTGAAACAGACGCCTTCTCTTCCCTTCCTAGAGGAGGAAAAGAGGGTTGTCCATAAAGTCATGAGAATTCTCTAATCGCCCCCAGTTTGGAGAGGAGCAGAATGAGAGGTAAATAGTCAGCGGGGGAAGCCTCGGGAAACCCCTAGAGCAGTGGTTCTCAACCTTCCTAATGCCGCGACCCTTTAATACAGTTCCTCATGTTGTGGTGACCCCCAATTTCATTGTTACAAATTGAACATAATTAAAGCATAGTGATTAATCACAAAAACAATATGTAATGATATATGTGTTTTCCAATGGTCTTAGGCAACCTCTGTGAAAGGGTCGTTCGACCCCCAAAGGGGTCGCGACCCACAGGTTGAGAACCGCTGCCCTAGAGGCTGTGAGTCTGTGAGGGCCAGTGCAGGATTTGGTGGCGGAGCCTTCAGGAGTCACTTTTTTGGTGCCTCGGGGATAAGGGAAAAGTAGAGCGGTAGGCAGAAAAAACAAAACTCTATCTAATGTTCCAAATTATGAATAAAGAGCTAGAGACTTGAAAAGCAAACAGAAGAAAAAATACTCTGAAACAAAAAGCCAGTGGGGAAGGTTACATTGAAGGGCAGGGAAAAAACCTTCCCTCAACCTCCCCACCGCATGGTTAAACTAACACTGGCTGAAAACCACAGACGATCTAATCCTTCCCCGTACTAAGTGGAAATGGAAGAATGAAATAGGGAAGTGAACAGCTAGGGCTGACTCAGGAGGAATCCAGGGCTCTAGGTGCCACAATTAATGAAGGGCTCAACTGAGGGGTGGAGTATCTGTCCTGCTCAGGGACTGGTGAATCCTGATACAGGACAGTTAACTAAATCTTAGAGCTGGGAAAGTAGAAATCAAATCCACCAACAAACGCTACCCTCAGCCCAGCTTCCCCTGAAACTTCTGCAGAAAAGTAGATAGAATGCTATATTGAGCTATCAAGCTGGTGCCCTGGTTGAAAAACAGATCTCACATTAAAGCAAAGGAACTAAAGAGCCTTTGGCACTGCATCAGAGGAAACAGAGGCCTGGGCAGAGCTGTCCATGCCAAACACAGTAGGATGAGAAGAAAGGGCATGACAACTGTGCCATTGCCCTACAGAAAAATCTATGAGAGAGAGGTAAACCGCGTGTAAAAATAAAAGATTAAAAATTCAATCTGGAATAAAATATAACCTAAGAGACTGAAGAAAATCCCATGTGAATGCTCCTTAAGATAAAACTTAATAAAATAAGTTCAGTGGAACAAGAGCTAAAAGACAATTTGATAAAACAATACATTTAGATGTCAAAGCCACTGCAAAACCAAAGAAAGAAACTGAGACGGAAAGCTCACCATTTCCTAAGTAATGCATAAATTAGAAATAGAAGAAAAAAAACAGATGACAAAATTGCAATTTGAGTTATTGACAGAAAGGAAGGGCTATTCATAGAGAATGCAAAGGAAAGAGACAAACACAAAGTAGATACTGAGAACAAAGAAAAGCCAACCTAAAGATAACTCTGTCCCCAAGGCAAAGAACCCAAGAAATAGACACAAAAATATATTCAAGTACTGAAATAGGAGACTGACTCCATTTTTGATGTTTGGTTGCTGACAGCTTGCAAGTCCTCATCACTCCCTGTCCTGTTCTGCTCCACATCTGGGCAAACTGATAAGGAAGCCCAGGTGCGCCCTCCGTTGGCATTGGCAAGAGATCAAACCACCCAAGCCCCTGACTGCCTGGGAGAATCCACATCCTGGCCGTGATTGGTAACCACCACGAAATCCCAAGCCAGCCTCCCTTCCCTGCTCTCTCAAGCCGTTTTGAACCTGTCTAGGAGCCTCCCCTACTGGTCCCAGAAAGCCTCATCCTGTGAGTAATAACCATCTTGGTATGTGTGTGGCATCATAATTCTCAACAGCAAACCAAACTTGGGGTGGGAAGTCATCTCACCTCTACGGGATGATCACAACAAATATGTACCAGAAGACAATTTCCCTATAATGTTGGGAAAAACTGAAAGAGCATATTGTTTTCTGGAAGACCCTGATATAGAATGATGATGCTGAGACAAATTCTGGGAAAATAATCAAATATCAGGATAGAGAAAATAATTTTCAGGCCTCCACGTGAAAAAACTAAGTCACTTACAAGAAGAAAAAAAAATCAACAAGTCTCAGACTTCTTCAAAGTTTTAAGCAAAATACATTATGTCACACCAAGACACTATTCAATTATTAAGCAAAAGTCAGATATTCTCAAACATGATTGCATTCATAATGTTTATGAGTTCTTTTTAGGAAAACTGATCATTGTAAACAAGCCAACCAAGAGATTAATAAAAATAAAGAACTCCGAAATGGAGGTGCTATGGCATGTAGTGAACATTAAATCCATATAGAACTAAGATTTAGTTAAAATGGAAAGTATGTTTGTGAAATTAAATATATATATTTTAGCGTTTGATCATGTAAAATTAATGTATGCTAAGAAAACTAATTTTAAAATGGACAAAATAAGTGAAAGTTTTAAGTATTAATTTCTTAATCTTTCATGCTATCTTAAAACAAATATACTACTTAAAAAAACAAATCAATTACCTAACCCTGCTTCCTTGCAATGACTTTCCAGGTATTTAACTCAAGAGCAGTCCTTAACTAACTTTCCTACATGCTAATGTCAGCTCGGATTCTTCTGGGATTTTTTTTATTGGACAAACTGCTCGAAAAAGTTTTTATTCAATGATCATAAAGGTATTTGAAGACCAGGATGATGATGATGAAGAAGAAGAAGAAGAAGAAGAAGAAGAAGAAGAAGAAGAAGAAGAAGAAGAAGAAGAAGGAGAAGGTCCTGGTGGTAATGGGAAGACAGAGGAAAGGAAAAGTCTGATAGTCTCTTGAATTTATTTGAACAAAAGTTTTATTTGAACAAGGGTTCAAGTGGGATATTTGTCAAGTGGGAATGAAAATATAAAAATGATAACCAAATACTTAAGTGAAAAAAACTTATGTTACTACCTAGGAAACCCAGAAGACCTTTCATAACCATGCCCACTTTATTCTCATATTCCCCTCAGCATGGAATCCATGATGTCGCTCACCTTCCTCAAATATGTACTAGTATTTATTATCAACTCTGTGCCAAGCTCTGTGCTAGGGATCTGTTATTTTAACAACACACTTACAAACCAATGTGAGGCCAAGAAAAAAGAAAAAGGGCAATACCCAGACAATCAATAGGTCCGTGCTGCCTGTCACTACTTAAGCCAATTAAGCAGAGTCAGGATTGAATCATATATGAGCATTTACTCCAATACTGCCGGCAGTATGGGGAGAGCAGCAGGTCATCCACAAAAATCTGCTTTTGTAACTGCCAGCCAGATTAGAATGTGCCTTTTTAAATCAGAACAAAACAATCACAGTCAACAGAGCTTGATTAATATTTCTTACAATTCTAGCTGGTTCCCCAACATTCTATTTCTGCCCCTATCAATACAAAGTTGTTGTTTTTTTTTAAGTGCCGTGATTGATGTGAGCACGAGAAGGGTGGGAGCTCTGAATACACAGTGATAGCAACCACTTATCAGGCTATGCGTACTGTGTGCCCAGCATTGTTTTACGTGCTTTACAAGCATTATTTCATTACATCTCACAGCCAGCCTGGGAGCAGTTCCACTTTGACCGATAAGGAAACTCACAGGAGCGCTTAAGCAGCTTTCCCACGGTCACTCAGGGAGTGAGTGGTGGCTAGAGCCAGGATTTGAACTCCATATGCTAACTCAAGACCTAGCACTCTTAACCACCGTCCTGCTGAGAGGCTGATATAACAAGGAGTGTGCAAGTGGGCTGAAGACTGAAACTTCGCGATGAATGATTAACAAAATGACAACCAAAGAGGCTGGGAAGGAACAGTCAGAGAGGAAGGAGGGGTTGAGACAGTTTCAAAGAGCAGAGCCTGGCCAGCAGAATAAATAGGGAGAGGAGGTCCTTCTGCTTTAATCACAGTGAGGTCCTTGGGGATCTTGCTAAGGGAAGTTTTGGTTGAGTGGAGTTGGGGGGAGCTGATACCAGATCTCAGTGAGTTGGGAAATGAATAAATAAGCGACAGAGAAACAAACACAGTAAGTGTGGAGTGTTATTTCTGGAAGCCTAGCTGTTCAGATAAGGGTGAGCAATAGATAGATATTAGGCCAAAGAGACTTTTTCTACAATTGGTTTTCCTAAGGGAGAGACTTCAGCATGGATAGCGCATGGGCGCTAAGTTGACCTGTCTAGCTTCTCTTCCACCTTTTTTTTTCCCCCCTCTGATTTTTATTTGGGTAATCCTCGTCTCCCCCTCAATGCTCTTTTGGCAGGACTGCTAACTTGGTGGGGGGTGGTTCCCTGACCTACCCTAGGACCTCCTGACACTCTCCCTACAGACATCAAAACTTGAGTGATTGACACCAGGACAAAAAAAAAATTGGAGTTGATTCACCCCAGTAATGATGAGGAGCCTGGCTCTGGTTATAAAACCTATGTATGGCCGGACCGGTTTGGCTCAGTGGATAGAGCGTCGGCCTGCGGATTCAGGGGTCCCAGGTTCGATTCCGGTCAAGGGCATGTACCTTGGTTGCGGGCACGTCCCCACTGGGGGGCGTGCAGGAGGCAGCTGATTGATCTCTCTCGTCGATGTTTCTGGCTCTCTATCCCTCTCCCTTCTTCTCTGTAAAAAATCAATAAAATATATTTTAAAAAAAAACAAACCTATGTATGATTGCTCAGGCCTAATCTTAGACCTAGAAAACACTGCCCATGATGCAATGCTATCCAGCTCCACAGAGCTGCTTGGGCACCTGTTTTTCCCAAGGTGGGTTCACATTTCCATACATGTGGGGGGCCTTTTCTTTTCTGGCTTAAATTAGAGCCGTTTGCAGATAAAAACCATAGTTAACATAAGTATGTCTATATCCTGATCATGAAAAGCCCCCAAAGAGTAATAGTTCCGAGATATAGAAAATGCAGAGGAGAACTAACAGTGATAAACACAGTAGCGCTCCTGAAGAATCAGGGGAAATGGGATTCAGAAGTCATTCCAATCGTGGCCTTTGACAGGAGAGAAATGTGTTTCTCTGAACCCAGAGGGATGAAGGCAAGGAGAGGCATGGATAAAGATTTGTATGCGGATTTGGGGCAGGGAGGTCATAAGGATGTCAAAATTATCTGTGTTGGGTGACCTCTAACATTTCTAAGAAGGAGGAAACCTTGCTGAGAGAATGAAGAGGTGGGGAGTTAGAGGCTAAAGATTTAAGTAGCTGCTGTGGAGGACGTGAGGAGCTGATTGAACCAAGGGAATCATGGCCATGGGAATAGGTAAGAGCATCAGTCTGTATAAGTTGGCACTTTCCCATAGACAACTTGAGAAAGAGACAGTGGGAGGCATGCATTTTATCTGAAGTATTTTCTAAACTTTATTTTTTGCTCAATGTATCCTTTGTTTTCAGTTATAATTTTGAAGCAAAAAAGTACCAAAATAAAATATACATTTACCAAAATTTCAAGCTTGTCATAAGTTTGGAAACATTAAATTAAAAACTGAAATAAACTTGGGGGGGGGGGGGAGGGAATAAAAACAATCTATTCCAATAGTGGTGTCTTGCCTTCCTTGTATGTAACACCTAAATCACATATGAATTGCCAGCAGAGGGAGCCAAAACCACGCATGGACATTTTCTTTTCTACATAGCTTTTAGGAAAATGGATTAATAACTACAAAATGCAAATAAACCTCATCTTCTAAAAATATATGCAAAAATCATTAAAAAAATATAACTTAATGCTACTCTGCCACCAAATACTGCATAAAAAATTTCAAAGCTAGAATGAGATTCTGAATTTCAAATAGTTCAAAGAAGCAACATTCCTCCCTCATTTCCTTCCTCTCTCATTCTCTCTCTCCTCTCTCTGGGACATGTTTGGAGTAACTCCTCCAAAGCTAGGTAATTTGTATTCTATTTCTGTGGAAACATTCTGTGAGTTCTATCAACACTTTTTCACTTTTCATTGCTGGGAGCATATTGGTTCATACCGATTCCTGTTGTGTTGAAAAGAATAGGAGGGCCTCTAGCTCAGACCTCTTGAATCAGGCAATAGGTATGTAACCTTAGGAAGAGAAGGAGTACATTTTTTGTAGAAATTGTTGAAAAGGAATTGGCTGCAAATAAATGTAAGCGTCTCTCCATTTTCTGCATGATACCTGTATTAGGGTGTTTTGCTTTAAAGCAGGAGAATCCAACTTTGACTAACTTAAGGGGGAAAGGAATTTATTGAAAGAATGCTGGTTTGCATTATCTTTTCAATAGTCTATAACTAAAATCTGGGGGGAATAATTTATAATTAAAAATTATATAAGATTTTATTTTGTACTTTATTTCACAAATTTGAAAATTTAGGTAAAATGAATAATTCCTAGAAAAATGTAACTCTCCAAAATTAATATAAGAATAAAAAAAATAGATTATTACAATTTTTATAAATAAATGTATAATTAAAAACCTTCCTATAAAAAAACTCTCCAGGCCCAAATGGCTTCACTGGCAAGTTCCACAAATATTTTTAAAAAATTAATAACAATGTCATCTGAAACAAAGATGACAAGAAAAAAAGACAAAGCTGTCCCAACTTCACTGTGAGGATCATAAACCTTGATACCAAAGCCCAACAAGAGACTTCCACTTCCAGAAAGACATTCTTTTTTATATTCCTCTTGGTAAGTATAGCTAAAACAGTTTGACATTGTAAATAAAACAAATCAGACAATTCTGTAATGTGGAGAGAGGCAGGCAGACTAGATAGAGACCTCAGACACAGATGCTTGATGAATGAATGAATGATCATTAAGTGATGTATCTATTAAGCATGCACAGCTATTAAATGCATTATTGAAGAAAAAACAAATTCTGTCCCCAATCTCTTTGAAATTGTTCTATCTCACCTACACATTGGCCAATTTAAAAAGAACAAACAGCTTATACAAAAGTGAAGGGGGGAGAAGTCTGCTAACACTATAATCACAAAATAAACTCCTTGTTATACACGGATAGTGATGATAAGAGAGTCATTTTCCTCCCATGGAGTGAAGAAAATACTGTGGAAAAAGCAGAAGTTTAGGAAATCTGTGAATATGAAAAAGAACATTCCAAATCTAGGATTAAAGTATAGATTCTGAAAAGGAAACAAAGTATGAAAACTGCTTAGGCTAGATCAGATATATAGACCACTTTCCTAAATAATCAAAAACTGTTATAGACCCCATAGAGAGCGAAGGCAAGAAGGAAAAAGTAGAAAGGAAAGAAACAAGAATACACCAGGTCCCCATGGTGTATGAGGTGTCTGCTTAATAACTGCCATTCATTTTACATTATTTTATACAAGAATGTAAGCTAATCTAAATCACTCAATGCTTAGAACATACTAAAAGTCAATAAAGACTAGACAATCAAGAAATCCACACATCGAATGGTACCTGCTCACGGGGCCCTTGGCTGTACAGCCCTAGGGGGCATTCTTGGCAGTGTTGCCTGTCGTCTATGACGTGGAAGGCAACCCCTGCATGTAAGCCACTAACAGCCTTCATAGCCAAACACTGCGGCCTGCTCATGTCAATGCTCACGTTTCCCAGGCATTACAGAACCATAATCCTGATATCCACCAAATATCCAAGATGACCTTGTTCACTTTCCAGAAAAGCAAATAAATATATAAAGGAGAGATCAAATGATTTTTCCATTAGTTAGCATCCCCATGTTTATAGCTGAAATGGATCTAGGATACTGTGTGGGTGGGGGAAGGGGGGGAGGTTGGGTACAAAAGTTGGGTACAAAAGGACACTATGGATATTCTTTAATTCTTACAAATTAGATTCAGATAAAGTCATTCTGCAAACTGATGTGATATGGCATTCCAATTTGTATAAATTGGTACAGGATGACTTGTCTAAATTCTTCAGTTTGTAACAGCTTAAATTTAAATGATCTCCTGTGAAATAGCTTTCCTTACCATTTCTATACATATTCATTTAGATACCCTGTCAGCATTTAAAGATAGCCAAGCAGGAAGAGAAAAATCCTAATACAATGACAAGACAATTTCCTTAGTTAATGTAATCAGATAGTGCGGCTATATTCTCTGTTAATCTGAATTTAGTTCAAATAACTAAAGAGTTTTACTCTGTGATAAAATTGACACTTGCAAAATAGGTTTCTGACAATTCACATAAATTTATTTTTGCAATGATCATTTAGTGCAGGAGGCTTTTAAAAAATGCATAGACTTGACATTAGTCAGGATGAAATAACCTGATTTCTAAAAAAGTTCTCCATCAAATGTCTTACCAGGTCTCCGTGGTGTATGAGGTGTCTGCTTAATAACTGCCATTCATTTTACCTTATTTATTTATTGCGTTACCTTGGAAACTTACCAGCATAATTCACCAAGACTCTTTTTAAAGCAGATTATCTCATCTAATGATTAAGACTGAATGACAAGAGGAGACAAAAGGGAAAGGTACTTGGGTGTTATTTTGCCTAAGATTCTTTTTTAATAAGAGAATTGGACAACTAGTGATAAGGCAGTGTTTCTCAAACTTACCTGCTCTGAGACTTACCTGGGGAGCTTGTTTAAAAATATGAATTCCCAGGTCTCATCCCTAGAGGTGGTGATTCCTGAGGTTTGGGATGGGGCTCAGGAATGTGTATTATGAAAAGCACTTGGATACGTTTTACAATCAGGCCAATGTGGGAAATGCTTGGTGTCCTGGAGAGAACACTCACCTAGTCTTAGGGTTCTAAACACCAAGGTAGCCAGCTCTCCCATGTGTCCTTAACAGAGTCATTTTATCTCATTGGGTGTAAATTTCCTCTGTTGTAGAAACAAAGCAAACAAAAAAGATTGGTTGTAGTCTATAAACCCTGTGAAGACAGGAAGCAGCTGGGTTTCACTCACTGCTCCATCCCCTGTGCCTAGCCTGGGGCCTGGCACAGAGAAGCCTCTTGGTTCATAGTTGCTGATTAGTTTATTATTTAGGCAACCTGTAAGATTACTTTCAATGTAAAAAATTATGTGATTGTGAAATAAATGAGTAATAAAATAATGCATTTGGTTAGCTATTTATAAAATAACAATTATTCTCAAAACAAAACATAAACCAAGAAAGCCCCCCACTCCTTTTGACTAGTTTCAGGGCTGCACGCTCCTGGTAGGCATTTCAAAGGGTCTGACTCCGGTGATCTGAGTTCCTATCTTCCTCAGTTGCCGTGATGATCACAGGTAATGAACTGGAAGCACTTAGCACAGTGTTTGTCTCAGTAAAAGTGAGTTGAATCTGGAAAACTCAGTAAATTCTGTGGGAAACAGAGTAAGTTCTCCTGCTACACACACAGGGGTACTGTAGTCAAAATAGGTCTTCTAAAATTTTTGTTATGTTAGTCTCAAAATATACTGTGAAATAACAAGCCTAGAATTATCAGGAGCCTTCCCTGGGACATGTGGACTGTGAAGAAATAAATGCTTTTGAAAATGATTATAGAGGAAAAATAAAACGTTGAAAAGTTTACTTTCAAATTAAATACGCTTAATAATGTTTTAAAGCATTTATTCAATTATCTACTTAACCCTTTCCATACATTATGTATCTAATGTAACTTAAAGAAATGGTTCTCAAAGGCTGGCCCCACACCAGCAGCACCAATATCACCTTGGAAATGCAAATTCAATCTAATGAATTAGAAACTTGGATGTAGGATAATAAAAATCTATGATACAAGTCTACCAACTAAAGGTAAATGGGACTATAAAACCAAATTCAAAAAAGACAGCTCAACTTTCTATAAACCTCCCACAATGCATCAGATCTGAAAAAACACACAGCATACATCTATTCAACTGCATAGCCATACACTTAATTAGCAAACATACAACAAACTCACATTTGTATAATAACTTAAGTTTTCTTCTTTTGAAAACAAATTTTGAGATACTGAGCCTGAATGAAAACAATGTAAACCACTGGCTTTTAGGATATGCAAGTCCTCATTTCTCAACTTTACAAGTAAAATATAAATTTTTAATAAAAACATCACCAAATTTAATATTATTAAAATAGCAATAATAAATGAGACTATGAATATGCAATGCAAAGTCATAAGGTTTGGGTCCTTTTTTTAAAGTCCAAATAGCAATTCTGATTTAGAACTAGTGATGTGTACAATTCTAAGGATCACTAGGTATTATAAATGTATGATTCTATGTTAAAAAAGACTTTAAGCCAAAGAAATCTGAAAATCTTAAAATTACAGTTTCTCAGATGTACCAGCAAAAAAGACAGAGATTTTAAATTTGAGGACAGAGTAGAGATGGAAGTATTGATGAGAGAAACAGAGATCCATCCACTATCACAGTCTTCCCAAGTGAAAGAATTTGAGAAGACACAGTAAGAAGGTTATAGAATGACTGTCCATTCTACACTGTGTTACAGCTTTGGAGAACACGACTCTTAAGTATGCTTTTTCCAGCATTTCCCCCACCCCATGCCCTACAATTCACCAAGATAAATGGGTTGGCTTAAATGTAAAGAAGAAGATACAAATCAATTCACATGTATGGCTCCTAGTCAGGAACACTGAATGGCAGGGTGCTGATGACCTCTCCAGACTCGGTGACAATGGCATCGTAAACCCACTTCCGGCTGCAGCGGCACTCGGGCCCACACTTGTTGGAGTTACACTTGGGGCAGGGGTAGAAGCAGCCCAGGCAGTTCTTCTCCAGGCAGTCGCACAGATCAGCATCGTTACAGATTAGCCGGCCACTTTTGTCATACTTCTTCATAATCCTGCAAAGAAAAGGAATGACACTAACACAACAGTGCAATGTTCCTCAACACTGAGATAAATTATTATGCAACAACTTCATTAATGTGATCCCTTTACTCAGAGGAAACAGTACCCTAGAGATTACCCAGCAACACTTCAAAATATTATATGGCAGTAATGTTCTGGGAAATTCAGCCAATATGTGTTCTATAGTTTCATCAACACTGATATTATCAGACTGAACTCTTTGCTGTCTGGGGAGTGGGGCACTTCTCCATACATTAGTGATGGGGCTCAGTATCCTGAGTGTTTATTAGCCTTTTCTTCTATGAAATGTCTGTTCATTGTTTGGTTCATTTTTTTTTCTCAGAGGAAATTTACCTTTTAAAAAAAAATTAACTTGTAGAATTCTCTATAGATTTTGGACACTAATCTTTTAAATTATAAGTAACTTTTCCTACCTTGTGATTTGTGTATCATTATTTTAGGGTGTCTTTTATTGGTTATAAATCCTTAATTTCAAAGTAGTAGAATTTATCAAGCTTTTTCTTTGTGGCTTACTTAGTTTATACTTCTGATGCACTAGCAATCATTGTACTTATGACACTTCGTGCTCATTTGATATCTGAATCCACTCCCATGGTTATATTATTTCTCCTTCAAATGATGTATCTTACTTTTAATCATTTTTCCTACTAAATTTCTCTGAAGCTTTTTTTTGAAATTGAATTCTAGTTTGAGATTATCGTTTATTTCTTAAAGTTACTAACTTCCAGATACATCGGGTGACACTGTACTTTAGAAAACATATATTTAAATCATAAACAAGAGACAACCTTTAATTACTTTGCTTTGTCAAGTAGAACTCGTGCATTTTATTATCCCAGAGATAAAATAAAATAAATCATGATCTTACTTGTAATTCACAGAAAAATACTCATTCATCTTTGACATCCGGGCTTTCTTTTTCTGCTGTCGTGTTTCAGGATTAAAGTCTGCTACCTGGGGTCCAGGGTTTTGAAATGCCAAGCATCTTAACTGCCGCTCTATCTGTTGCTATGAAACAAATAAAACGTATTAGCAGTAAGAACTGGATAGCTTTATCTATTTTACCTTGTGTCAAAATAATTTTTCTGTAATGTTTACCATAATGGCATGGAGGACAGGCACTATTACCTAGAGAAATAACCAGTTTAATCTGATTAAGTTCCAGAAGATGATGTAAATTTTCTCAAGTTAAGTCATTCTTTCTGAACAAAGAAATCCATAGTATAAAACATATGTAAAAACAAACAAACAAATGGGAACATAATTCTTTTTATACCAGCAAAACACCAGCTGGCTCCTCAAACATGATGGGGATGAAAGTGAGAATTAGCATTTTGTGGTAGAGAAGGACAAAGGAGCAAAGGCCTTTCCACAGTTGTCAGCTGAAGAAGCCCAGGTAAACTGTGTCACATCACAGAGAGCCCAAGTACACGCAGTCCTCCCGTCCGTGCTCTGGGACATTTCAGGAGGACTGATGCCCTGGGAGTGTGGGCTCTCCCAGGGCTCCGATGCAGACCACAGCCAAATGAAGTTTACACTCTCAGTCAAAGCCAGATTTGAAAAAGAAAATCTTGCTAAAATGCTGTCTAGAGTGTTAGTGTAAATTTTCAAAAGTCTCTGGGGTTATTTATAATTCCAAATTAATGGGGCTTAATCAGGAACACAAGTAACAGATGCTTCAAGCAATCCCGATGTCTTATTTTGAACATGTGTCATATATGTAATGAGGGAAGGGAATGCTCTTTTAAAGGATTTTATAAGGATAACCTGAGTGGCCCAAAAACATATAGGCTACTATACAAGGCTACTATACAAGGGTATAGGGGTAAAAGTAGGTTTAGTTATTCATATGAAAAATAATACAATAATTAATAAATAGGAGGGATCCAAGATGGTGGCAGAGTAGGGGGACATTACACTCACCTCTTCCCAGAACAAAACTGGAGTTACAATTAAAATAGAGAACAATCAACCTGAATAGCCAAGTGAAGATTCACTGAAGAAAAGTCTTATAACCAAAGATTTATAGAAGAAGCCACATTGGGACTGGTAGGAAGGGTGGAGGCGAGAAAAGGGCTAGCCCTACTCCCACAAGTGGCAGCTGAGATTCTGGAGGGTTATCTCAGCTGCAAAGGTTCCTCCTGAGAAACGTGGGGCATAAACCCCAAGCTGGGTCCCCAGTCCTGAGAACCAGAGATGGGAAGAGGTGCCCACGTAGCATCTGTCTGTAAAAATCGAGCAGAGCCTTCCCTTTACACAACCAAATTTTGGTCTCATTGGGCCTGATAACTCCCTGAGACCCTGCCCCCACCATAAGGTGTGCAAAAATTCAGCAGGTGGCAGCTAGATTTGGTATACCCTGGGACATTTGTTGAATGGCCTCAGACCCAGCATTGGCTCCAAGTTTGAAACTGTATTGATCTGGTGAACACCACTCATCTCTACCTGGTGACTCACTGTGAACCTACCTCATGCAACTCAAGTACCACTAGAGGCTCTTCAGTGACTAAGCCTAACAGGCAGCCAGCAGATGGAGGCAGGTGGAGGTGGATCTTGGGGTGCCTTGGAACTTTTGCTGAATTTCAAAAGATGCTGGTAAGAGATGGCCTTGGTGCACAGCTTGGTCCTTCCTGCACACACTCAGGCTCAGCAGAGGCAGCCAAAAACTATGGATTGCTTTGTAGCTTCAAAGAGATTGCCCAGGGCCAGTCACAGGCAGCATCTGACATGGACCTGCACTAGAGTCTCTCCCAAGAGGCACAGAACCAACATAGCCAGTGGCCAGCTTTAGACAACATCAGAGCAAAACCAAATAGCTTCACAGGCAGCATATCCAAAGGGAGAACTCAACAGGTACCAGACCCTGCTGAGGCAAATTCTATTCTGAGGTACAGCAACTTGTACACTGAAAGCCAGCCAGTCTGAGGGTTGACCCCACAGATGAACAGGCTAATAGAAAGCAATACTTAAGTACAACAGGAAGGTCCACTTAATACACATAAGGGACATTGCCAGGATCACCAACTTCAGGTGGTCAAGGGGACTGCATCACTGGGTCCCACGGGACACTTACTATATAATGTTACCCTTCCAAGACTGGAAGTCATAGCGGATCTAATATATAAACAAACAAAATGCAGACAAAAGGTAATCAAAATGGGGAGACAAAGAAAGATGCCCCAAATGAAAGGACAGGAGAAATCTCCAGGAAAAAAAGCTAAATGAAGCATAGGTAAGCAATTTACCAGATATCCTATATTATAAAAAGCCTGTAGTCGTGATGCCCTCATGCCATAACAAACGATCACCAGGAGGCTGTGTGCATGGCAGGCACTCACGGGTGGGTGGGGCTTCGTGTGTGGCGAGGTGCGCACGGGTGGGCAGGGACTTGACGCTGCATCCCTGCGGGCACCGGCAGGTCTGGGTCTCGTGCGATTTTGAGGCGCGTGCGGGTGGGTGGGGACTTGACTCTGGGTCTCGCAGTGCCGGCAGGACTTGACACTGCATCCCTGCGGGTGCCGGCCCAGACTCTGACAGGAGGGAGGAGGGAGCCGAATACCTGCACCCAGGACTTGGCAAATAGTGATATTAAAATATTTCTTCTAATTAATTCCCTTTCAATGTGCACAAATTCGTGCACCAGGCCACTAGTAGAGTTCATAAAAACAATTATAAGGATGCTCAAGGAACACAGTGAAAAATTCAACAAAGAAATGGAAGATTAAAAAATGTCACAGAAACCATAAAAAAATAACCAGTCAGAAATGAAGAATACAATATCTGGTTAAATGAAGCAGAAGATGGAACAAGCGATTTGGAAATGATAGTAGAAAACACCCAATCAGAGCAGCACAAAGAAAAACAAATTTAATGAAAACAGTTTAAGGAACCTTTGGGATGACATGAAGCATAACAACATCCATATCTCAGGAGTACCAGAAGAAAGAGAGAAAGAGCAAGGGATTGAGAAACAATCTGAAGAAATAATGACTGAAAACTTCCACAACCTGAAGAAGGAAAAAGACCCATGTCTAGGAGGTATCACGCGACCTGATATAGAACAACACTATAAGGCCATAGTGATCAAAACAGCATGGTATTGGCATAAAAGCAGACACATAAATCAATGGAACAGAATAGAGAGCCCAGAAATAAACCCATGCCTTTATAGTCAATTAATATTTGACAAACAAGGCAAGGACATACAATGGGATAAAGATAGACTATTCAATAAATGGTGTTACAAAAACTGGACAGATAAATGGGAAAAAAATGAAACTAGACCATCTTCTTACACCATAGAGAAGAACAAACTCAAAATAAATTAAAGATTTAAATGGCAGACCTTGAAATCATAAAGAAGAAAACATAGGCAGTAAAAATCTCAGACATTTCTTGTAGCAATATTTTTTCTGATATATCTCCTTGGGCAAAGGAAACAAAATAAAAAATTAAAAAATGGGATTACATCAAACTAAAACGTTTTTACACAACAGAGGAAATCATCAACAAAATGAAGACAACTTCTTGGAATATATCCCAAGAAACCAGAAACACCAATCAGAAAGGATATATGCACCCATATGTTCATAGCAGCACAATTCACCATAGCTAAGATCTGGAAACAGCCTAAGTGCCCATCAGTAGATGAATGGATTAGAAAACTGTGGTACATCTACACGATGGAATACTATGCTGCTGTAAAAAAGAAGGAACTCTTACAATTTGCAACGGCATGGATAGAGCTGGAGAGCATTATGCTAAGTGAAATAAGCCAGTCAATGAAGGAAAAATACCACATGATCTCACTCATTCATGGATAATAGAGACCATTATAAACTTTTGAACAATAATAGATACAGAGGCAGAGCTGCCTCACACAGATTGTCAAACTGCAGCGGGAAGGCCGGGGAGGGTTGGGGGGCAGGAGGGAGGGGGGTAAGAGATCAACCGAAGGACTTGTATGCATGTATATGAGCATAACCAATGGACATAAGACACGGGGGGGTAGGGGAAGCCGGGGTATTGTCAAGGGCAGGGGGAAAAAAGGACACATATGTAATACCCTTTGTAATGCTTTAAGCAATAAAAATAAATAAATAAATAAATAAATAAATAAATGAAGACAACTTACTGAATGGGAGAACATATTCGCCAATGATATATTTGATAAGAGGTTAATATCTAAAATTTGTAAAGAACTTTATACAACTCAACACCAAAAAACCCAAACAATCCAATTAAAAAATGGGCAAAGGACCTGAATTAAAACTTCTCCATTTAGGACATACAGATGGCCAATAGATATATGAAAAGATGCTCAACATCAGTAATCAACAGAGAAATGCAAATAAAACCACAATAAAACATCACCTCACACCTCAGAATGGCTATCATCAATAAATCAACAAACAAGTGTTAGCAAGGTTGTGCAGAAAAGGAAACCCTGATGGACTGTTGATGGGAATGCAGATTGGTGTAGCCACTGTGAAAAACAGTATGGAGTTACCTCAAAAAATTAAAAATGGAACTGCCTATGACCCAATGATTCCACTTCTGGGTATATATCCAAAGAAACTTGAAACACAACTTGAACATTGAAAAATATATGCGCTCCCCTATGTTTATTGCAGCGTTATTTAAAATAGCCAAGATTTGTACAAAGCCCAAGTGCCACCAGTAGATAAGTGAATAAGAAAGCTGTGGTAATTTACACAATGTAATACTACTTAGTCTTAAAAAGTAAGAAAATCTTACCTTTTGTGACAGCATGGATGGACCTGCAGAGTATTTTGCTAAGTGAAATAAGCCAGTCAGAGAAAGACAAGTACCATATGATTTTGCTCATATGTGGAATCTAATGAATAAAATAAACTAACTAACAAAATAGAAACATACTCATAGATACATAGATCAGGCTGACAGCTGTAAGAGGGAAGGGGGGTTGAGAACTGGGTGAAAAAGGTGAAGGGATTAAGAAAAAAAAAACCTCATAGACACAGACAATAATACAGTGATTAAAAGGGGGGATAAATGTTGATGGAAGAGATTTTACTTGGGGTGGTGAACACATAATACAATATGAAGATGATGTATTATATAGCTGTACACCTGAGGCCTATATACTAGTAATTTTATTAATCCATGTCATTCTAATAAACTCAATACAAGAATTAATAAAAATTCTGAAACTGAGAGGCACAGCGGAGATACATGAGGTGCGACCAGCTTAGCGATGAGTAGAGTTAAGAGGAAGAAAAGCCCCATCATTATGGGGAGGGGGCAGAAATCCTCTGTGAGGAGTCCTGAGTTAGCCCACCTTTCCCTGCAAATCTGGGGCCTCTCAGGAACCCCCATGCTGGAAACTCCCCAAATTCCATGGAATCGTAATATCCATACACCATACCAGTTGCTTTTGTCCGATTTGACAATTTTTCTCAGGAGAACTTTGACCTGTGTGTCCCTCTTCAGTGGAAGTAGTTTTTTCTGGCTGTTCACTCATTTCTGATCACTAAAAAAGGTAAGTAGAAAAAAGTAAAACACATTAATTTCATGCATCCCCAGTAACTTAATCCTGTGTGTTCCACTTCTATGGGAATGTATGCACAGGTGACCTAGTTTGCCTCATTTGGATATACCAATACAGACGTCAAAGGGTACTTTATTATTTAGGCCGAGCTTAAACCAAAACTAAGAAGAGAGGAGACACAGGAGACAAACAGAGTACAAGAATCACACAGGTTTATTTACCAGAGAGCTGATGGGTTTCAGTCCTTGGCAGGCCACCCGGAGACACTCGCTGACAGAGACACACGGTCGTCAGATACGCAGCTGCAGGTGCTCGGTCTCTTGACACAAAGAGAGGCCTCTAACAATCTGGGCTCAGGGCAGAGCAGGAGTGGCAGAAGTTCCAGGGGTAAGGAGAACGTCTCGTCTGTGGAGGGCAGACAGGTGTCTGACTGCTGGTGTGAGAGTCCTTCTTTTATACCCGATGGATGGGCTTCTTCAGTGTCTCTTATCAGTGTGCTCCGGGGGTGCCTTCTGGGCTTATCGGGGTACACACGCAGGGGTTTGCAAAGTACTTATCTGGGATGCACACACACACACACACACAGGTTAAGTTTCACTTCTAATACAAAATGAAGTTATGCCTCCAATATAAGATGGAGTTTTAGAATGAACTTTATAATACCAAACCACACACTAATACAATTTTATTTCCTATCACTATAAATTCAAACTTATTACTATAACACTGTGACTTTCCTGCTCTCTTCCTACATCTTTCTTTCAAAGCCAGACCTCCATCTGCACACCTGGTTTCTTTTTTACCACTCACTCTTTTGTTCTTGTTTGTTTTGTTTGTGCATTTATTTTGATTTTTAGGTTCCACATATAAGTGAAATCATGTGGGATTTATCTTCCTTTGTCTCACCACTCACTCTCAAATCCTGCATTTGACTCCCCTGTCCACTTTACTGATGCTCTCCTTTGCCAGTGTCCCATGAGCAAATCAATGGCACCTCTTACAGTTCTTAGCATCGCAGACCTCACTGGACCAGACAAAACTAGGACCACCATCTACTGCTTAACAAAACGGAATTCTTAGATCTCTATTTTGCCCCTTTATATTCCCTTTAAAAAAGGTAAGACACATCAATGTTATATATCCCCAGTAAGTTTGTGAAAATCTTATCCACTCCCACGGTTTCAGTTGTCTCTTCTTCAGAGACCTTTCCCCAGGCTGACCTCCTGAAAATCTTCTAATACAACTTGTGCTAAATGGAAGTAATCATTTTCCCATAAATCTTAGCTGCTAAGATGCTTATAATTTACTTTGAAATACTTCAGTATGTATCCAAGGGTGCTCCGTGATGTGGTGTGTGCGCGCGGCGTGCGCGCGCGCACGCATGTGTGTGTGACTTAGGTGAAGCTAACATAGGATGCTAATCACAAATGCACCATCCAGGCTCTCTGCAGGTTCTGTCAGAAAGGACCACCCACCCTCGAGAGGAGGCTTCCACAGCCCTGCTGCTTTCCCTCTCTCTCTCTGTCAACTGCTGGCACTGACTATAGTGTCCCGTTTCTACCAAAGGAAACTAAGAATTATGCTTTGCCAAGATGGCCTGGGTCCTTTGGCACCACCACTTGCCTGCCAACTGGAAATTCCATTTCTGTCAATGTACCTTCATTCTCCCTGTGTCTAGAGTCACTAGACATTGACTGCTCACTTTTCTGTATCCCCCATCCAATTAATTCTCAACGTTAGGTTAGGAAGTTGAGTTTTCCCTCCCAATATTCCTAATATTGATTTTTCCTGTCCACTCCCTGTCAGGTGTTACCCACCCTGAAGACAGTAGTACTACTAATAGTACCTTGCCCTTGGCCAGAACAGCCTGAATGTTCCTGTCAGCTTGACTGAAATTCAGACAGGCTTCTTCCAGACTGTGTCCCTGACCTCCCTCTTCTTGGAGCACTTACTTCCCAAAACTTGTAATTATAAATTCTTTTTCTTCCCCATCGAGATGTAAGTCATCTCCCAGATTCTGTCACTTTTACAACCCAGCAAGGCCTTTCTCAAGGATTAGGAGCCATCCCTTAGAAATGTAACCAGCTGGAAAGATAGTGTCCCTATTTGCCAGTCTCTGGGGGAAGGTAGAAGCCTAACTGGCTAATTGGTGGGCACCGATTAGCAAACACAGGCGGCCAAATCACAGAGATAAACATTTGCAAACTTGGGAATAAGTCAATGTGCTCTATACATCCCACTGACCTATCTCTTTCCTAAAATACGCTAGTTTTTTCCTTTTCCCTTTGGTTTACGTGGAGTTGAGTTCAGACTGAGTTCTGGTTTCTCTCCCCAATACAATAGCCTTGAATAAAGTCATCACAGTCTGTTTAACTTTGTCCAGTGCAATTTTTGCTTTGACATTCTCACATTCAGTTTCTCATCTGATCAGACCAACATTCCTGTGGAGTATTTTCCAACTTGTCTGAAGATAAAATCACATGGAGCAGTTTTAAAAATGACAAATTCCAGACCTACTGGGGATATAATTTGCAGAGCAGAATCTTGGAAACCTGTGTAATTAATAAGCTCTCCTAGTGAATCCTATTCTTAGGCATATGGAAGATGTTACGATAGGGAAAGCAGAGATAATTTTATCCATCTGTCTTGCCACCTGATTATCAAACTATTGTCCATATTTACTTCCCACACCCAATTCAACTAAAAACATGTGGTCATGTTGATATTCCTACATCAGAAATTTCTTTATCTCATTCTTACTAAAAGATTTCACTGACTCCCTCTGTCAATAATGTTCCACATTCCTGGCATATCAGTGAAGATCCATCACAACCATCTTCAATCTACCTGTCTAGGCTCATAGTCCCTCATTCTTTCACTTGGGCCAAAGCTAGCTGACTCTCCACTTCTTGAACACACTTTCCATCTCTTACCTAACTGAGCCTTCCCATTTGAACTCTGATCTACTTCTCTGCTCCAAGAAGCCTCTCCATCACTCTAGAATTCCAAGATCCCTTTCTCTCTGTTTATAGCTTCCTCAAGAAAATTCCCCCCAAAGGGCCCTAAGCCCTCTAGCATCTTCATGTAACAAATTTTCCTCCCCCTGGGAATATGGATGACCTTGTGATCACCTTTGAAAGCAAGAACTGTTCCTGAAGAGGCATCCATTTAACTGCTTTGGGAGAAATGAATAGTTTATACAAATACTCTCCCTGAGATGTCTTTGTTTAAGTCCTTGTAGAATGTTGGTCTCCACAAATAGATTAGAGGGAAAACTTGCTCCTTTGTATTCCAAATAAAACAAAAGAAAATTATAATAGAACCTCAGCAGGGACTAAAACTGTAATTGGATTTATTACAAGCCCAAAATATCTGTCCTAGGAAAAGTAATAAAAAGTTTCAGAAGTCCCCCTTTTCCCAGCTTGGTATTCCCAAGCAGGGGTTCTTAACCAGAGAGTGAATGCAGGGGGCCTTCAGCTTGGATCAATAAAGAATATATATACTTATTTTCACTAATTTCTAACTGAAATTCTAGCATTTCCTTCTATTATAATGCAACCAACAAACCTCAACCATGGTAGCAATACTTGTGACTTGGTTACCTATGAAAGCACAGATGGTTTCATAACCCATCAGAGTTGTTATAGATAGGTCAAAATGTTATTTGTGCTTATCACTTCTTCAAAACAATGGTAGTTCTTAGACTAGATGCTAGATTTTGTTATATGTTAATAATGAAACACATATATAACTATTACAAATTGTTTTTAACATTTTGAAGTGTTAGACCACAGAGCAGAGACGATGGGCCAGGTACAGAAGCTCACCAGATGCCTGGCAGGTGACAAAACTAGAAAAACAAGAACCTCACCTCCAGGGTAACCTTTTCTCCCCTAGCATATCTGCTGATTGTGCACCGCCCCCTACCTTTTCCTCCCTAAAGATAACATCTAGGCCTCAGTTGTATTTCAGCTCCAAGCCAAGAAAAGCAGCAAAACCAGACAAGTGACACTGTGGCTGCCTCAGGACCAGCTACATTGGTCGGACAAGCCCTGGCACTGACCAATCAGTGGAGACCACGACCCTGAAAGAGCACACCTGGAAAGCTGATGAATATTCTATTAAGACCCTCCCATGATACCTCCCCTAAGATTTCCACCTGCAAGAAATAGATAAATTCACTCAGAACAAAGGACCCAGCGCATGCTACCCCTCCAAGGAGCACCCCCCTACAATTCCCCCATAGTCACATATCCCCCAACCTCTAATGGACCCCATGAGACTTGCAACCAGGGGAGCAATGGGCAGTGGCAGCTAACCCCCTGAACCGGTCCCCAAAGCCCCCTTTTCCTGACTTCCCAGTGAGCCAGAGCAGCCCAGCCTAGGCTTTCCTGCTGCTTCTTCTAGGCCCTTCCTTGTTTCATTGCCTTAAGTATATTTTTGCTGCCATCATGGACCCAATACCCTTTGGCTCAGTGCTGTGCGGCCCTTCCCTTTGGATATCCCCATCACCTTCCCCTTTTCCTTAAATAAATTCAGTTTTTCTTTAATCACTGTCTGAGGTGGCTATTTAGCCTGCCCTCGCACCACTGGCTTTAACCTTGCAATAAGTATATTTCAATATAATTGGTTTCCTTTGTAACCTTACAGATTGTATCTTATATGATTAAAAACATCATTTGAAGAAATGGTCCATAGATATAACAGTTGGCCAAAGGGGCCCATAACCCAAAAAATAAGATTAAGAACCCCTGCAAAGAGACAGGGAGAACAGACTGCCACTACCACCTCCACTGATCATGGTGACGAAAAAAGAACAGCTCCTAGCTATGGAAGGTGCTCATCTTCAAGCATAAGACTGGAAGCAATGTGGTCTATCCTGGGTTATTATTGCATTTAATGGGACAAAAAGTGTATGCCATCAATTTAGCAAACTCTCTTTTTTGTGCTGACATTATGCTAGATTGCTTATAAAGATTTAAAATACAGTCAGACACAAAGAGAAGAGGCTCCCCCAAGTGGCAGAGGTAACAGATTCCAAGAGCAGGGATCCTCAGAGCGTGAACCAAGAAGGGTACCAGACTTGGGCCAGAATGGAAGTCAACTGCTTCACTAAGTACATTGGGTAGTTTAGCTGACATCTTTCTTCATAGCAAGACTGTCTTCCGGAGGAGGCAGTTCATTGATTCACGTTCTGGCATAAGCTCCTTGAATCACCTTGAACAGGAACCTTGACTAGCACTGGAGTACACACGCTATAACACTCAATTTCCTTCCATAGTTAGCTCAATTTTCACACGTAAATTCCTATTTCTATTAGGTCAATAGCTCTGGAACAGTGTTATAATTTTCTTTACCACCCCCCCTCCCCCCCCAGCAAACCTAGGACTAGTACATATAGTCAGGGCTCAATAAATATCTCATTAATATTATGCTAATGTTATGGGATTCCATGGCAGGAGGAATAGGGAAACTGAGAAAAGTTAAAAGAAGGCCAAACAGTGTGAGCAATTTGTAGCCAGCTTGTAACTAACAAGCCATTATCTTCCCCAGCCAAGGACACAGAGCAAATGGTAAAAAACAAAAACAAAAAACAAACAAACAAAAAAACCCCAACAACTCCCTAATGAGAGAATTTAGAAAGGGAGGAGGAAAGGGGAAAGGAAAAAAGAGCCATTTTACTCCCTAAGCAGAGAAGCCAGCAGTCTCAAGGCTTGGCAAGATAAAGCTGCCTGGTGCTTTTCATGAATTCTGGGAGGGGCACAACAAACTGAAAAAAGGGACCTTGAGAATGAATCTGTACCCAAATAGTCAGCAGACGAATTTTGAAGCCTGTAGACAGGAAGGTATACAAGCCTCAGGCCCCCACCCAACTTGCTCTTCAGATTAGCTGAGCCCGTCTGTGCTTCATAAGCCAGATGTATAGGCTTGCTAGCTTTGCTTTTGCCTTTTTCAATAAAGATGCATGCTTTAGTTACTATAATAAACTGGCTTTTCACAATGCAGTCAAGATCTCTCACATAAATTCATTTATATGAGAAGACAAGGATTGAGGTTGGGAACAGCCCTCTCCCGCCGACTCAGGGGGCTGTCCTCTCTGGTGTTGGTGAGAGGTGCCTATAACACTAATAATACCAATTATTCGGTACCTACTATGTGCCAAGCACTTGGCTAAACATTCTCTCTACATTTTGCTTCATTTAATTCCATAACAACACACGGAACTAGATATTATTACCTGTATTTTACAGATGAGGAAACGGAGGCCCAGAAGGATCATTTAGGCCCCATAGTTACCAGTAGGCTGCATGGGTTTGAAACCCAGACTTGTCTGGCCTCTCAAACTAAGCTCCTTTCAGGATGTCAGGATGTCACACTGCTTCAAGGTTTGTTTAATGATGACCACCATCTCTACAACAGGATATTGCTGAGGGACGGGATGTAATCAGTGTCAGCCACACAGAGCCTTTCGAAAAGCAGCCTGAAGGAGGGGGAGGGGAAGATGCACTTCAGATCATCTCGAGTTCGCCTCCTCCAGCTCTTCTGTCATAGCACAGAGGCCATGGGCCATTCAGGCATGTGAACCCCATCGGACCTCAGGACTGGAACTTAAAGTCAGCATAAAAGAGGAAAGTCACATGCAGACAAAATTATCCTTGAAAATGCCTAGAAATGCCTGACTAGCCCTATACAGTCAGGCATTTCTCCAGTATTGAAATAGATTATTGTTTCTTAGATTGAGCATCGGATGAAGTAGTTGGTTTATTCATAGGAGCCATCATAGTAAATTATGTTTACCTTTAAACCTCAGAATCTACACACCCTGGCATGTTGCTTACTCTATGGAGGCCTTAGGAACTGGGTCTTATAGAAATACCACTGGGTCCAGATCTCCATCTTACTGCCCCACTCTGAGGCACAGGTCATCAAGGGAAATGCAGGCAAATGACTCAAACTTTCATCATTTACACTTATCTTTAGGATGCCCCAGCACCGGACAGTTGAATTTTGTTAAGCTGATTGTGCCTCGCAAAATATAGACAAAGTATTTTTTCTACTTTTATCCCTAAGGACTCTAGCAAATTACCAAAGCAAGAAAAGTGTTTAATTTAAACTCTAGCTCAAAAGGCCTCCAATTTCATTCAGTAGCAGATAAATAGGCTTATTCAGAAACACTATCTGTAAGACACCCCCCCAGAAAACACTTAGAAGTAAAAGACATACACATGGACACTGACAGAGAACATTCACATGGGTAATATAGTGGTAACTTAATAAAAAAGTATTCATTAAAAGCAATCACAGTAGAGACCCAAGCTATTTTAATCTCATTCTGTCTGTGGCCTTGGTTTCTATACTCGCTAAAAATGGCAGGTCACTGGGATAACTGACAGGGAAATCAAATCCCAGCAGGGATCATATTTGGTGGAGAGAAACACCTGCTGTGCGGGGGATCAATTAAAGTCATTCCCTTGCTGGTCCCTCCCAGGTGATTCAGCTGTTTTTCAAGGTCACAAAAAAACTGCTCAAACAACATCCCTTGCTGCTCCTCCAGTGATTCAGCTGTTTCAAAGTCACAAAAACTGCTCAACAACCTTTAATAAAATCTCCATCATCATTTCTCCTAAGAATGAAACGTACTTTTGATCTAAGCCAGTTGAGAGTGGTTTTAGATAAACATAAATTTTCCTAAAGGCACTTTTATTGCTGTATATTCCAAAACATACACACACACACACACACACACACACACACACACACACACACTTCTGTGGCTCAATATAAAATAATGTGAATACAAATATATTTTTAAAATAATTTGGAAGTGCACTCAGCAGAGGATTTGAGAAGCTGTGGAACACAATGAGAGATGTTGCTTTTGCTAATGCGGGAATTCTGCAATCTGGTACTGCTCTGAAACCAAATCCCCTGAAGAGCCCATCTGAGTCAGTTACAGATCAGCATCCGTGAGAGCCTCTCTATACACAACTTATTTATAATCTGGATCTCTTGAATCATACATTAAAATTCTTCCTTGCAATTTTAAGGATCCTAACACGCAGAAACCTGTCTGTTTACTCGGCCCCATCAATAGAAAGCAAAGAGAAGGAAGAAAACTCTTATGAGACCAGAAGATTGGGCCATTTTCTGCATTATCATGATAAATACAGTCAGCATTATCTTGACAAAAATACTTCAAAACCACTCATCCCAAATTTCAAGTGTGGAGGCTTTTTTCAGGTCTCTAAGGCCCTTTTATGCTCTTTTTCTTCTTTCATTTTTAATTCAGTCCACACTCCAACAAAAGAACACCAATTTTCTTCCACTCTTAACTACAACACATTAATATGGCAATATATATTCACAGTCAACATTCAGTGGCTTGCTTTTGCTGCTTCTTTCTCTACCAGCCTCAGAGGGAATCAAGTTTAAATGCATCGTTGAAAAAGAAGTGCCTTTCTAATTATGACCTTCCACAGTTCTCTTACTCCCTACTTCTCAATGAGAGTTGCCTTGTCAAGCTGAAGCGATAGGTGGTAAGGAGAAAGTCCACATACCTTTAAGTTGGATGAAAAAGAAGGAAGGAATACTGGAAAAAAAGAGAAACTGTACTGCTTTGTTTCCTTTGTTTTGCTGAGAAACCATAGAACTCTCTAGGGAAAAAGTCACAGGCCCCCAAGGTGCTTCTATAATTTAACACTTTAATAATATTGGCCAAGAGGAGGAAAGGTGGGGAAACAGAGGGGTTTTTTGAGGGGGAGGGTATAGATGTAAACATTGTTAACTCTCTTTTCCAACACGAGTCTACTCTAAAATTAGATGAAATCAGGAAGTCATAATTCATCTGCTCACTCATTTTGCATTTGCACTAAGAAATGAATCTAGAATTTACGTTTTGACTCTACTGCTCAGTCTCATGTATCAACTCCAAGTGTTCAACTAATATTAACACCAAACTGCCCCTGGCTATTTTTATACTTCACTGTAAAGTATATATAATGTGTGTGTGTGTGTATATCTATATCTATATCTATATCTATATCTATATCTATCTATCTATCTATCTATCTATCTAATCTTGGCAAGTTGCTTAAATATATACATGTATTTAAAATAAAAAACATTTAAGAAAAAACTAATGTCCTAAGAGAGAACTAAACCATGTTCATAAATTGTCTAAGACATATTAATCTCTAAATTACAATGCTCTAACCATTGTCCTCTACCACTAGGACTCAGATATTGTGCTGTGAGTCATTAAAACCACTCTACTACAAGTTAATACCCATCCATTCATTTGTGAATTATAGGGTAAAAACCACCATTTCATTCCTAATTACTTTTGCTGCAAAGACAAAGGAAAGGAAACAAAAACAGAGCTTGCAACGCATCTGGCAATGATGTGAAACCTTAAGGTGATACCAGAATTAAGTATATTTGACCTGAATGCTATATCCATTATGCAACTGCTATATTTTTGAGATTACACCATATGTTTTGCTTCTCAAAAATTTTCCATTTAAGGGTTGTCAATTCTATCTTGCCAATTAAGGACTGATAAACCTCAAAGCAGGTAAAAATCCTACTACACTTTCCACAGTAAATCAAACTTTACAAAAATACATTTTTGTCCAATGTCTGGCTTTGTTCTTATACAATCAACAGAAAAAAAGTACTCGTCACTGATCTAACCACACAAGATGCTACAGAAAAAAACAAACATATCAAGGTCCAATGCAAGGGCAGTGATCCTCTTAAAAACCAAGAGAAGTCCCAACTGAACACTTAAAAAACTAAAGTGCTGAGAAATAATAGTGCACCACAGAATAGAAAGTTATTTCTTCTTAATTCTTTAATTTAAAAAAGAAAATAAGTCATACAAAATAATTATCCTGTATTATATCCAAGTTTCTCAAGCAAAATCTAATGGCTTTTGAAACTAATTGGTGTTTAACTGGCAAATCTTCACAAGAACTTTACACCATGTTTTTAAAAGATATCAATTTAATCTTTAAAAATGAAAGAGTAGCCCTAACCGGTTTGGCTCAGTGGATAGAGCGTCACCCGGCGGACTCAAGGGTCCCAGGTTCGATTCTGGTCAAGGGCATGTACCTTGGTTGCGGGCACATCCCCAGTAGGGAGTGTGCAGGAGGCAGCTGATCGTTGTTTCTCTCTCATCGATGTTTCTAACTCTCTATCCCACTCCCTTCCTCTCTGTAAAAAATCAATAAAATATATTTTTTTAAAATGAAAGAGTATTTTTCAAAGTTAATAATACCTCACTAAATTTACTAGTCCAATGGTGGCCTAACCAGTGTGGCTCAGTGGTTGACTGTCAACCCATAAACCAGAGGTCACAGTTTGATTCTCATCAGGGCACATGCCTGGGTTGTGGGCTGGATCCCCAAAAGGGGGTATGCAGGAGGCAACCAATTGATAATTATCTTTTATCATTGATGTTTCTATCTTTCTCTCTCCCTTCCTCTCTCTGCAGTCAATAAAAACATATTTTTAAAAAATTTAAAGATACTAATGGTGTATTTCACAGAACTAGAACAAATATTCCAAAACTTTATGTGGAACCACAAAATACCCAGAATTACCACCACAATTTTGAGAAAGAAGAACAAAGTTGGAGGAATCATGCTATTAAAGTGTACTACAAGGCCATGGTAATCAAAACAGCATGGTGCTGGCATAAAAACAAACACATAGATCAATGGAATAGAATAGAGCCCAGAAATAAACCCCACCTCTGGGGTCAATTAATATTCAACAAAGGAGGCAAGAACCTAAAATATTCAATAAATGTTGCTGGGAAAATTAACAGATATGTGCAAAAAATGAAACTACATCACCTTCTTACCTTCTTATACCATATACAAAAATAAACTCAAAATGGATTAAAGACTTAAATGGTAAGACTTGAAACCATAAAAATTCTAGAAGAAAACATAGGCAGTAAAATCTTGGATATATCTTGTAGCAATATTTTTTTCTGATATATCTCTTTGGGTAAGGGGGAAACAAAAATAATCAATAGCCTTATGAAAAGATGTTCAATATCACTAATCATCAGAGAAATGCAAATTAAAACCACAATGAAATATCACCTCACATCTGTCAAAATGACTCTCATCAATGAATCAACAAACAATAAGTATTAGCAAGGTTGTGGAGAAAAGGGAATCCTTGTTTTACTGTTGGTGGGAATGCAGATTGGTGTTGCCACTGTGGAAAACAATATGGAGTTATCTCAAAAATTACTGCCTTATGACCCAGCAATTCCACTTCTGAGTATATATCCAAAGACACCTGAAACACTAATTCAAAAGAAAATATGCACCCTATGTTCATTGCAGCATTATTTATAATAGCCAAGATTTGGAAACAGCTCAAGTGCCCATTAGTAGATGAGTGGATAAAAAACCGGGGTACAATTACACAATGGAATACTACTCAGTCATAAAAAAGAAGGAAATATTACCTTTTAGGACAGCATGGATGGGCACGGACAGTATTGTGCTAAGTGAAATAAGCCAGACAGAGAAAGTCAAATATCATATGATTTCACTAGATTAATGTGGAATCTAATGAACAAAATAAACTAACAAACAAAATAGAAACAGACTCATAGATAGATAGAACAGACTGACAGCTGTCAGAGTGGAGGAGGGTTGTGGGGGCTGGGTAGAAAAAGTGAAGGGATTAAGTTAAAAAAAAAACAAACACATACATAGACACAGACAACAGTCTGGTGATTACCAGAGGGAAAGAAGGTAGAAGTGGGTAAAGGGAAGAACAGTGGTGATTGGAAGATATTTGACTTGAGGTGGTGAACACACAATACATTATATAGATAATGTATTACAGAATTGTACACCTGAAACTTATATAATTTTTTATTGATTTAGAGAGGGAGGAAGGGAGACAGAGAGAAACATAGATGGGAGAGAGATATACCTATACCGTATGTACCCCAACTAGGGATCGAACCTGCAACCTGTGTATGTGCCCTGACTGGGAATGTAACCTGCAACTTTCTGTTGCAAGGGATGATGCTCCAACCAACTGAACTATACCAGCCAGGGGCTGAAATCTACATAATTTTATTAACCAATGTCACCACAAGAAATTCAATAAAAATTAAAAAAAAACCACAAATCAAAGGTGAAAGATAACATATTCTTGTGTGCATGAAAATAAAACCATTAGATCTTAATAATAGGTATCTCTGGATTTTTGTCTTATCCTTTATTATTTCTTATCTTAACACTTCCTATAATAAACATACCCTTTACATGTTTAAAAATATTAATAAATATTTTAAACATACATCTGAGAATAAATGTACAGTTCTCTCATAGTATGTACAAAACACATATGTCCAGCAGATGGTGCAAAAACCCAACCCAGAATTAAACACATTTTAAAAGACTAACCCTTATTACTTCAAGAATGCCATGTGGATGGTATGTTTCTAGGTGATCAAGAATCAATCAAAATGGAATTTTCACGTCTATATATATAAAAAGCAAGCAACCAGAATGCCATAACGACTGGAACAACCAGTTGCTATGATGTCCACTACCGCCAGCCAACCGGTCAGATCATGGGGTGGGGCCAGCCAGCCAACCCCCCCACGGCCCTTCCCCCCAGCCAGCCTCACTCCCAATCAGCCTCAGCCCCTCCCCCGGCCAACCCCGTCCCTGATCCCCCCCCACCACAATAGCTGCAGGTCCAGCCAGGC
>NW_005871048.1:11359609-11403826 GCF_000147115.1 Myotis lucifugus
GGCGCTAGATGTCAATGTAATGTTGTACCAGGAAAGGGCTTTGAAAATCATATTGTCCATCAGTTTTCAAATTTGTTTTTTATATTTTTCTCTAAATAAATCACAATATATGAAAACAACAAAACTGGAACCATCCCATAGAAGCGGGAGTTGGGGACAAGAGCCATGGTGGGCCTTCTCTTTATTCAAACTCCCCACCCCTGCTTCTTTGGTGGCTGACAGAATCAACATCTACAGAATCTACAAAATACTCCCAAGAAGCCCTAGAGAAAACTTCTAATGCAGTGTAGTACGGTCACTTTACTACTGATTAAAGAGATGCTCAGAGAAGAGCTTCCCATGAGAAATGAAAAACTACATAAAAAGCAAATAAAAATTGTTAATTGGTTTTAAGGTACAATTCAATAAGGCCATTTAAAATGCATCAATAACAATGACACCAATACTTTTCACAAAATTTACAACATTTAGAATTTATATTGAATTAAGTTTCTGATATCTTAAACTTTGGATTCACTTCCATCCTTTTTATGTATGTGGTTTATGAAACTATAGGAAGTCAGCATTTAGTTGAGTAATATAAGCATATTATTGGGTCTTATTTATACCAATAAAGTTTACTTATATCAAAATGTCCTCAGACTGTACTTCCTGTATAGTCTATAATTTTTTTTATAAATATGTCTTTACTGATCTCAGAGAGGAAGGGAGAGGGAGAGAGAGATAGAGATAGAAACATCAATGATGAGAAGGAATCATCGATCGCCACCTCCTGCACGCCCCCTACTGGGGATTGAGCCGCTGGGCATGTGCCCTTGACCGGAATCCAACCGGGACTCTTCAGTCTGCAGGCCGTCGCTCTATCCACTGAGCACATTGGCCAGGGCTAGTCTATAACTTTTAAATGCAATTATAAACCATACAAATGGTGATTTGACAGCATGAAGCTAGTTAAAGAAGTTTGCCAAAAAAAAAAGTAATTTTGCAAACCTTTATAAAATCTGTCTACGTAATGTTTGCAAAGTAGATACAACCTATTTAAATAAATTCACCTCGTTTCTTTTCAATACAAGTCCAAATTTAAGTCTCTTTTAAAACTCACTCTTAAAAAGTTTTGTTTGGATAGTTACATCTACATGAAGTTCTGCCTGATAAATTCTACTTGACACCCGGTATTTCTGGTCCACAGATGGTGTGGATCCAGCTTTCACCTGAGATTTCTCGGTATATAACAGTGTCTTAACGTGTCCTCATTTAACAGGTCAGAGAAAAACCCAAAGTAAATGGGGGCAGTAAACAGATTGGGTCTTAAATCTGGCCGGTTATACTGACCGGAGTCGGGTAGTAAGCCGCTCTCTCGGTTCCAAATCCACCTTTTTGTCCTCCGCCTGAGGGGTTACGACTGGGCGTCTGCAAACCGCACGGCGCTTCAGCTCCAGGGGGCGCTGAGGGACCCGGAAGACTAGCGGAGGGAGAAACTGGCTCTCCCCTGTTGGCTTCCGGTTTCTCTCAGCATCTCCTCTGCAGAGATTCTTATTACTGACTTGGTGCTGTTGGGTTCCGGTTCTCAGGATTCACCGTCCCCACCCCCGTCCCCATCTCCCAGGCCCAGCCTAGTGAGCCACCCACAGATACCAGCACCTGGCAGAGCCACCGCCTCAGAGGTCCGGGTCCAGCACCAAGAGGCCGTCATCTGAGTTCCTAGAACACCCGCCCCAGCCAAGCCGTTCCCCTCCTCAAGGTCTGGATCCCAGCTCTGCCGGACCCTTTCTCTGAGCTACTGAGGCAGCAGCACCAGCTCTGGATCCCAGATAACCCCATCCCTTCTCCTTGTTGCCCCTGCCCTAGGCGTGCTAGCTATTTCTTGCAGCTCCTATCTTGGTGTTAGCTCAGTGTTACTCTTTTGCCTTTTTCAGTTCCGTACATACCAATGCTATATATTAGGTTCTGTAAATCAAAAAAAGCTGATCCGGTTTCTGTTTTCCTGACTGGTGCCAGCAGACTCCCAGGAAAAAGAATCTCAAGGTCAGATCTGACCATGCCCTGTCCTTGGACACAGTGCTCACCCCCTAATGCCACCACGGTGAATCAGGTAATCACCTGTGTTTGATTACAGTGAGATATCTACCGAAGCACGTGGCTTCTGGGGCCCAGGGGCTGTTGTGTTTAACCAGGGTGACCTCGAGGATATGGAATGAATGGCTATTTCTGAATGCGCTGGATAATTTACAGGAAGAAAATTATCAGCTCAAGTCAGCGATTTTTAACCTGTTTCATCGGCACACATAAACTAATTACCAAAATTCTGTGGCACACCAAAAATATATCTTTTTTTTTTTTTGCCGATCTGACACAAAAAATAGGTATAATTTTGATTTATTCATACCAGACGGCTATTTTTGTGTTGGGCTTGTTGTCTTTTTTCTTTTTTTGACAACCTAAGGGAAAAGAGGTCAGTGCCCAAGACTAAATAGTCAGGTATTGCATGTTTTAAAAATTCTTGTGGCACACCAGTTTGCCTGCTGAGGCATGCTGGTTGGAAATTGCTGACTCAAGTGATAAAGAGCCAAAGACCTTCAAAAGCAGTTCTCACCAAATCTCATATTTCTTGTAGCTGCTCTGTAGGATGCGTCATTACAATGCAAGTTGAATTCGCAGGTTTGCTAAGGTTCCACCGTGAGAGTTAGGGCACTGATTGGAAAGGAGACCCTGAGGTTTGGAATGTGGACATCTGGGGGGACCAAACTAAACAGGAACTCGTGTGCTGTCTAATCCAAGCCCCTACATTCTAGTAACTCCAACCTTCGCCCTTTATCCTCCAGCCCTAAAGAAGAGAACTACTTCCTGCACTCTAACTTCGGGGTTTTCTTTTGCATTTTCACTTCTCTAATAGCCGTTATACAAATCCCCAACATTAAAATCTCTTTGGTAAAACAAACAAACAAAAATGGCCTACATTCTGTTTTTCTGGCTGGATCTTAATGGATTCACTGTCTTATAGAGTTATTTTGAGGATGAGATATGGCACATAGCTCAGTACATCCTATGTAGAGGGTACTAAACAGGTAGTAGTGATTTCCTACCGACCACATCTCTTCTCTACTCGACTATGGTCCAACCAACCCAGTCACCTGGCCAGGGCCTTAGCAAAGAATTTTTAATAAATCAAGATAGTAGTAAAGAATACATACTATACAACTTTGAGACTTATGTACCATTTATTACTAGTCGTGTGAAATATATCGTTTAGGCTTTACTCTGCATAGCTTAAGTCAATTATTGTTTAGACATCACTCTGCATAGCTTAAGTCAAGTTGTTGCCATAGTGACTTTTCAAGGTTACATTTATCCTTGTGTATATAGGGTTTTTTTTCAAAAGACATAGTTCAGTTTTAAAAACTTCAGAAGCATAAATGCTACAAACTTACATACAAGTTTCAAATAAACTTTATTCAAAAAATTTAATTATTTACATTTATTTTACATTTTGTAGCTCTGCTAATTTTGAATAATATCTTTTAATATTTTAGTCCCTTTGATTTAAGATGGAAACTATTGACTGAAACAAGAAATTAAGTTTTTTGGGACAACCTGTGCCTTCACTTTGTGCTTACTGAAATGCTTAATAGATACCTTCAGGACTGTGGCTATGACCCTTAACAAGTTTGAAATAAAAAAAAATATTTGAAAAAAATGCGATGCAGTTCTAAAAAAAATATTTTTTATTTATTTTTTAAAATATATTTTATTGATTTTTTACAGAGAGGAAGGGAGAGAGATAGAGAGTTAGAAACATCGATGAGAGAGAAACATCGATCAGCTGCCTCCTGCACATCTCCTACTGGGGATGTGCCCGCAACCAAGGTACATGCCCTTGACCGGAATCGAACCTGGGACCTTTCAGTCCGCAGGCCGACGCTCTATCCACTGAGCCAAACCGGTTTCGGCTTTTATTTATTTTTAAATGTAATTTATATAATTAAAAATTTATATAGAAGTTAGAATTATAATAAAAAAAATTTTTCTGCATCATTAATATTTAGTTGTCACACCTGATGCCCCATTCACCCCTTGATGTGGATTTCCTACAACAGGGATTTTTTTCCTACATAAATACAACACAACCATAAAAGTCAGAAAGTTAACACTGATGCATTTCTAGTACCTAATCCTCAGAATTCATTCAAATTTTTCCAGTTGTTCCAATAATGTCATTTATAGCAAAAGAATCCAGTTCAGAATCACATTACATTTTGTTGCCATGTATCTTTCATCTCTTTCATTCTAAAGTGGTCTTCCATCTTCCTTTGACTTTCATGACCTTGACACTTTTGAAGGATATTTTGTGGCATGTAACTTAATTTGAGTTTGTCTTATGTTTCCTCATGATTAGATTCATGTTATGCAGATTCATCTGGGATATAACAAAAAGTGATGCTGTATTTTTGTCATTTTGTTTTATTAAGTGGAACAAATTTTTTATTTATCCCACTGTGACAATGTTCACATTGATCTATTGATTAAAGTACATCTGCCAGTTTTCCCACTGTAAATTACTTTCCCTTTACAATTTATCAGTATTTTGCAATTATGTATCTATTCTTTTCCTCATCAAAATTTTAATTTATTCATTACTTAGACATATAAGTATAGATTCATGAATCCCTGTTTTATTCCATTACTGTCTTTATTACAATACTCAAATTTTCCAATATTTGATTAGTGAGGGCTCCCTTTAAACTGGCTTTTGTGCCTTTGATATGTCCTCAACATTCTTTTAGCAATTCCTTATCTTTTAGTACAAAATGATATTCTATCTCAAATTGTCCTCAGCCTTGAAATCATCCATTTCTCCAAGAAACCCTGGTTCTCTTAGCAGAATATGGCATTTAGAAGCCAAGATCTGGACACTAATGGTGCTCATTGTTATTAACATGTTGCTGCTCCCAGGCTCTATCAGTTGAATACCTAGCTCTATATCTATATCATCTATATCTATATAGCTATATTTCTATATCTATAAATCTATATCTATATATCTACATCTGTATTCCTATCCATATTTCTATATATTTATAACTATAATTACATATCTAGACAGAGAAAGAGCAAGATAAGTCTATAAACACATTTACATTTATATGTATAATCTATCCATGTATTGAGAACTGTGAGATCTGTTCACATCAATACCTCCAATTCTAATCCAAAAACAAAGGGTTTGTCCTAGTGTTTTGTTTTTTTTCCTTTTGAATATCTGCAACTCTCTTCCACAGAGAGAAAACCTGGATTCTCTTATCTCATATATTTCCTTACTGGCTTCATAACCCTTGGTATCCAAGCTCCCATCTCTGCCTCTCCCTCACCCTATATGGATGCCCCCCTCACCCTCTTCAGTCTAATATTTCATGCTGGGCCACCCCACCCCTGGTCTAGATCTTCTCTTCTCACCATTTGGGCTTTGACTGCTCTTGCTTGCGGCTTCCCTGCATAGAGGTCCTTCTTACCCTGTGTGACCCTTCATGTCATAAGCTGCCTCTCTGCACTATGTCACCCACTGACTCTTCTTCGCTCTGACAGCCGGTGCCAAGCTGCTCCCACAACGTGGACTCTCTCTTTGCCCCACTCAAGCTTTTCCACCTCATTCCAGGCCACAGGCCAGCACTGCTGTAGAAGCCTACCTTGCCCTGCCTCACCCTTAGGACTGACTCTTCTGAAAGAAAGGGAAAAGGAAGAGTCCAATTAACTCCTATGCGTTTTAATGAATATCTTTGCTGAATTTTGTTGAATTAGAGAGAAGATCAAGCTGGAAGCAATATGTGTGGTTTCAAATGCTGCTGACTGCTACACCATTATTTGTGGAGGCGCCAGTTATATTTAGTTATAAGCACCCTTAAGACTTTGCTTTGGATATATTTATTCGCTAAAGCTTGGATGAAATAAAGATAGCATTTATTGGGGTAAACGGGAAAAGTAATCAAGTAGAGCTCCCTTTTAAATCTCATCTTATTTTGCTTTCTCATCTGTTCCTCAGAATGGATTTACTGTACAGACAGACTGGCCTCAGGGTTTGAATTATAGAGGATCTCCAGTCTTCAAGACTAAGGCATTTGTTCTTTCACTTAAAGTCATTGAATGTGTTTGAGCAGAAAAGAAGCATGAGATTGTGAGGAAAACTTTAATTTGTAATTACCAAATTGAAAAAAAAATCATGAGTACATTGTACATCTTGTTAACTTTTCTTAGGATGAACAGTATAAAGAAAAAACTATTTACAGTTGGGGTGCTATTAGATAAGATGGCTTATTAGTTAATAAAGTATTTACACCATTTAGATAAATCTGGCTCAGTTTCATTCCCTGGCTTACTGCTGTCACAATAATAAATTCATAATTACTTCTTTTTATACAATTATTAGGTACAATATAATAAAATGTAATTCTTATAAAAGTAACTGGCTTTATTCAAGCCAGAAAATAATTTACATTATTCAAAATTCCTTTTCCTATTTAGAGGAAGGACTATTAACCAAATACTTGAGCATTTGACTTTGGATAAACACTTCCAGTACTATTTAATTACCACAGAGGCTAAGATGGGATGTGAATTTTTAGCAGATGGTCTGAATCAGGCAGTGCTTGTGCTTCTTGGTAGGATCAGGCAGTACTTGGCATCACCCAACAACAGGCACCAGAGCCTGCTGGGCCCCGAGTGTCAGCCTCCAACTGCCCTTGGTGGAATGAGAACACAGTAGGGTAGGAAGACCAAGGACAGAGGACATGGTTAACCAGGCCGAGGTCACTGGAAAGGAAGGAAGACAGAGGAGTCCGAGGGAGAGAGGGAAGAGCTGGAAGGGGAGGAGAGAAGGAGGAGGAAGAGAAAAGCACTTGAGAAGACATGTGACATGGTTATCAAAAGATGAGATTGATGATCAGAGGGGAAAAAAAGGAAATATAGAAAGAATGCTTAAGGAAACATAAGATATCTCATACACAATGATGTGAAAACATGGGGATATTTTATTGCTTTAATTTTAAATTTCTAAATTTCAAGGAAAAATTTTCTGAGCTGTGACCCATGGTCAAATCTGAGTAGAATGTGCATTGGTTTGTCCTCATGGTTGTCTCATAGCCTCCACTCGCACTCAGGGAGCATCTTCTTATGAAGCAAATATGCAAGTGAATTTTTGTATAACATTTTAATTTGTGGCTGCATTAACTTATATAAGAAATAGGGAATAAAACCTTAAATCACACTGTCTTGAGTTTATATAACATTAGAGGCCCGATGCACAAAATTCGTGCAAGGGGCTTGGCCCCCTACACCATGGCAGCTGCCTCTGCCTTGGCCCCTGCCACCACGGCTTTGTCTGGAAGGTCGTCCGGAAGGACATCTGATCTAATTAGCATATTACACTTTTATTACTCTAGATATTTAAAGACCTCTCGTTGACATATTCCTTAGTTTTTACAATATCGCTCTGAGGTAGATAGGAGATTTGTAGTTTAATCCCCATTCTACAAAATCAAAATTAAAGCACAGTATTAAATCAGATAGGGTGATTTGCCTTAGCTGTCCTGGTTTTATCAGGGATAATAAAACTAATCTAATTCCATACATTGTGACTGATGAAAATGTTTAAAGTTGTCCAAACTATAAGTAGTTTGAATTTGGCCAAATGAAACCACATTTCAAACTAATCCCCTGAGTGCAAAGCTGTGAAGAGTATATTCTGGTTAGCCTGTTAGTTTCATTTCTCTTTATTTGACCATCTCCCTTTGTGCTGAAGATTAGCCCATAATTGCTATTGTCTGTTGACATATTATTTTTGCTCATAAACTTTGGCTAAAAGAATATCCATTCCCACAGGAAAATACAGTCAAGAGCTTCAAGGCAGAGCCTTCCTCTCCAATCTGGCCTCCACACAGCAAGCCTAAAGGTACTTTAGGATCCTGTGATCCTGGGTCTTTTTGTGACATCATACATTCAGTAGCCAGTAAGTAAAGTGTGGCACAATGCCTAGGTACTCTGGGGAGAGAGAAAGAGGCACAAGACACATTTCCTGCTTTTAGGGCAGATCACATGGCTCATAAAATTGCCTGTTTCTTCTTTTTAAAACTTGCTTTTCTGATTTCTAGGGGGTATTATTCTTCTGGTTCTCCTTCTTTACACTGTTGTGTTACTTGCTCATTATTCTTTTAAATACCCTATCTAATAAAAGAGTAATATGTAAATTAAGCATCACTCCGCCACAAAGATGGTGGCGCCCTTAGTGGCAGGGGCGGGATGCTGGCGGTGTCGCCCCGGCAACGTGAGCCCAGCATCTGCGCCCTGGCTGCGTGGAGGGAAGGGAGGGGAGGGTCCTCGGGCTAGGGCGAGGGACGCTGGTGTCGTTGCAGGCCGGGCTGAGGGACACCCCTCCCCCATGCATGAATTTCATGCACCGGGCCTCTAGTTGAACTAAATAAACCCTAGAGTATTGCAAATCTGTATTTCTTTCAGAAAAGAATGTACTCATTTAGCCAATGATTTAATATTCTACTGGCCTTCACAACAGAATAAGCAAGACTTTCTAAGGTAAATTTGTTTTTTACAAGGCATTTAAAGTAAATTTTGTGGTTTTATAGCCCAACTTGAAATGAAATCTTCCCCCAAAACACAGCAGTGCTGGAAAACTCCTCAGCAATCAGTGAGCTCAGAGCCAGCGTGACGACAAGGGAGGAACAGGATGCTGAGTAATAAATGTGACTGAAATACAAATAACAAAACATGTGGTTTTCTAGACTCACAAAGTATTGGAAGACAAAACAGTCCACAAACTACAGTATAATATACAAGGGGAAATGCCAAAAGTGGCCACTAAATTATGTGTTTTTCCGTAGCCATGCAGCTATCCTGGCACTTTGGTTTTTGTTTGTCAGATTTTCGTTCTTTATTGCCTGTAATTTGGCATGAACTTCGAGCCTCTGGTGCTCCTCCAACATGGGGCTGAAAAACTGCTGCAGCTGAAAGGACAAAGAGACGGTCAAGGCAATCTGGCTCCTTATTTAGACAAAACAGGACAGTTCACTCTAAGTCGCAACATGATTTTGCAAATGGCCAATGGCAGTTGGAATGGGTGGCAATGTGTGAAGACCACCTACCCTGAAGAGTCAGATGTAGACTGGAAGCTCCATGATGTAGGAAATTCATCTATTTTATTCACTGCTCTATTCCCCAACCACCTAGTAGGTGTTCAATAAAGATTTACTGAATGCATACCAGCTATTAGACAAAATTTGTGGACAGAGATAGAGTGAGACCTTTTCTTATCTCAAAAAATACTTTGCAACTTTCAAAGCTCAAAACTGGCACACAACATCTGTGTCTTTATAGATGTTATCCTTTATTTAAGAACTAGAGGCCCAATGCACAAAAATTCATGCAAGAGTAGTCCTTCCTTCCCCTGGCTGCCAGCACCGGCTTCCCTCCAGCACCTGGGGCCCAGGCTGGCTTTCCTCGGGCTTCCCACAGGCACCCAAGACCCAGGATGGCTTCCCTCCTGCCCCTGTTTGGTAAGGAAGGATGTCCAGAATGACGTCAGGAAGATGTCTGGTCTAATTAGCATATTACCCTTTTATTATTATAGATATTTAGATAGCGGATTTGTCCATTGGCTAAATTCCTTCATTGAGTCAAGTCAAGCATTAAGCTATAGGAACATATGCAATATTATGTACAAGCCAGATGCCAATTGACTAATTAGTTATATTCCTAGTCTATTTCTCCATCAACAAATTAGAACTTAGCACATGTGAGATCACAGTGTACCTGTGCTCACAAAATGTCATTTAAACCCTAATGCACTTAAAATTGAGCAGTAATAGGGTTATCAAGGCTAATTACAATGTAAAAGAAAAGGAACATTCTGGAAAAAGTAGATTAAGGAACCAGAACCTCCCACCCTCTTCCACACCTGTCCATACCTACCAGGCAGTGGAATCCACCTCCCCACAACCCCATATGATCATGCACCTGCAGTGAGTGGGAGAGGAGTAGGGTCCATGACATTGTAGGGGGGCTTCATGTGTGCTTGAGAGCATGAGTGCGGCCAGGCTCCAACAGGGTAGTGTATAAGGAACAGAGCAAGAGAAGCAAAGAGTATATAGGAACTGTGCTGGTCTAGAAGGAGAAGGGACTCATGTGACTTTCTTTTCATCCTCTTTTTAGTAATTATTTTTTATATTACCATGTAAATTAATACATTATAGGAGGACTATTGGGCATTAGTAGGTTTTTGACAAGGATATTCATAATAGCTAACTTGTTTTCAAAATTGCAAAAATGTAATCACTGCTAAATCCACTTTTACATTATCTCTTTATATAAAAGCCTAATATGCAAATTGTCCCCTCAGGAGTTCGACCGGGAGTTCAATTGCTTGCTGTGACGTGTGCTGACCACCAGGGGGTGACGTGGAATGAAGGAAGGCCCTCGCCAGCAGCCGGCAGCTAGAGAAGGGAGGTCCCGGCTGGCAGCCAAAGGCCCCGATCGGCCCTGATCACTGGCCAGGCCTAGGGGGCCTACCCATGCACGAATTTTGTGCACCAGGCCTCTAGTTTTAAATAAACTATCAGTGACTATAGAGCTTTGGAACTTTGAAGACTGCTAAATTTATACAACCTTCATTCATTAAACAACAACAACAAGCTCTGGCCAGTATGGCTCAGTTGGTTGGAGCATCATCCCAGACACCAAAAGGTGACAGACAGGTTCCATTCGCGGTTGGGGCACATGCAGGGGTCAACCAATCTCTCTCTCTCTCTCTCCCCCTCACCCCTTCCTCTCTAAAAATCAATAAAAATTAAAAATGAAAACCAATAAAATTTTACTGGGTAAAACAATAAAATTTTACTGGGTTCTGTAGAGATAAACTACAAAAATAAACTGATACACTTTAGAAGACTCAACGGGGTGTGCCCTTTACTCTCTGATCCAGGGAATCCCTGATAAATCAGGTCCTGACAGTTCATCTTCAGGCAAGCCAAACTGAAACAAAGCTAATTCCTCCAGGAATTAGCAGTTCTTCCTCTCTCTCTTTATAACAACTACATAACTGACTGCTTCTTTTTTTCTTGCTCAGGATCAAATTTCAGACCTTATATCCTAAACATTTATTTGTTTACTTGCTGGGGCAGGGAGTTGATTTTCCTTTCTTATTTACACAGGCCCTTCCTATTTTTATTAATATAGTTCCAGGCCATAGTTAATTTTTACTCACGTATTTTTTTTTACTTGTAATCAACTTTATTGAGATAAAATTTATATACATAAGCTTTAAAGCATACAAGTCGAGTTTGGATCTCTGTATACACCTGTGAAACCATAGCCACAATCAAGATACAGTCCATTTCCACGGCCCACAAAAGTTTCTTCCTGCCCTTTTCAGGTCATCCCTCCCTCTGTCCCAGGCAACCACTGATTTACCTTCAGTTACTACGGATCAGTTTGCATTTCCTAGAAAGTCTCTGGTTTCTTTTGCTCAGGACAATCATCTTGAAATTCATCCATGTTGCTACACAAAATTGTTCCTTTTTTAAATTGTGGGGTAGAATTCCATTGTGTGGATATATTGCATTTTCCTTGTCCATTCACCTATGGATGGACATTTGGGTGGTTTCCAGTTTTTAGCTAATGTGAATAAAGCTGCTGGGAACATTCATGTACAAGTATTTGTGTGGACATAGGTTTCCATCTCTTTTGAGTAAAAACCTTAAAGTGGAATTGTTGGGTCACATGTGTCTAATTAACATTTAGAGATACTGTCTGTTTTCCAAAGTAGTTTCCATGTCACAGTCCCACCAGTAGGGTAAGAGTTCCAGTTGCTTTACATCTTTGCCAACCTTTGGTATTGTCAATCTTTCTCATTTTACCTATGCTGCTGGGTGTGTAGAGGTTGTATTTATATTTTATTCTTGTTTTACTTTGTGTGTTGCTTTTTTGTAGACATTTGCTTTTGCCACTCAGTTTACCTTGTGGTTATAGGATTTCCCTTTTCTTTCCAGAACTACTCCTTCCCTATCTCAGTGTCTGTGGTTTGGGTGGGGCTGGTTCCAAATGTGGGCAAATGACCCAGGTTAGGCCAATCAGAGTATTTCCTTCCCCCTGGACACGGTGATTGGTGCATGTGAGCCAAGTAGGACCAATCAGAGTTCTGCCTTCAGGACTGGAACTTGAAGCTGGGTGAAAAGGTATTCCTTTTTCTACAACTGAGGATGCTAAGGATCATGTAAGCCTGGACCTATGTTTGCCTCCATGTGAAGAAAGCCTGCCTAAGAAGAAATTCAGCCCAGAGGAAAGCAGACGCTAGAAACAGCAAGCCCCACGTTAGATTCTAGAATACAGTTATAATTAAAATATGGTCTCTGTCCTCAGGGAGCTTATTTTACCCTCATAGAGTAGACGTATGCACACGCTGATTACAGTATAATGTGGTAAGTGCTGTAATAAAGATATTGATGAGATGATTTGGGAGTATGGAGGAAGGACAGGTATAAATCGGTTCATTAAAAATTCCTGGAATAGGTGGTTGGAGCAGGGTCTTAAAGGATGATTAGGAATTATCTAGTCAAGGACAGGGTTCTGAAATCTAGAAAATGTAAAACAACCTAATAATTTCAGAAAATCTGTATGTGGTGGAGTATAGCTAGAGGAAACGTATTTGGGGGTGGTCTGTCTCTTGCTTTCAGATACTCAGTGGTGAGCTGGGCAAAAATGAAGCTAGAGGGTAAGGCAGGGTCCAGATTATTAAGGGCTTCGTGAGTTAATGAAAAGATTTGAAAATTTCCTAAAAACTGATAAGCTACTGAAGCTTTGGGAACAGGGCAATGGCTGGTAGCAATTTGCAGAATGGATGGAGGCAAGCCCAGCCTGGGCCAGGGAGCTTGGGCCAGAGTCTACTGAAGTAATTCAGGTGAGAAAGAATGATGTCCAACCCTCAAGAGCAAGATAGAATTAAAAAACATTTCATGTACAGTTATGACAGCACCAATGGAAGCATAGAATGTTATAATTCAGATAAGCATTTTAATTTTAGCAACTCTAAATGACACAAAAAAGTGGCTTCCAACTTATAATTCATAATATCTAAAGTACTTACCTCCATGACCTGTAAATCTGTACTTATGGTTCTCCCTATTAAATACATTATAGTAACCAATGAGTGTATTCCATACCTGCAAAGCAACAAGATGCTAATCAGGGTTGGGAAATGTTTTGCAAGACAAAGCTATATTTTATTTGCCAGATAAATGCTAAGTATATAGCCCCTTTTAATTTCTATCTCCAACATCTAAAAGAAAACATGTATGAATTAGTTTACCCTCATCTTTTAATAGAAAATCTATTATATAAAAAATTCTAGCCCTGGCCAGGTAGCTTAGTTGGTTAGAGCATCAACCCAATATGCCAGTATTGCAGGTTCAATCTCTAGTCAGGGCACATACAAGAAGCAACCAATGAATGCATAAATAAATGGAACAACAAATTGATGTCTCCCTTCCTATCTCTTTAAAATCAATAAAAAATTCTATTAGCACTAAAAATATTTATATTTAAATACTGATTTGTGTAACACATAGTTTTTAGTTCACTTAAATGTAAAAAAAACTCTTCTTAAAAACAATAACAATGTCAACTGTTTTTATCTTTTTAAATGAGGTGGTTAGAATAGCTGTCACATACCTCAAATTAAGAAAATTTGTAAGGGAGTAAATAAATATGCAAATTATGTCCCTTAAAAACAGTGGTTTTTTTATATTTGTGTGGTGTTTTTTTTTTAACTCTGATTAAAATACACTGAAAGCTCATTAAAAATGTTGTATTTGTATGTGCTTTTTGGGAAGAGGATCCATATCATCTGAGATTCTCAAGGCTAAGTACCTGGCTCTACGCTATTTACATTCCCTCAAACAAGCGTGGTCACTGAAACTTCCTCCTTAGTTTAGTGCCCCTGATACCCAATGAGAATCATCTAAAAAAAAAAAAAGCCATAAAGTGTTGCTGTAGAGAAAGAACAGATACATACCTGCCCAAAGTGGTGCTGTAGTTATAAAAGTAAATAAAGACTTTTGGATGCATTAAAAAAGAAAGAAAATTAAGATAGGGTTAATATAGACTGAATAAGAAATGGTTGAACTGGCTTGATAATTATACACACAATTTATTTCAAAAATGTATACTTGAAATTAAAAAGTATAAGAGTTAATGTTGGCATACTACACAAACAAGGGTAAGAGAAAACAGTGCTTTTGTTCTTTTTAGATCTCCAGCTATAGTGTAAACTGTGTTTACTTGAGCAAAGTAGAGGACAAGAGACAGTCTACATGTAATTCAGACAAGCAAACTTGTTTCTGTGGGGAAAGTGGAAAAATTTCTTATTTTTCATTTTTATTGGCCAGGTATGAAAAGCCTGTGAGATGACTCAAGAAACTTGGCAAAATTTGCAAAGAACCAAGTCCCAAGCTTAAAAAAAAAAAAGTGGAAAACTACATAAGGTGCTAACTGGGATTTTCTACCGGATCCAGAAGAAAGGTTACCCCAACAGGTGAGGCCCAATTTGAAGTTACCTTGGGCAACTCATAAATTGCAGAAATGAGGAATAACATATAGTTAGAAGCATTGTTCTGGAGAGTAAATGAGATAATGTATGTTGTGGCATCTATCAGAGCACCTGGCACACATTATTCCTTCCTGGTCTTGCAAGCTTCAAGCGGAGATATTTTTGAGACAGAGAGGATTTGTCACTCTTGTTGCGAGAGCAATCTCTTTGAAATATTAAACAAAAATACATCCTTTATGAGTAGTTTATCTCCCCCGTAGTCAAATGCATTCTAATTAATATCAAGACAGGAGCCAGTGGGTGTCAGCATGGTTACCCTTTAAAAAATACTGATAACATTCAATGCTAGTGTGGACACAGTGATATGGGTATTCTAGTTTGGCTTACATTCTGCCTCTTTCCTTTCTCACATTTCTCCTTCTCTCCTCTCCCTTCCCCTGCCATGTCTGACTTCCTGTGGCAAGCATGGCCACCAGGCAAGCATGGGGCACCAAGGCATCCAGCCCAATCCAGTGGCAGGTGATGGGAATGGGTCCACTCCAACCACATCTCAACTCATGCAGTTCCCTTGTGCTCCCACTTAACCTTTTCCACTCCATGTTCTCCATCATAAAATACAACAGAATGGAAGTGAAAATAAGTGCAGGTTTCAAGCTTAGGACTCTAGGCAATATAACAATATTTGGAGGAGAAATCGAGTGTTTGATAAGGAAAAGTGAAGATTCATTTTGGGCCAGTTGAGTTTGAAACTGATTATACCTTATAGTCTATATTCAAACAAAACTAGCGTTTTCCTGTTGGCTGTGAAATCCACATTGTCTTAAGAAAGCTAAAAGCAACTTAACAAGGGTGATAAGGGCACAAATATAACTTCTACCACATACAATAAAAGATCACAAAAATTCTGGTGTTCCATCCCTATCCACACATTCTTCCATAGAATCTACCCACATCTACATGTACATATTGATTTTCCTGTAACCTGAAAGATGTCTTTATGGTCAGTGGAGGTTCCTTCATTTAGATCAGTGCTCAAAGGAACATCTTGGTCCAACAGTTAAATAATTACCCCTCAGAGACCAGTGCAGTGTCTGCACAAGGGAGGGAGGAGCAGGAGCAAGCTGAAGATGTTTTACTCAAGCAAATATTCCAAAATGTATTTTCAGATTGGGCCTCCTGAGAAGAGTCCTGGGCGTGGTCGAGGGGAGCAGATGTTCCTGAACCTCTATTGGCAGTGTGCTCAATTCAACCCCGTGACCTCCCCTGTCTCCCCGTTTCCAGAGCCCCAAGCTCCAGCCAGGGATGTGACTCATTCCAAGTCAGTCTTTTAGTCCTTCCATGTGGAAGGTGACTTTTTCCAAATCTGCCTGTTCAAACCTCACTCAATTCCCTTCCTTCCCTTTGAGTCCCCAAAGCCCTCTCTGTCTCCATCTCCACATTCTAATCACTTTATATCCCCAACAACAGCTGAAACTGTGTCTTATCAGAGTAAAACCAAAACACTTTATTACTAGAAAGAACTTTAGAATTAATAAATACATGTCTTTCATTTTAGAGAAGAGGAAACTAAGGCCTAAATGTTCATAGACAAACAATAAATAGATGTTCCACTTCCAGTTCCAAATGAGAGGGTTAGAGAACTTATTTTCTTTTTCTTTCCTTTGTATTGAATTTATTGGGGTGACACTGGTAACAAAATTATACAGGTTTCAGGTGCACAATTCCATAACACACCATCTGTACACTGTATTGTGTGTTCACCACCCAAAGTCAAATGGATAAGTTACTTTCTCATCTGTGTTTATCCTGATAGGACTGATCTACTAGCAAAAGGATACTTTGGTTACATGAACATTTATAGTGCATAGTAGGATTGCAGGTGAAAAGGCAGGCATTTCAGACCTACAGTGAACATGGGGTGAAGTTTTTATTACAAACTCCAGGGAAAGAGAAAAGATACAACCCTAGGGGGTGGGCACATCTCTGAAACCTCATGGAACAAGGGGACCTGTGGACATAATTCTGATTTATAGCCGAATTCCCAGTGAGAAGTAGGACCTAGGAAGGAGGGCATTATCTTTAACAACTTAAGCAAAAATGAAAACACCATTTATCCCAAAGGTCTTAGGGATCCCAGGAAATTTAAGGAATTTATAACACCCTCTGAAGCAATAAACCTAGAATGATAAGTAATTTAAAGCAGGAGATAAAGACAATTTCCTCAAATTCCACTGATGAGCCTGTAATGGTACTGTACAAATAAGCTTTTATCTACACATTTTCATTTTCTGATTTAAAACTACATTTTTTGGTGTTGTATGGGTGCTCAATAAATGTACACACACACACACACACACACACACACACACACAACCAAAAAAATGCACCCCATTCCATTATTTTGCTCTTTAAGAGAACCATATTCACATTCTTAAACATTTTTATGCTAAAAATACTTTGTTTCAAAAGAACTTATTTATACAATGTAGCTTTCAACTTTACAGTTGCTTGTACCTGAACTGTTGGCTACTTCGAATCTGCTCACTCTATAGCATGTGATTATGAAGTAATGTTCTAGAAAAACCAGCCATCCAGGGCCTGCTGTCTGATATTTGTATGCCAATGTATATGTTACCCAATAGGTGGGCTAGGAAGCAAGCAGATTAGTCTTAAATTATGAGAAATATTAAAAAGTTCAAGACTATGGAATCCAGGCATATAAAAGGGAATCTGACAAGTAAAGCACACAAGCAACATCCAGGCTGATGTAATGATGGGCGTTGTTGTTTCATAAAGACATGGTGATGCACTTCACAAAATAAACGAAGGGTGATGTACATGCACCAAGGAAATGTGACTTGCTCTAATCTCGCTTTCAAACTTCTGAGCGGGCACAATAGGGAAACTGTGGTATAAAACTATCCCATGCAAATCTATCTTTATTCAGAAAGCCAAAACGGAAGACAAGTGACCTTCTCTTCCATAACACGACCAGTTTATGGTGAAGCTAAATGCCTTTTCTAGTCAGTGCAGAGGACGTTTGTGACCTAGCCAGGCTGAATCTGTGCTTCTAGCACCAAACTCATGACCTAAATGAAAGAGTGGTCTCGCATCCTTTTCTTACCTTTCACTCACAGCTTGCCAATTGTTGACTAAAAAGTCTTTTGCGACATAGCGGCCAACATCAAATGCTGCCACAACTTCAATTATATTTGTTTCATTAAAATTGAATGAATATGTAGTGATGGCATATTCCATATATCTGTAAAAATGCATTTGCAGAAAATAAATATGTAAAAAGTATCCAATACAAGAAGTTAATTTAAATAAATGGAATCAAAATCCCATATGATTCCAAGTTAATGATGCACAAATATTTATTAATTGTTATCATAGCACAGTGATATTTTTCTCCCTTTGGTTTATTAATTGCACTCTTCCACCAGGAACTTTCAAGGTAAGTTGTCCATAATCACCTGGTAAGTATCCATGGGTCTTTACTGCAGCTCAATGCATAAGCAAGTTGATTCCTTTCTTCTTCATTTGTGTTATTGGCGTAGATATTTAACAAAAAATCCCACTCTTTATCACTTCCCGAGGCAATGCCGTAACATAAAATCACAGTTTTAATTGGATAAGGTATTCTGTAAAGTATAACATGAAATGATATTTCTCATAGTAGTTGAGTTATAAACATGTTACTTGTGTTTATGGGTTGTCATATATTTAGAACTATGTAGCTAGAAAAAAAATGTTGTGATCTCAGATATAGAGAGCAAAAGTAGGGATCTAGAAAGGCAACTGTGGGAACTATCATTAGTGCTACCATGATGAGATGAGACTGTCAAATTAGTTTAGAAAGGGGTTTAGGGGAGAAATAAATTAGAGTAGTACAAATGGTAAGTATATGCTGATAAGTTTGGTTTCATATCTTACTATCACATTTCCTAACAGTACATCTGAGGTGATATATTAATAGAGTCTTAGCCTCAGCTCTCTGAGAGACGGCAAACGAATAGAAAAAAAAAGAGTTGCTCTGATGTATGTATGTATATAATAAAGAACAACCTAAATAAGACTCAAAATAAGCATAAGTGCTTATAGGGAATGCACAGGCAATGATAGATCCTGAGTGACAATCGCTGTATAAGTTCTAATCTATTGTTATGAACAGACCTACATTAGACAGGTTTTTTTAAAAGAAAGATACTTGAATAAAATAGTAGGAGAGATTAACCAAGTGAAAACAAAACAATCATTCCCAGAGTGAGAGCATCAAAAAGGTAGAAAGATTGCTGGTGTTGAAACAGGACAAAGACCAGGGCAATTGCAGTATTTATCTTACTCATTCTCTGGATTGTCCATCCAGTTTTTGAAGAGTTCTCTTGACAGCTGAAGACAGTCCTCAAGGCCCAAGAAACACACACTCGCAAAAAGTTTTTCCAGCGATATTCTTGAAGGAACAAAGGAAAACATTTTATTTTGCATTACCACATTATTTTTTTCTCCCTCCAAGAATATGTTTCATAAAAAGATGGGTATTTTAAAACATCCTTCCAATAACATCAAGTTTGCTAAAAAAGAAAAAAAGCTTTTGTGGATAACAAACGTGTTTAAGATTCAGAGAAATGTTTTCTGAGAGCCTGTCAGGCACCAAATAAGCTCCTAAGACTGGTATTTTTTGAAAAGTTAGAAATAAATTACTGCCATCCTTTATCTCCCTCAATCACACATGGTGTACACAGACTCCACATCTGTTATCAATTTACTTTTCCTCCCTTTTATAATAATTGCCTTGTGGATAAAAAATGACTTTAGAGTATTTGATCTAATACTCATAAAAAGAAAGTCCTTTCTACATGGAAAGGAATGGTTTATTTCTCTCTTTCAACCATGTGCTTTTCCTTGCTTAAGTTTCTGTTTCTTCTTCAACTCCTCCTGGCTATTATATTTATGGCCAGAAAAAGGATAGAGGTTTTGTTTTGTTTTTATAGCTGAGAAGGGGTACACATTATGGTTCAAAACAAATAAGTTCAAACGAATACAGTGAAGAACAATTATAAATCCAGATAAGCGGTGCGTGGGGTGTATCTCCCTGCTCTCCCCAAGTTTGAAGTAAAAGGTAAAGGAAATCAAAGTGGCCATAAAGTTCCAGAAAATGCAAGAGCCAAATCTCTATTCCTCCACCCTCTAGTTTCAACTCAGCTTGACCTGACTCTCTGATAAGCAGAAGTGGAATGTCCAAGGGTGGAGGCCTTCTGAAAGACAGCTCTGAGCATTCATTTATATACACACTGTCCCTCCCCACCCATCCCAAGCCGGCTGCAGAGAACTCGTCTTGGGATGCTACCAAAAAGCAGGTCACTTCAGTCCAATTAACTAATCCAAGGTTATGGCTAGTTAACAGGTGTGCTGCCTTCGTGTGTTTTTTTAAAATATATTTTTATTGAATTGAGAGAGGAAGGGAGAGGGAGAGAGAGAGATAGGAACATCGATGATGAGAAAGAATCATTGTTTGGCTGCCTCCTGCATGCTCTACACTGGGGATGGAGCCTGCAACTGGGGCATGAGCCCTTGACCAGAATCGAACCTGGGACCCTTCAGGCAACAGGCTGATGCTCCATCCACTGAGCCAAACCGGTTAGGGCCATGCCTGCATTTTTGAGCACACTTTTGCCTTCCTGTTTATTCACACATGCCTACACATTCACTATTCCAACCAGTCCTCCCCATCTTCAATCTACTTGTCCATTTAACCCTATGTCCTTCTAGTCACAGGTCCTAGCACTAAAATTTTCTCCTCTCTCAGAAGGATACTCATGAGAGTTAATAATCACATTTTGTATGCTTTGTATTTCTTGTTTGGTCTAATTGATTTAAAGTTGATGTGACTAGTGCTGTAAATATAATCCCTGTACCATAGCTGATCACAAACTCCCTCCCTAAATCTAGAAGCCCAGCATACACACATGGCCTTGGGTCACAGGGAGGCCGGCGACAGCAGAGCTGTATTTTGCCTTTCACCCCCTTCCTGGGTCATTATGACAATGTGCTTACTTCTCTCACCAAATCAATGATTTGAAAATCATTTATAACACTTATGATCATACACAATGACTGATATATTTCACTGTCAACCTCTCATAAAATTTGCACAGTGATAGAATTTCTGTCGCCAGTAATATACAGAGGGGCCCCTTTTCCATGCCCTTTAATTCACTGGGATAGGCTGACTTTGCTTAGCACAGCCCTTCACCATTAGTATGACATACTTACAATTTCAACCAGTAAGATTTGAGAATACAGAGCTATAAATTCCTGTATAAAATGTCACATGATGTCACTTATTTGTGGAATCTAATGAACAAAATGAATTAACCAACAAAATAAGACCCGAAGCATGGAGGCATGGAACAGACTAACATACCTCAATGTGCATTGGGAGAACGAGAAGAGATAAACCAAAGAACTTATATACTTATATGCATAGCCCATGGACACAGGCAATAGGGTACCTGGGGGGTATAGGTAGGGGTTAGGAGGAGGGAGTTAAAGGGGGGGGAATGGGAGATATCTGTAATAATATCAACAATAAAAAATATATATTTTTAAAATTTTCTGTGTATACACATATGTGCTTTGTGGGTAAATTAAGATCCCAAACTATTATTTCCTATTAGGATACATGTAGCTCATCAATCTCAAAGCTACTGTCCTAAAATAGTATATAAAAATCTCTCAGTGAATCATAGGTATTAAGATGTTATGATGTAAGTATGGAAGCCTATTTATTAATATGAATAATTTTATGCAATTATTACTATTCAAAATACTTACAAAGCTAAATAGTCATCTTGCAATGCTGTCACATTTTCACGAATTATAGTTGAATAATGATTCCATATTGAGGTCAGTCTCTTTAATAGATACTTCTATAAACAATAAAGAAAATATACTGTTAGTCTAGCTCGCAACACTGAATTTGCATTGCATTTCTCTTTATCTGAAGAGACATTAATAATGACAGATATGTCTTCAGAAATGGTTTTTATTTGTTAGTAATGTGTAACTGGTTTATTTTTTAGCCTGCATAGGTTCAGTTTTCTCGCACAAAACAAGGTTTACAATAACACCATTATTATAGTTTTGTGAAGACTGAATAATATAATGTATGTAAGCATACTGCCTGGCAAATAAGTCAATAAATATTAGCTATTATTATAACTTAATATGATCCTATTCATTTCTGGTTATCATAAAAAATGAGAAAAAAGTATAAAAATTTAAAACTTAAACTTTCTATTTTAAAAATTCCATGTTTAATATATAAACCTCCAAGAAAATAAGAACTGATTTATGTCTCAAACAATTTAAGCCCTGAATCTGAAGTAAATAATAAGATTATAAAAGTTATACATTCCTGTATTGAAATACTACATGTATTCATTGAAATTCTTTAAAAACAAATATTAGTTTTTACTTATTTATGCAAACCCAGTCATCAGATATAATCAACGAGTTTCCTTGATCCCACAAATATTAAAGTGCCTTCTATTGGTCACCAATCCCACATTCCAGTAAGTTTCCCCAGCACTTTGGACAGTAGAGACAAGAAAGTATGGAACCCTGAGGTAGTTATGATTTCAGCCTCAAACTGCCTCAGCAACTCACTTGGAATCCTCACCTAACTTACTTTCCAGTTTGTTTGTGGCCCTTAACTCTCCAAAGGTTTGCTCCCTAACTTAGGCTTTGATTCTACCTGTGCTATCTTTCTTATGATCACTGTTTAAAACCGAATGATGGAACTTTTCTCCTTTTATATTGTTTCAGTTATGATGGCATGTTATGTCTTTAGTCATTAAGTCTAATTTCCCTCACTCTCTTCGCAACATCAAAAGCAGCTTTGAAACGTTACTTTTTCTGGAACTCACTTCTCTGGTTTTAAGTGCTGGCCCTGTAAATCAAAGCATCTCACTTATGCATATAGGATTGTAAAAAGTCATTCTGTTTGATTAACAATCTTTTAGGAAAATAGTTGCTAATGCATACTATCCTTTTCTGTAAGCAAAAAGGCATACCATATCTATCCACTTCTGGTTTCTTAGGACACATTGCCACTTCCATGAGAATTAAAGACCTTTCTAAACTTCTATCATACTCATCTCCTAGACCAGGTTTATGACTAAGGTATTTTCTTTTAAGAATAATCAATCATTCCTTGAAAAAAATGAATATGTATATATTAATTAGTTATATATATAAATAAACTACTTTTGGAAAGGCCTGTTTCACAGATGCTCTTTAGAATATAGAATGAGGAAGAATGGATTCTTTTAAACCACAAAACAAAGAATGAAATTACCTTTAATAATGTGTATGTATCATAGTTGCCCACATCAGAAACAAAATTGCTGGGTAGCAGGTTCACCAAGACTGTATGCCATACTATGATTTCATCTTCTTCAGCAAGGTACTTGGTTAAATCAAGTGCTGTTTCAATCTCAATATAATTGTTTCTGTTTGGTTTAAAAACACACACTAAAAAACCTTCACTTGCTAAAAATGATTTGTACACTTTCCATATTTGTTCCATGCGTCAATGCCTGACTTTATAAAGTATGTGAAATCAAGAAGATAGAGGGCAAAGGTCCCATCTCATTGATAAGATGGGAACCAAGCAATGTTGATCAACCCTCCATTTCAGTTTGGTATGTGCACCCAAATTCCTGAAGATTTTATAGAAAATCCAGGCCCAATATTGGCCTAATTATCGGGCAAAAGAATATTTGTGCATTTAGTATGCATTCTTATGAGAGCATAGTTTCCATTCAACAAGTATTAATTAAAAGTCATTCTCTCTCTAATGTTCTGCCAGCACAAACTAGAATATAGGACAATACGCTCTCCTACTATTGAGGATCTTACTACTTCAATGAGGAGCTGAGATTTATGCATAAGTAAATGTTAACAAAAGGTCCTAAGAAAGGCAATGAATACAACAAAGGAGCAAAGAAGGTAAACACGCATGTAATGGAAAAGTCAGCGAACGCCTCCTGGAGTAGGAATTTGAGAACAATGAAGGTTGGGTAGGATTGAAATGGGTAATAAAAAAGAAGACAGTTTAGGACAAAGAAAATTATTGGGAATTAATATGATGGGCAGACCAAGCTAACCGAAGCAGAGAATTTCTTTTGTGTATAGTTGAAAGGTGGGGCCTAATAGGAAAGGTGAATCAAAACTGTGAAGAGCCATGAATGTTAGGTTATAAAATTTACATGTGGTGGGAAGATGTTTAGATACCTGGGTACCATCATGAAGGTGATGCCTAAAAATTTTATTATAATTGGGCTCAAGAAGATAGAATGGAATTCAAAGGCACTAAAGGCGAGAAGCTAATGCAATAGGCCAAGCAAAAGACAATGAAAGCTTGGCTTAGTATGGAAACAGTGAAGGTAGTAAGTAAGGTGAGAATCCAAAAGACTTTTCCAGGAATGAATAGATAAGACATGGTGACTATTTGGGAAATGTGCAGGAGTTCAGGATATCTCTTATGTTGCAAGTTTGGGTGATGGGAAGAATAGTGGAACCTTTGACAGAGAGAAAAAATGATAGCAGGAGCAGTTTAGAGACAAATAAAGTTCAGTGTCTCAGGTGCTGAATTTAAATGACCACAGGATAAATAGAAGACAGGGAGAGACAAGTAGGTTTAGAAGTCATCAACATATCTTCCACAAACATTTATTGAGTACCTTATATCTTCTAGGCACTGTACATGTACATAATAAAATCACTGAAATTTTAAAAATGAATGCATTATCCAAAGGGAAGATAGAAAAAAATAACACAACCATCACTGGTCTTAGGATGCTCACAGCAGCAAGAAGAAGAGAAGCCAGATACATGAGGAGAACCACGTTTGCATATTGAAGTCTCAGGAAGCCAGTAAAGAAGTTTCCAGGAGGATGTGGTCAACAGTACCAAAGTCAGGGTAATCTCAGAGAGGAGTTTCAACAAAGTAGTGAGCAAGGAAGTATGCTGCAGGTTACAGAGGGGAAAAGTAGTAAAGAAATAAAAGATAAAATAAGCAGACATTCATTCAAAAAATAGGACAAGCCAAAGAGAGAGTGAGCACACTAAATAATTTATTATGTATACTCCTTAATTTTATTGTCTGAAAATTTAAATTCTGAACATATATTAATTTGCCTGGTCAAATACTTACCAGCTGCTTTTATATATATGTCACATTTTATTTATATCATAATGAATAAGGATGATATAAATAAAATCAATAATTTTGCAATATGTTAAAATACATGGCGTAACTCATTAATATTATACCTACAGCCATCATCGTCAGGTATTATAAATCACTTCAAAATTTTAAGTCTATTTCCAGCAACTCGTTTTTTAGATGACAGCTACTTTATTTCCTTAACACTCAATATCACAGAAAAATATGAACACAATCTTCCTAAATTTATCCATTTTAACATTTACTAGAGTTTACAAAGGTAAGCTTGAATCACTTGTAATTTACCTAAGTTTTTATTCCTGATTGATACTTTAAAAATAATGGTTCTTATGCTTTTTATAATAAGCCTATAAATATTTAAGCACTATTATCTTTTTTCTCTTTATATCATCTCTACTACATCCTTTTCAAGCTTTTCCTTTAAGGTGTTTCTTTCAAAACATTGAGTTATCTTTGCTATTCTTTTAAAACCCTTTAAAAATTCTCCATAATTAGTTTAAATCTTATTATACCAAAGTTAACTTAATTGAAAATATATAGGACTTTGATTATAATTGAATCCCAAGGTTTGACTTGAGAAGAACATATTCTTTCTCTCAAAACATTGTTTCTTGGAGAGAAACCAAGATGGCAGCATAGGTAAACACCGGAAATTGCTGCCTCGCACAACCATTTCAAAAATACAACTAAAAGACAAAACGGACATCATCCAGAACTACAGGAAGGCTGGCTGAGTGGAAATTATACAACTAGAAGGAAAGAGAAAAGCACTGAGACTCAGAGGAGGTGTGGAAGTAAAGTGCAGAGGTAAGGAGGCGCACGCCAAAAGGGCTGGCAGCTGAGGACACGGCGCACGTGGAGAGGGCTGGCAGCTGAGGACGCGGTTGTCTTTTTCAATCGGGAGGGAGTCTCAAGCTCCCAACTGCTCTGAACTCCAGTTCCGGGTGAGTCTCTGGGGACCCAGACTCATACGGGGAGAAAATGGACTGTCTGGCATTGGGCAGAACTCGAGGGCGGCTTTCTCTCAGAGGTAATTGCAGCGATTACCGCGGGACACTGAGATGCGGGGCCTCTTAGGGTAGGACTGGGGAGCAGCCATAGCTGCTTGCTCCGCCCTGTTGATCCACTGAGACCCCACCCCACCCAAGCTGTGAACAGAGGCTTTTGCATATGAAAGGCCTGGCCCTTTGCAATCTGAAAATTACCTAACAAACTGCAGCTGAATCAGAGAGACCAAGAACTTCCAAAAGAAGGTCTAAGGCAGGGGTGGGCAAACTTTTTGACTCAAGGGCCACAATGGGTTCTAAACTGGACCGGAGGGCCAGAACAAAAGCATGGATGGAGTGTTTGTGAGAACTAATATAAATTCAAAGTAAACATCATTACATAAAAGGGTACGGTCTTTTTTTTTTTTTTTAGTTTTATTCATTTCAAATGGGCCGGATCCGGCCCGCGGGCCGTAGTTTGCCCACGGCTGGTCTAAGGCCCCACAGCAGCTTGCATTGCTTCACAGCTGGGCCTCATCTGGGCACCTCCAAACCCCAAACAAAGAAGAGGAATCTGCAGATCTCTCTGTAGCTCCTGCTGGGTAGCCTCAGGCAGAGGCTAAATTAGCACCTCCTTAGAGATCCAAGAGCCAGTGTACCCAGTTGTCAGAGTGGGACCATCCAGATTACAACTCCTCATATCCATAAGGGACACACTCAGGGGGCAGACTCAGTGAGCACCAAAGCCCCACTGAAGCAAGTCTTGCCCCAGGAGAGTGTCTCCAGCTCAGAAGTTCTCCCACTGCAGACACAGCTGATTCTCACAGCCAGTTGGCCTGGAGGTCAATTCCTCCCAGTGACACCTACAACAATCAAGGCTTAACTATAACAAGACTGTGCACAAAGCCCACAAAGGGTTGCACCAAGAGTGTCCACCTCAGGTAATTGGGGAGGCTGAGCCACTGGGCCCCATAGGACACCTAACACAGAAAGCCACTCTATTAACACAGGGAAGCATAAAAAATGCGGAGACAAAGAAACAGATCACAAATGACAGAAATGGAGGAAAGCAAACTACTGGATATAAAGTTCAAAACCACGGCAAACTACTGGATATAAAGTTCAAACCCCCGGTTATAAGGTTTTTCAAGAATTTTCTAGAAACCGCCAATAAATTTAGTGAGACCCTCAAGAAATCTAGTGAGACCCTCGAGGTTATGAAAAAGGACCAACTAGAAATTAAGCATACACTGACTGAAATAAAGGATATTATGCAGAGTTCCAACAGCAGACTAGAGGATCGCAAGAATCAAGTCAAAGATTTGAAATGCGAAGAAGCAAAAATCACCCAACCGGAAAAACAAAAAGAAAAAAGAATCCAAAAATATGAAGATAGTTTAAGGAGCCTATGGGACAACTTCAAGCATACCAACATCCGAATTATGGGGGTGCCAGAAGAAGAGAGAGAGCAAATATTGAAAACCTATTTGAAGAAATAATGACAGAAAACTTCCCCTACCTGGTGAAAGAAATAGACTTACAAGTCCAGGAAGCGCAGAGAACCCCAAACAAAAGGAATCCAAAGAGGACCACACCAAGACACATCATAATTAAAATGCCAAGAGCAAAAGACAAAGAGAGAATCTTAAAAGCAGCAAGAGAAAAACAATCAGTTACCTACAAGGGAGTCCCATACAACTGTCAGCTGATTTCTCAACAGAAACTATGCAGGCCAGAAGGGAGTGGCAAGAAATATTCCAAGTGATGAATAGCAAGAACCTACAACCAAGATTACTTTATCCAGCAAAGCTATCATTCAGAATTGAAAGTCAGATAAAGAGCTTCACAGATAAGAAAAAGCTAAAGGAGTACATCACCACCAAACCAGCATTATATGAAATGCTGAAAGGTATTCTTTAAGAAGAGGAGGAAGAAGAAAAAGGTAAAGATACAAATTATGAACAACAAATACACATCTATCAACAAGTGAATCTAAAAATCAAGTGAATAAATAATCTGATGAACAGAATAAACCATTGAATATAATAGAATCAGGGGCATAGAAAGGGAGTGGACTGATTATTCTCGGGGGGAAAGGGGTGTGGAGGGTGTGGGAAGAGACTGGACAAAAATTGTACACCTATGGATGAGAACAGTGGGTGGCAGGGGTAAGGGCAGAGGGTGGGGTGGGAACCGGGTGGAGGGGAGCTATGGGGGGAAAAAGAGGAACAACTGTAATAATCTGAACGATAAAGATTTAATTAAAGAAATAAATAAATAAATAAATAAATAAAAAACAAACAAAAAACATTGTTTCTTGGTGGCTTTCTAATTGTAATAGACATTATTGCTCTTTCTTTATAGGACTTTTTAAATTGTCTTTCTTTTATTGTGGGAAAATACACATAAAATTTGTCATTGTAACCATTTATAAGTGTACAGTTCAGCAGTATTAAATACATTCATAATTTTGTGCATCCATCACCATCATCTGTCTCCTTAACTCTTTTCATTTGTAAAACTGAAACTCTGTACCCATTAAATAATATCTCCCCTTTTCACCTTTCCCCTAACCCCTGGCAACCACCATTGCGCTTTAAGTCTTTATGATTTTGATTACTCTAAGCACCTCATTGTAAAGTGGAATATTACAGTACTTTTCTTTTTGTGACTGGCTTATTTCACTTAGCATAATGCCCTCAAGTTTCATCCATGTTGTTGCACATTCCAGGCACTTTTACGTAATAAAATTCCACTATAACTACAGAATTTGATCCTAATCTTGAGAAGTTATGGCCTGGATATGCTAAAGAACCAACTTCATAGTGATGAAGTTCATAATGATAAATTCTCAAGGTGAACTCTAAAACCATGTGAGAAGAAAATATACTCACTTAGACAGGGAAAAGGCATCATCAATCAACTGCAGTCTGTGAATAACAGGAATAGCCTGCAAATTAGATCCCAATATGTGCAGAGAAAGATGAGAATTTTTTTAGTAAAAAAAATAATTTTAAAAGAATAACATTTAAAGATCATTGCTAATTACAAAGTACTTTCACATGAATTGTCTCATGTACAGAGAAATGATAAATACTAAGGGTAGTCCCCATAACTTATGTATTATACATCTGTTTTTGATAAATGATCCCTCTGGACATGAATCATAAGGCTTAAATAAGGCAGAGAGCTATGCCAAAATTCTCCCTGAAAACAGCATGTTAGAAAATAAAAACAGGAAGCCAAGTTTAAAAGGCTTCTCCAAAACAGAAAGCATACATTAAATTGTATGACAATGTCCAAATTATTGTCAGGGGAATTTTTTGGCATAGGAGGGCTTAAATAAATATTATTTAGCACTATTTTGGTAAGTTGAGGTACTCTTTCAAATGGTATCTCTCTTCTCAGGAATTTACTGCTTTGACACAATACCACCAGTAGGGCCCTTTGAATCACAGAAAGGCAGGAGTCAATTGCCAGCCTAACTCCCGAGGCTCCTGTTTGAGCTCCTTGGCATTGCCAGGCCACAGGACTCTGTCTCAGCTGTAGTGTCCTAAGGATGCCCAACGCTTCCCACAGTATTCCTTCAATAGCTCCAGAATTTTCATATATTTGGTACTAGAAAATTTATCTTCGCTACATCCCTTTGAACATCTAAGCAAACCAAGCTTAATTCTTTTCTTGGGAGTAGTCTCTTTTTCTTTCTGGCGGTAATAACCTATTTTCTAGATTAATATTAATAACTGAAATATTTTTTTATTTGCTCACCAATTATGTTGTAGGAATAATTAACCTCAGTCTTTAAATAAGTAAGTCTGCAGTGGTTTTAAGAAATCATTGCTATAATAACATGACCTAAAGCTTCCATAGCCAAGAGTGCCCTTAGAAATTAACAAGAATTTAGCTACTCAGAAAAAGATTTTAAAATGCCATCATAAGTCGGTTTTGTAGCTTTATTCAAAAGTGTAATAGTAATTTTTAAAAATTACTGAACGTGCTCCGAATGCCTGAATTGTGTCAGGCCTCTGTTAGACCATAACACATGCATCACTTTATTTAATCTTCGCAACAACCCTTTAAGGTTGGTCTGTTATTATACAGACTAGTGGCCCGGTGCACGAGTTCATGCACATTGAATGGAAATTAATTAGAAGAAATATTTTAATATCGCTATTCGCCCTTTCTCTATAATAGAAGTGTCAACCAAACTCACGATCGACAATGACAGATGGAAACACACATGTGCAATTGGCACCAGTGAGAGCTTTATATATATAGATAAGGAAACTGAGGCATGACTGGCCAAATAAGAGGCCTAAGGTCACACACCTCGCAAATGAGGAACATAAATATAAACACAAATCTACCTGACCAAAAATCCAATGTTCTTTATTGCCTCTTCTGGTGGAGAGGTTCCTGCATGTGTCTCAGAGAATTTCCAGAGTGAGACACCAAGATTTCTTTTAGTTCAACACTCTAGTTTCACAAATGTCGTCTCAATGACGTGCCCAAGATTTCACAGCTGAGCCAACTCTATAGACTTATAAGCCAGCATCTATCTCCACCAATGGAGATTTAGTTAAATTCAATCAATAAAAGTCTTACTGACTAGAGCTAGCCAACATTTTAATATTTACATATTGTATAATGATTTATAATTCTTTCACAATTTAAAGTGGTATTGGATTATTATTGCTATTTGTGGATTAAATTCTCCCCTCTGAGGAAGAGTGAGAATAAAATTTTTACAAAAATTAACATTTTCTAGCATATACTGCACATCTATTATGGGCTTAGAAATTTTAAGTATATGTTTACCTACATCGTCTCTAATCCTCTTGATAAATAAGTAATACATAATATTACTTCCATTTAAAATAAGAAATGAAAGCAGAACATTTAAGTAACTTGCCTAACATCACAAAACTAATGGTTAATAGGAAAATGTATTCTTATTTTTACCAAGAAAGGTAAAATTGTTGTGGAAAAGTGAGATTAATGTTCAAAAATACAAAGCATTCAACCAAAATCTCCCTTTTCTAAGAATAAGTAATGAGGGGAAGGTCTCTTCTCATCAGACAGACATATGAAAACTCAACTCTGAAAGGCTAGAGAGTGCAATACTAATGATATTTTTAAAAAGATATAAAAACAATCTTACCTTGTGATCTTTTTCAAGCTGTTGATTTAATTTCTTCCAACCTAATTTATCATAGTTAACTCTGTAATATCCAGTCATATTCAAATTTAAAATCACCCAGTCATGATCAAAATTTGAAACTTGCATTTCAGGGAATAATTCTACAAAGAAATATGTGAAATGTTTGATGTGGTACATTTGAAAAATATTTCAATATATGTTTATACTATATTCTCTTAATTCTAAACAATAAATCCAATGAAACAAAAATTAAACAAATTCATATATATATATATCTTACCATATAATTACATTTTTTCACATTAATAGCTTTTGATTTGAAACTTTTCTTTAAATCTCTATGTTCAACAGGAATGATATCATACTTTAGTTTTAAACAGGATAGCTTTTCAAAAGCTAAATATTTCAACTTTTTATCCTTTATATTATATATATGCATGTATATATGTGAAGATATTTAAAAAATTTGTTACTTACTGCTGCTTTTATCTAGCCAGACTAAAGACTGTGTAGTTCCATTTTTCATCCAAAGAACAGGTACAATCCATGTGTCACTTAGAAAAATTTTTTAAATTCAGTTAATTTTCACACATAAGAATGTAAGCACTGAGCCAATGTTAAATGAGATGATAAAATAACAGACAGAAATTGGTCATTCCCTCTGGATATGTAGGACTTGGCTTTTTATTATTCACTATTGATTTTACAAGCCAGTTTGGCTTTAGTTGTTTGTTTACTCTCTCTTGTTGTATCTTATAGATCAGTGGTTCTCAACCTGTGGGTCGCGACCCCTTTGGCGGTCCAACAACCCTTTCACAGGGGTCGCCTAAGACTGTCCTGCATATCAGATATTTACATTACGATTCATAACAGTAGCAACATTACAGTTATGAAGTAACAACGAAAGTAATTTTATGGTTGGGTCACAACATGAGGAACTGTATTTAAAGGGCCAGAAGGTTGAGAACCACTGTTATAGATTGACTTCTTAAAACTTAAGGTAGCTTCTAGGACTATCTTGTATCTGAAACTTTAAAGGCCTGTTTATAATAAATTATAGCCACCTGGCCTGTTCAGAGGTTGTTCAAATGCTGCAGACAGACCCAAATCCATCCTTGCCAAGAGAGGTAAAGAGAAATTTAAGAAGAAAAACTTGGCAAATATTTCAAAATACTTTTCTGCATCAAGCTTTCTCCTCATCTGAAAAATGTTCAGCATGAGTCAGCCAGATCATTCATATTTCCTGAAGGCCAGCATTCTTTCCGTGTTTGTGGACATGACCTGGATGAAGTAGCTGACCACAAGGAGGACATTAGTCATCTGAAGGGACGGACATGCTACTTGGAATTTGGGCAATATTTTTCAATCTGCTCAAATACTCACAAGTCTGGGTTCTCAAAGGCAATAAACTGAGGGTCTCTGTTTTACCTAATGACTAAGGCATAACTCTTCTCAAAAGACACAGTATATCACAGTGAGAAGAAATCTTTAGGTCCCTTGTTCCTCTCCCCTGGGGTTTTAAAGAAAGAGTAGGAGGACCTGGAAATTTTGGTGGTGGTATTTGAAAATTAATTACTCATTTGTGGCAATACTACAATGAGATGTGAGGATCAAAATTTTATGAAAAACAGTTAAAAATGATCTAACAAATTAAGAAATAGAAGGGAAGGAGAAAATGATGAATACTAAGCCACTTTATACTCATTATTTCATTTTTACAACAATCTACTGGGATACCTGTTATTATGTTTATTTTATAGATAAGTCAATTAAAACTCAGAGATTTTAAATAAGACTTACCTAAGATTTGAAGTTTGGTGGAGTTCCTATTTGAACCCAGGTCTAACAGTATTGAAAGCCCATAATTCTAATGCTATAGGAAGGGGTACAAATACACATAGACATGCATGTGTGTTCATGCACAAAACTATTCCTCAGACATAGTTACCATTCAGTACTGTTTCTAGAGAAAAGAAGATGACCTTGCAACACGATATCCTTTTCTCTTAACTAGCATGAGGTTATCTATGGCTCTAGCGTATTGCCTGTCACCCAGAATCCTGAGTAATTTGTTATTTCTGTCTGAAGGACAAAAAAGAAATACATAACACCCAAAGCTTTGGTCAATGGTGTTGAGGAGAGGCATTGCCTTGAAACCTTAAAAGCAGGTCTGTGGCCTGGCTCAGGACATCAGGAGCTCTCCCTTAACCTAGCACCTCAGGAACGTCCTACAGGGAGTCCTAAGTCACCATCCCAGAGTCACTCTGCAAAAATGTGTAGCCAGCAGGGGTCATGCTTCCTCACCCACAGGCTGGTTTCCATTTGATCAGAACTCAACCCAAGGAAGGGAAAGACAGAGGAGCAAATCTACCTACTTGTGGGTTGGAAGAGTCTGATTTTTAACCTTTCCAAGATAAAATGGCTCCTGTTTCATGACGCCAGTAGATACATTTAAGGTGATAACTGGAAAACCACTCTGGTAGGTCCAACTGTCCATTATACTTTTTACTGTTGCTGGCAATACAATTTTATTCTGGTCATCTATGGCCTGTTTTTAAAAAAACATCAGAAAAGCAGATATTTATCTTCAAAATCTTTTGAGGTAGCAATCTCCTAAAAGAAACGACATAGCTATTCTATATAGTAATTCCCAGTGGGTGATATACCGGGGCCAAATTCAGAACTCCCTTCAACTCTATACCTGAATGGTTCCTTAGTTTATTCATTCATTCTCTCACTAAACATATATTTTTAGACCTAATATGTGCAGGCTCTGTTCTGGGCACTGGGAATACAGTATTGGAGACTAAAGAAACAGCCCGACTTAAGGGAGTTTCCCAAACAAGGTAAAACTGTTTTCCTGTGGCATTGCCATATAAGACTGGCTGCCCCATCTTGTTGAACTCTATCATACAGAACAACTCAGCAAAAACATGTCAGGAAGTAGGCCAATACCATTTGAAAATGCCTCCAGAGATCATCTTGCTTAGCATTCGAGTAAGAAAATGTCTCCAAATATGACTGTAAAAATAGAAAAGTTAAGGTTAGAATAAATCACATCCTAAAGCAATTTACATTTATTGCCTTCCAAGTAACATTTTGTAAACTTACCTTAAGTGCGCTGATAAATAAATTCTCACTCAGGAAACTAGAAAGCATCCGGACCATAGACGCTCCCTAAGACATAAAAAGTTGTCCATGATTTGAACAAAATTCAATATCTAAATACTGACACATTCCATTTCAACAAGCATTATGCTGGGCTGTGCTCCTGACTGCATTGTGCACTTTAGTTGAATAACTTCAGTTATTCTAAAATATTTTAATAAAATAGTAGACTGACACTAATTAATAGGTACAAGGTGAACTAATGCCCTACATATAAAAAGTTGAGGGTACACAAAATGTTTAAATATATATATATATATGGCAAAAATAAATTTGTACCAAATAGAAGTGTCTAGGTCTAAGTGTCTAAGTCTATTCATAATAGTAGATGGTACTGAGCACCTAAGATGTGCTTGATTAATATTTACCAGATAATAATTGATTTAACCACATTTTCTGAAATCTATCTACTGAATAAAATTAGGGTTATTTGTATCAAAAGTTGTACAATAGCATATTAGCTTATGAACCTTGGAATCTATTTTATGCAACTTTCTGCAAGAGTTCAAAACAAAAGGAAATATATGACTGATTTTACCTTATTGTAAGTAAATATGTCAAAGAGCTCACTTATTTCATTAATTTCTGTGAAATTTTCCACCTTCATGGATACAGCTCGTGACACCAGGGAGTGATCTTCTCTGAGAACATCATGTAAAAGGTTAGAAAAAAACACTTCATTCTAAAAGGAAACGATTGAGCCACATTAAGTTCTGAGGTGTCACAGAAACACAAAGTTCAATGTTCCCAAAATACTTTAAAAAACTGACATTGAAGAAGGGAAAAACAATAATTGAGAAGTACTCTGTGAACTACAATATGCCAAATAAGCAAGAATTCCATGAGTAATAAAATTCTAGGATACTTTCCTTCCCATTTAGTGTCTTTCTTTATTTCAATTTTTAAAAAATCAATTACAAGAGCTCCATATACCTTTTTCCTAAGGAGGTTCCTGGGTTGGCGGGGGGGAGAATAGTATCTCTTGGTGATTTTTTAAAAAATATATTTTATTGATTTTTTACAGAGAGGAAGGGAATGGGATAGAGAGTTAGAAACATCGATGAGTGAGAAACATCAATCAGCTGCCTCCTGCACACTCCCTACTGGGGATGTGCCCGCAACCAAGGTACATGCCCTTGACCAGAATCGAACCTGGGACCCTTGAGTCCGCAGGCTGATGCTCTATCCACTGAGCCAAACCGGTTAGGGCATCTCCTGGTGGTTTTAATCCTCTAGAATTTTATAGAGAATTATTAAAATCTAATATTAATCTAATTACTAATAGCAAACCCTTAAGATCAATCAGTATCTCTTTCATGGGCATTCATAAACCACAAGCATGCCATATTTATAAATTCAAAAGAATGCTGATATAATAATTTGTAATTGGAAATAACAGATTAGATATAACAGTTTATATATAACTCATACATTATAAGGAGGCAATTTGTTACATTTTGATAAGAAGTACAGAACTCTATAAAAGACTAAATCTCTCTGACCCATGACAAGGGCCATTTCTTTCTGAAGAAAAGCTGAAAGGATAACCAAAGTATAGCCAAGAGGTGCATGGGGTGGATGCGCCAAAGAAGGAACAATGGAGAAGTTGCAGGAATAGCATACCCTGGAGAGCCCCTGATAATCCACATGAAGCCTCTTTTGGGGGTCCCCATATTGACTCTCTCACCCCTGGTCAGTGTCAGATAAACTTTCAAATTCTGCCCCACTTCCATTAGCCTATGTTCCAATCATCACTCTCCCATTAGCACAGTATTTTTAGATTTATTAATACCATTGATTAGGCTCTTATCAAACTCTGAGAAAGCCTATCATTTAGGGCAATGCATGCCAATAAAGACAATCTTTAATGTCAATAAAGATCACGTGGGGATTTTGTCAAACTCATCTTCTAATTCGGTTGGTCTGGGGTGGGGCCTATATTTTAACCAGATGCCGCTGACATGGCTAATTTGAGAATCACACTTTGAGTCACAAAAATTTAGGGGCGACATCTACATAAGTCTGATCTTATTCATTAAGTATAGGTTTTATTAGTTTAACACTCAGGAGTTCTGCATCTGCATATGGTTCTCTGATTTTCCTTCTCAATTTCAATCTAATGACTAGATAAAAGTCCATGATCTCTCAAAGGTTATTGAAATAAGGCCTTAAGCTTAAAAAAATTTTTTTTCAAAGCTTATGCTAATTTTCTCAAGTGCCAGGATCTGATGCTCTTCTAGCAAGGATTGTATTCACTCTGCTGCACAATAAGTGAGAAATGTAGACTCAGAAAAGAGTAATTAAGAACTAATGATGAAAAAAATAACTAAATGATACAAAAAGAGCTAATCTTACCATCTAAGTTTCGAAAACACCAGTAATATGTTTTCATCAAGTTTCCCAGATATGACAATACCTTAGCCATTTTAGTTGCATTAAGAGGTACAGATTAATGTTAATATATTCTATTTAATTAAGAACAGGGTAAAATTTTAAAAATGGGCAGAAAACCTGAGTAGACATTTCACCAAAGAGGGTATACAGATAGCTAATAGACATATGTAAAGATGCTCAACAACACTAATCATCAAAGAAACGCAAATTAAAACCACAATGAGATACCACTCCACACCTGTCAGAATGGCTATCATCAGTAAATCAACAAACAACAAGTGTTGGTGAGGATGTGGAGAAAAGGGAAACCTTGTGCATTTTGGTGAGAATGTAAATTGGTGCAGCCACTATGCAAAATATTATGGAGGGTTTTTTAAAAAATTAAAAATGGAACTGCCTTATGACCCAGCAATTCCACTTCTGGGAATATATCCAAAGAAACCCAAAATACTAATTTAAAGGAATATATGTATCCCTATGTTCATTGCAATAGTCAAGATATGGAAGCAACCCAAGTGTCCATCAATAGACAAGTGGGACATATACACAATGGAATATTACCAGGTCATAAAAAAGAATGGTATCTTACCATCTGTGACAACATAGATGAACCTAGAGGGTATTATACTAAGTGAAATAAGTAAGTCAGGGTATTATACTAAGTGAAATAAGTAAGTCAGAGAAAGACTAATACCAGATGGTTTCACTTATATGTGGAATCTAAGCGACAAAATAAACTAATGAGCAAAACTGAAACAGTCTTATAGAAACAGAGAACAGACTGATGTTTGCCACAGGGGATGGAGTTGGAGGGCTGAGTGAAAAAGGTGAAGGGATTAAGAAGCACAAATTGGTAGTTACAAGACAGTCACAGGGATGCAAAGCGCAGCATAGGGAATAGAGTCAATAATCTTATATAATAAAAGGCTAATATGCAAATCGACTGAACGGCAGAATGACCAGTTGCTATGATACACACTGACCACCAGGCGGCAGACACTCAACACAGGAGCTGCCCCCTGGTGGTCAATGCGCTCAGCCAGAAGCTGGGCAGTGCTCAGGATGTCTGACTGACGGAAAGTGGGCCTAACCCAGCAGTTGGACATCCTCCAAGGGCTCCCAGACTGCGAGAGGGTGCAGGCCAGGCTGAGGAACGCCCCCCCCACCCCCCGCCCACCTGAGTGCACGAATTTTGTGCACTGGGCCTCTAGTATTGTAATAATATTGTAACTATATATGGTACCAGGTGGGTACTGAGAAAATTGGGAGAGAACACTTTGTAAAGTATATGACTGTATAACCACTATGCTGCACATCTGAAATTAATAAAAATAATGTTGCATGTAAACTGTTATTGAAAATAAAATTTAAAAAGAACATAGAGAGTAAATCTAATTATTTTGGGGAATGGAACTTCTTTATTGACTCTAAGAATAGAGGTTTAGAGTATATGGATAGGGCTTTTGAAGAAAACTAAGATTTACTACATGTATACAAAGTTTATATATATGAAAAGAGTCATATAAACACACACACACACACACACACACACACACACACACACACTGGCTCCTTGAGAGCAAGAACACTCCAGAGTGCTTTCTGCAGAGCACGGTGGTTAAAGGCATGGGCTTTGCAGTCAGAGAATTTGGAATTGCATCTCACCTTTGATATTTAATAACTCTGAAACCTTGCACAGTGCACTTAATGCTTCCATGCCTGTTTCCTTAACTATAAAATAGAAAAAATAACAACTACACTCAGATGATTGTTTTGAGGATTAAGATGATGTGTGTATAGAATTCACAGTACCTGGCACTTAAGTCCAAAGTGCTCAGTTAATGGCAAAGACCATATTACTGTTGTCACTCTCATCATTACCCTAGTCATTAGACTAGATCCAGACAACTGGGTTATAATCACAGTTCTGTCCCAATCAGGAAAATGAACTTGGAAAGTCAGTTAGCCTTTTGATACTTCTTTCTGCTGAACTATATAATAATGGCCAATCCATGGGAGAAAGAACAGAGGCACCACAGAGCAGCTGGACTGAGAGTTGTGGACATTTTATAGGATATCTGAAAAGGGGAGAGTAGGTGCATGGAACTGGGACATTCAGAGGTTGCTATATCAGTGTTTCCCAAAAACCATGATTTCACAAACAGATGCAAAAAAGTTTTTTTTAAGTCTGTAGGGCTAAGACAGGTTTGTCAACTTTTTATTCTACCATCTTTTCAAAAAATATATTTTTTTATTGATTTCAGAGAGGAAGGGAGAGGGGAGAGAGAGATAGAAACATCAATGAGGAGAGAGAATCATTGATTGGCTGCCTCCTGCACGCTCCCTACTGGGGATCGAGTCCGCAACCTCAGCATGTGCCCTTGACCAGAATTGAACCCGGGACCCTTTAGTCCGCAGGCCAACCCTCAATCCGCTGAGCCAAACCAACTAGGGCACTACCATCTTTTTAATCAACAAAAACCAAACATTATCTATGTACCATCACCATCCTTTCATAAAAGAAGGCAAATTTTATTAGCAATATATTCTTACAAACTCCTTCAAAGTGAAGAAATTTAGCCTGTAAGGGGGAGCTGGCCAGTGGAGATCAACATTTCAAATAACAATACACTCTTTGAATGAGTGGGGGTGGGGAGAGGACAAGAGGCCAAGAATCCAGCCTGGGAACCACTTGGGAGGGGAGATGAGGAAGAGGCTGGCAGAGAGCAGCAGGAAGAGCTGCCCTAAGCATCAGAGGTGGTGGCGGGAGGCAGGACCAGAAGGGAAGAAAGGGCCTCTGGTTTGTTATAAAGGGGTGAGGTCTGTGTCAAAGGATGATATTAAATTTAAACACGTAAACATCTAAGTAAAATAAAGTCAATTTAGCTTGATCATGACATCCTGAGAGCACTACCTAATTACTCTAAATAAATTATCAAAAATATAACTTAGAGTTGAAATCATCAGAATTGCATACCCATAAATTTATCCTTTTTTTCATATTACTAATTACTCAAAACAGCAAAATAATATGAGCTATAATATATAAACATCAGCTATATAATATACTAGAGGCCCGGTGCACAAAATTCATGCACCGGCCTGCATCCTCTAGATGTCCACGACCCCTTGGGGGATGTCCACCCTCACAATCCAGGATCCCTCGCTCCTTACTGCCTACTTGCTCGCTCCTTATCACTTGACTTGCTACTCCTTAGCGCTGCCATGGAGGCGGGAGAGGCTCCCGCCACCACTGCTGCACTTGCCAGCCATAAGCCCAGCTTCTGGCTGAGTGACGCTCTCCTTTTGGGAGCACACTGACCACCAGGGGGCAGCTCTTGCGTTGAGCATCTGCCCCCTGGTGGTCAGTGCTCATCATAGCGACCGGTCGTTCCACTATAATGGTCGCTTAGGCTTTTATTATATAGATTATATATCAACTATATTATATGTGAAATTATATGTACTATTTTAAATATATAATATAGCATATCACTTATCATTAAAGTCATAGACCACTGAATACAACTGCTTTAAAATTTAGGTTAGGTAGGAATAAGTGAAAATAACCTAAAATCAAATAATAGGAAAAGATTATACACATATACCTTATAAGGTTATATAATAACATGTTAGGCAACCTTTAAAAACCTTGTTTTCAAAAATAATTAATGATTTGTGGAAATGCTTTTGATATCATTTGAAGTTAAAAAAGGCATTATACATTTCTGTGTAATTCCCACTTTTATGAATATTTACAATAAATAAGCCTGGAAAAAGAAAATACATTAAAAAGATAACACTGATCATCTCTGGTATTACAGATAATGTAGTATTACTTACATTTTACACATTTTCATCAATAACTATGCATTACTCTTATAAGTAGGAGAAAAAATTACACATAAATTTGACAGACATACTTACTCCTGAGAGTTTAGGATTGAAGTAATTAACTACTCCAAACTCAAAATGAGATGCAAATCCTTCATTGAGCCAGATATTGTTCCACCAACTCATGGTAACCAAGTTTCCAAACCACTTTTGAAGATAGAAAAGAAAAGAGTTTTCTTAAATTTAATTTAGGTAATATTTCTTGAAATTGCATGTTAAATAAATGTAGAATCAAAGACAAACTTTATTTGCTATCAATAAAACAGGAATCCAAAAACATGTTGTTTTAACATGAAGAAATATGAGTCATGTGCTCATTTCCCTGAAATAATTATTTCACATTCAAAGATTGAAAGCAATTTTTGTTTTAATGTGATGTTCAAAAATAATGAAAGCCAGAGTAGCATTTCTTAAACTGTCCACTTTGCCCATAAGTTAAATAAAGCAGAAGTTCTAAATGTCACATAATACCTACTAATTACAGCATCTTATACTCTAAATAAACTACAGCAGGATTTGGCTGTAAGCAGTTATTATGTTCTAAAAATATGATTTGATCTGTGCCATGTACAAATCACTCAAGTAATCATGTTCTGCAAAATGGTACCGCTATCATTATTTTCTATTTGAGCTTAATAGAAAGTGTCAAACAGATGATGAATAGAATCAGGAAAGAAAAACACAATAATTTCCAAGACCAACAAATCCACACCCTAGTATTTAACCAAATTATTAGAACAGCTGTGATGTGCTAAGAGTTAGCCTGTATTCCAAAACAATGTGTCACTTAGGATATAATAAAAAATGACACCTTGGGTGACTGATCAAAACTTGTGAAAGTGTGTGTTGACTGTGTAACAGGGTGTTTGTTATTCAACCCCAGTAAATCACTTTCCCAAAATTTCTTATAAATCTATGTAACAAAATAATTTCATAGTTTAGTTATTTCTTTCTTGACTGGCTTGTATTAATGAAGTCAAGGTCAAAAGGGGCATATGAAAATTTCCATCAAACCAAATTTCCATCAAACTAAACTTCTCCAACCACAACATGAAAGTATATAGTTCTAATGTAATGAACTTTGTTTACACCAGTTTTGGGTATGCAGCTCGAGGATTAATTATCACTCATCTCATTGACACTAATATATTGTATATATTCCTTTAACCTCTCTTCCCCCACCCCCCGTCCCAAGAAAGAGCTTGTAACAATCTACTGATGAAATGTGGATATCTTTCCGTAAACTTTTATGATGTACCTTACTTTGAGATGGCATGAAAACAAATAATCATAGCTCTGCTTGGCTTATTTTTCCTGAAGGGAACTTTTTAGAGCAAGTTAATCCTTGGATGTAAATAGCTAATCCTCCAATGGACTGTAAGGTCTCATCACTGTGATCCATCAACAACTGTTCAGATCTACTCAGGATGTGATTACATAGAGCTTCCCTTGTTTTTCTCATTATATATATATATTGGAGAGGGCAGAAGGGAGAGAAGGAGAGAGAAACATTGATCAGCTGCCTCCTGCATGCGTCCTACTGGGGATTGAGCCCACAACCCAGACATGTACCCCTTCTGGGGATCAAACCAGCAACCTCTAGCTGCATGAGAAGACATTCAACCAACTGAACCACACTGGCCATGGCTCCCATTTTATTTTTTAAATATTTTCTTTTTTAGAAAGAGGGGAAAGAAAAGGGAGAGAGAAACATCTATATGAGAGTGAGACATCGATTGAATGCCTTCTGCATGCCCACTACCAGGGATAGGCTGCAATCCAACCAACTGACCTATACTGGCCAGGGCTCTCATTGTCCCATTTTTTGAATAAATTTTTTAAAATTTGGTGTATGGCAGGTGTTGTTGTTTTTCTTTTTTTACTTTGTTTTTTGCTATTTTTGGTAGAGCAGCTGGGAAACATCTTCATGTGAAATAAGAGAAAACATTCTACCACGTGCCTGATGCCCAATCTCGTGGGAGACAATGTGAGAGATCACCGTCTTTTTTTCTGTTAGTTGCTCATCTGGTTTCAGCAACAATAATGACTCATCAAATATCAGTAATCCCCAATTTTCCATTGCACGGCTGTCAAAAGTAGGTAAGGCAATCATATCTGAATGGAATTCAATGGAGGAAACAATAGAATCATTCTCTCAAAAAATTTGAGATTTCCAGTTATAAATATCTCAAAGTTAAATCATATAAATACTGAAAAAATACAAGTAAATATGTATAATCTGAGAGTAGACTTTAAAGACAAATACCAAAGACAGAAGCCAGAAAATAAATTGTTTTTATTATATAAAAACCAAATACTTTTAATGACTTGTATCCAAAATATACAAAGATCTCTTAAAGGTCAACAATAAGCAAATAAGTAACTTTATAAATTTGGCAAAAGATCAAAACAGACATGCCACTAAATAATATATACCAGGCTTAACCGGTTTGGCTCAGTGGATAGAGCATCGGCCTGCGGACTCAAGGGTCCCAGGTTTGATTCCGGTCAAGGGCATGTACCTTGGTTGCGGGCACATACCCAGTTGGGAGTGTGCAGGAGGCAGCTGATCAATGTTTCTCTCTCATCCATGTTTCTAACTCTCTATCCCTCTCCCTTCCTCTCTGTAAAAAATCAATAAAATATATTTTAAAAAAATAAAAGAATATATACCAATGAAAAATAAGCATATGAAAAGAAGCTATAAGTCATTAGGAAACTCTCATTATTGCTGGTGAGTATGAAAAATGGTACAGTCACTTTGGAATAAAGTTTGGTGATTTCTGATAAAGCTAAATATAGGCTGATCATACAGTCTAGCAACTGAGCTTCTAGGTATTTACCCCCCTAGTTGAAGATTTATGCCCATACAAAAACTTGCACACACATGTTTATTGCCTCTTTATTCGTAATTGCCCAAAATGAAAAGCAACCAAGAAGTCCTTCAAAGGCCAATGGATAAACAAACTGTTGGACATCCATACAATATTGTATTATTCAATTATAAAAAGAAATGATCTATCAAGCTATGGGAAGTCATGGAGAAATCGTAAATGTATATCACTAAGTAAAGGAAGCCAGTCTAAAAAATCTACATATGGTATATAGGAACTCTCTAAAAAATAAAAGTCTATTTAAAATTAAACATTTAGTTCACTAAAAGACACCATAAACAAATTTGAAAGGCAAACCACAAACTGGGAAAAGTATATATCACAACTAGACAATATATTTTTAGTAAATAATTCTGACAAATTTAAAAAATATGTGAATAATTCACTAAAGAAATAATTCAAACAGCCAAAAATCTTACTAAAATGTTCAACTTCTTTACTTATCAAAAACAAAGATTAAAATAATGGTATAACTTAATCTTTTAAATGTATGAGAAGCTTACTAATTAGTACTGGTTAGCATTAGTATTAATAATTAGTTATAGGAAAACTGGCACATGGCCTGCTGGTGAGGTGTCTTTCAGAAGCAATCCAGCAAAATGCTTCATAATCTTTAGAAATGTTCCTACCTTTTGACTAAATCATTCAACTTTTGGAATCTATACTAAGGCAAATCTCCCATATATTTGTAAACATGTTCTTACAAGGATTTTCTGTAGTGTCCTGAAAGTAGTCCCCCCAAAGTGGTAGAAGCAGTCCAAATATTCAACCACTGAGGAGTAAATAAAGTAGTTTGTCAAATTGAATATGTAGGTGTTCTATGTCTTTAAAATGACAATAAATAATAGCCTGGCTGGTGTGGCTTA
>NW_005871048.1:11403926-11435033 GCF_000147115.1 Myotis lucifugus
GATTTCAGGCAGTGTACAGGGTTGTGGGCTCGATCCCCAGCAGGGGACATGCAGGAGACACCCAATCCATGATACTCCTCATAGTTAATGTTTCTATCTCTCACTCCTTCTCCCTTTCTCTCTCTGAAATCAATAATAAACATATTTTAAATACAATAAAAAAGAATATTTAGTTATCTGGATTATGTCGATACATTTTGTTAAAAAAACAAAGAAGCAAACAGAGAAAGACAGAGATCCAGACTGGCAGGCACTGGGATATACCCAAATGCCGGCCATGGTTATATCTGTGTGGCAGCATTGCAGGAGATTTTTTTCTCTTTTAAGTGTGTGTGCTTTCCCCTATTTTTCCAAATTTTCTACAGTGTTATCATTTATTACTTTTGTAACTAGAAGAACAATAAAAGTTTTTTAAATTTTCTTTTGCTACTAGAAGAAATCTCATTCGTATAATCTGTGCTACATCTGTCCAGTGAATGTTCTATGCTGTGCTAAATTCAATAATTTAAGTTGGCCTTATACAAGGTTGAAGTTGATAGTGTGTAGTAAAGTGTGTACCCAGGTCATTTTATAGCCTCCACAGATAATGCTCTATTATCTTGGATCAAACTTAGTTGCCTTAGCCTAAGTTTCCCATTCTTCTAACCTTCCCTTTCCTTCACCCACTCCCATCCCACCACCAATGCATGACAAAGGAACAAAAAACATTTACATGATACCCTCACTCTAGAGAGAAAAATAAAAACATTGAACAACTTTCTAAGCTGAGTGGCTCTTTAAGGACATACTGTATAGATCTATGAGAGATAAAATGTTTACATATTTCCTCAAGAATCATATTATATTCACACATGATTCCAATTATATATAGCAAAAATTCACAGATGGGACTCTTAAATCCTAATCCAATGACTCAAAACTAAAGAATATTTTTTTAAACCAACAAAACCTTACTAAAGGGAACTGAGTGACTCACGCAGGCCTGCTAAAAGAATCCAGAGCATTGCATTGCACACTTGCATTATGAGAGAAAAGTACTGGATGCAAGAGAGAAGACAGGGTCTGGATGATGTGAGGCTGCTAGCGAGGGATCCAAAGCCTGAGAGCTCCTTGAAAACCTGCTGGGCACAGGGCACCACATGAAGGAAGAGCAGACAGGCCTTCATGTTTTCAGGAGGGGATGAAACTAACCCCAAAATAGCAGCTAAATGGTGACAGTGGGTCCTTGGAGGCTCATCTGGATACAATCTCCTCCCAGGGCCCCATAAAAGGAAAACAACAGCATTGGAAGGGCAGATGACTCACCTGTTTTTGGAAGAGGGTAACTAATATTAAATAAATCTTCCAGAAAAGAGAAGATGGGGCCTGTGATGTTCAAAGCAAAGTCTGCATTTCCATTTGCAATGGCGTCTTTCCGAGCCCAGATGCGTATCTACATAAAAACAATTGAGCAGTTATGAGAAAAAGCAGTATTGGAAAGTGGCAGCCTGCTTGCTCCAATTCCCTGATACTCTAGACCAGCGGTTCTCAACCTGTGGGTCGTGACCCCTTTGGCAGTCAAACAACCCTTTCACAGGGGTCGCCTAAATACATCCTGCATATCAGATATTTACATTACGATTCATAACAGTGAAATTACAGTTATGAAGTAGCAACGAAAATAATTTTATGGTTGGGGGTCACCACAACATGAGGAACTGTATTAAAGGGTCGCGGCATTAGGAAGGTTGAGAACCACTGCTCTAGACTCTAGAGCCAAAGTCACACTGTTTCACAAGAAGCGACATAACAAAACATTTAAATGCTTATGCACGCTGAGAAAAGCCCAGAACGCTCTTCTCTGAATTGTGAACAGTGGCTCCCCCCAAAAGTGTGTTATTTCAGTCTTTTGCAATAATATGTATAACTATTGTCACCCCAAAACAATCTGTGCCTACCCCCATGGAAAATGTAGCTTCTATGTTAGAGAGTAAATGGGCACCTTGGGCCCTTATTTCCTGGTTCTAGACATATTTCCAATGTCCCAAAAAAGAATTGTGTGGTTAGTGAGGGTTATACAGTATGGTACACATTAAACAAATTTGAATCGTGCCAACTTAAAATGGTTTGTTAATGAAAACATTAATAGTCCCATCTTACTTTCAAAACTTAGAATACGGTAATTTCCCTGATTTTAAAAAGTTCATCAAAAGTTTTATGATTTTATAGTTGTTGAAGCAAGTAAATTATATTCTGTTTATATATATAGGAGGTAAAAAGAAATCCCTGCCATGTTTTATTAGTTTAATGTAACCATGTTGTTTGGGCACTTGGAATTTTTTTGCATAATTTTGGTGACTACTGTTGTTTTAACATTGATTATTATTTTAATATGAAATTATTTTATACCCCAAAACAATGCCATCTAAGCACTTTTTAATGGAGTTGCTAGTGTTAATGTTAAAGAACATGTATGAAACTCAATAACCCTGAAACGAAAAGCAGAGGAAATTAAAATAATTGTACTGATGTGAGTACAGTTAATTTGAGAAAGATCTCTCTGCAAAACATTAGGGAAAATGCTAAGTAAATGAAAAACAGCATAACAATATTTGCAAATTACTGCCCTTCAAGAACACATTCACTTTACTTTGCTCTAATTTCTGCTAGAAAAATGTGTCTTGAAGCACACACATTTTGAATTATGTGAGATCTTCAGGAATGCTCCCCTTTCACAGCATGTAACCACCTGCTTTTGAAGCCTTCTGCACTGATCCCCTGACTCCTTCCAACCTTCCCCTTGCTGCCGAGGTCTCATTACCCTCGGGAAAATGGGCCCAGGACTCAGCCCTACTTCTACAATAAACTTACCCTCCCCAACTCTAGTTCTAACTTTTGCATCAACAGAAAGACTACTAACCCAAAGCGCACACTACTGAGTGAAAAGAACCATCTCCTCTCCCCACATTCAAGATAATGAATGCATTTTAATTCATTTAATTATTTGGAAAATAATGGCAATAACAATTAAAGTCTCTATGTTAATTTTTAGTCTATAAAGCTCCTCCTATCAACTACCATTCCATAAGCCAAGAGGCAGGCAAATAATGGAGATTTCTATCTGGGTGTGAGGGGTGAGTGGCCCAGGTAGAGCAGCAAGGAGCACTTGGAGATGTAGCCATAAAGTTCCTTCAAAACCATAGCTAGTCCACGAATGTGTTCTTGTGTGGCCCTCCTGATACACAGCCAACCTCAGCATCTAAGAGAGAGGAATGTCTTTGCGCATACCCATGTGTGCTAAATTCTACTTAAAATGTGTTATCTCCAACCTTAATTCTGTGTTTCCTATGTTTATCCTCATGCCACACATTAATCACATTTTCAATTTCACTAAGTTTTCTCCTACTTGATGAGTAATTTTTATACAATCTTGGCGTTATTCCAAGGGTACATTCTAGTTCTCCTGTAGAGTATACAGGACCCCTTCATTGTAACACTGAGCCTTAGCCAAATGCAACATTCCACTGATAAACTCATCCCAAATTTCAACTTTCTGGCTGACAACATTACTTTCTTAGGCATTTCCTCTTTGCTTCTATGGCAGCTGGCTTTCTTTTAGGGGGAATCTTTCATTAAGGAACAGATTTGATGCTTTTCTGAGACTTGTTCGCTGTGCAGTAGCATTGAGAGCAACAAGCCACTTGAGATGTGGATGCTGACAGAGCGCTTTGGGTCACTCGTGTGCTCTGGAGCCCACTCCTTCATGTCAGACACAAAGCGTGTGCTTTCAAATCGTGCCTGAGTATATTGATGAATATAGATGTCATGAAGGTTTGACGTGGCCAATGTTATATCTGTGAACATCAAGGATTTACCGGTGATTATTCAATCCAGAAAATCAGGCTGGAGCCAAGAGCTGAGGGAGATAACGAGCCGCTGTTTGCATCCAGCACGGTATTTCCAATTCATCATTAGGAGTGCAAAAGGAGTAACTATGAGTGATTCTCCCCCTGATGACAGACTTGGCTCATCTTCAGCTTCCTTGTCTCCACAAGTAGGAGACAAAGTACGAGCCCAAGAGAGAGCCTCAGCCAGCTGTAGGGCCGAATCTTTCTCAGCCCAATGAAGTCAGTCTGACCAGAAAGAACCAGGACTACAGCAGTGGCCTTACTTGCCTCCACACTCTAGCATAGAGAGTGAACCAGTATACAAAGTATTGGGTACTTCCCCCAAGGATTATTATGTAATGAAGATATCATTGGGAGAAAACTAGGTATTTCAGGACAGAGCACCTATTTTATACAAATCTGGAGAAGTGTTATGAGCTGCAGAGCTGAGGAAGCCAACAGCCCTGCTTCTCAGCAGGGATGGTATTTAACCTGCACGTTCCATCTCAGCCACAGCACTGTTCCCAGCTGGGTCATGCTTGTGCCACACTGAGTATCACTCAGCTTCAAAGCTGAGTTATAGGGAGGTAAACAACAGGTAAACCTGAGCTTCAAGGCGCTAGTACGTCAGTTCTCCCTGTTCTCCCTTGTCCTCTGAAAGGCAGCAACAGCCTGGGAAGAGGGGGCTCTGAACTTGCCTTGAGTGGACTTAGTGTGTAGCCTTCCATGGAAACCCCTCCACAGAGCTATAGCGGGGATTATGTTTCATTCCTCAAAGCCACACTAAGAGCTTGTAAAGGACTTGGAAAAAGTTGGAGTGAGTACCAGGAGGGGACGATGGGATCTGTAGCCACGCTCCCAGATGCAGAGAGAGTGGATGAACACTCTGCAGCCCGTACAAAGATACCCTTACCTGGAGACACTTCCTTACTCACCTCCTTGCCCCTTTCAGTTCTGTTGACATGGTCATAGTCACATATGACAAATGCAGCTAAATAAGTTGGCATGCGGGGTGTGGTATGAAAGGTGGTAACTGTCCATTTGCTTCCATTCACATCTTTTTCAGACTGACCTGGAGAAATTTATTTTAGTCCAAAATCACCATAAACCTAAGTAACAATATCTACCTTTAAATTAATTTGTCAAGTTGACTGTCACCTGGCTACTTCTTCCCAACTATGTCCCACAGTCTAGCAGTTTGTATTTCTCTAACCCTAACTTATCAAGACCACATTGGGAAGACCTAAGGACAGCATCTTAGTCCTGAATTAGTATGTTGAGTAGCTGGTCTTGACTGAGGGCCACATCCATGAGCACTCTAAGTTAGGCCCCATGTAGAGACTAGACATTGGGTGGTGAGCACACAATGCAATAAACAGATGATGTATTATAAAACTGTATACCTGAAACTTATATGTTATTAACCAATGTTACCCCAATAAATTTACTTTTAAAAAAGAAACAGGATTTATTATCTCCAAAATGTGGGTGCCGCCACATATCCCATGTGACTGATCTTCCTAACTATAATACACTACCAGCATATTGCATAGAAAAGCTATTGATTTAAAAGCTATTACAGAGTTTATATATATATATATATATATGCATTTGTCAATATATATATATTTGTCTATATATATATATATATATATAGAGAGAGAGAGAGAGAGAGAGAGAGGAAACATTACTTACGTAGCTTTGGCATGTTGGAGAGAGCCACATAACTCGGATGATGAAAATTGTAATATTAAAAGTGCTTTCAGAGCTGGTTCATCAAAACAAGGGAAAACATTCCTGGCAAATGTTGGTTCCATCTGAGATGCTAACAGGGCCCTAAAATACATTTTGGGGGAAAATCTATTTAGTTTTATCTCAAACTAGTGGGAGAAAAAACTACTGAGGTATTATGGCTTATAATTATATACAGGAAGGAGCTATAATGTTTTCCCCTCATTTCCTTTGCTGCCCTCCCCATAACACACACACACACTGCAATTCTCACAAGACCAAAATACAAAAGAACTATTTAATTTTCAACCACAAAATAATATTTACTTCATTACATCATATGCCTTTAAAACCTTTTACAAACAAAATAGGAACAAAAATAACAAATATGCAATGCCAGGCTTTTGAAAACCAAGTACTTTTTAAAATGGAATTATTGTTTTGGGAATGGTCTATTGCTTTTATCTTCCATTGAAATGCAAATCAGCTGAAACATGTCTATATTTTTATCTTTTGCTCACATGTTCCCTCTTCTTCCTGGTTGAAACATACAAAATGTTTTATTTTGAACATTCTTGAGGGATAAACAATGTAAGTAAATGCTTATACAAAACAACCTGCATTTTACTTTTGAATTATCCTATATATGGATAGATTGATCAAATCCCTTACTGCTCCTTCCCCCAATCTCAATGGAAAACTACAAAAAATGACATTATCCCACTGTGCACTAGTGATTTATAGGGAAAAGCTTAGGGACAAGAGTACCCTGAGCAAACAAAGTTCACCCTTGTAAAAACTGCCTGAGTCTAACAGGTGGGTCCTAGCAAACAACCTTTTCCTCAGAATAAATCTGCAGTCTCGTTGTCCCATTTTCCCAGACTCCTGACCTGGCAACCTATCTATATATATAAAAGGCTAAGTGACCATCCAACTGTCTGGCCATCCGACCAGCTGGTACATATGATGCACACTGACCACCAGGGGCAAACACTCAATGCAGGAGCTGCTGACCTGGCAGCGGCAGTTCTGGGGTGACGTACTCCGGAACCAGAGAGGAGGGAGCCCCATTTCTCGTAGGGCCCGTGCGATTCCACCTTAGGCCGTGGGTTATGTTGTTACTGGGGCACTGTTGGCCCTGAGTCTGATTTACTATTAAAATAATTTTTAATTTAATTTTATAATACTATATCATATATACTATTTTGACATGTAATTTTTTGCAGTAATGTAATTACCACACGAATCTTTCTTCTAATTAATTTCCTTTCAATGTGCACAAATCCGTGCACCGGGCCACTAGTTTTTAGATAACAATCGTGGAGGCTATATTCCTTTTCTCTCCTGAGGTCCTGAGACCAAATGTCTCTGGCATTTACTCTTGCTTCAGGCCCCATTCTTAGGTAAGTGAGACGTGAATTAAACAAAAGTATCTCGAGAGAGCATGGCCCATCCATTGCCTACCTCTGTGGATTCCTCCTGTAGTGGTAAGGCCCCTGCTCACATAGAAATTCACACAGCTTTAGGAAGGACACACAAAAAAGTTGGCATGTTCAAAAGCTTCTCACAGTCAACTAATTTGATGTGTTCATAACCTCACTGTGACAAAAATACAATTTTTAAAAAATATATATTTTATTGATTTTTTAAAGAGAGGAAGGGAGAGGGATAGAAAGTTAGAAACATGGATAAGAGAGAAACATTGATCAGCTGCCTCCTGCACACTCCCAACTGGGGATGTGCCCGAAACCAAGGTACACGCCCTTGACCAGAATCGAACCTGGGACCCTTCAGTCTGCAGGCCAACGCTCTATCCACTGAGCCAAACCAGTTAGGGCCAAAAATACAATTTTTAACAAGCCTATTTTGCCCTACTTGCTTTTCCCCACTTTCTTATACTCTTGCTAGCATGGACTGGAATGAGGCCTATGGGCCTAACACTAGCAACTTCAGCTACAAGACTCCGCTCCATCTACTACCAAGTGAGCAGTCCTGAACAAGTCCCATGTTCTTGTTGAGCCTCAGTTTCCCCATCTAAAAAATGACAAAACTACCTATCTTTTATTGTTGTTTGAGCTTCCATGTTATTAGTAACTAAATTTACCAACAAATGATCTTTGAATTATTCTATATTCCTTCCAATCTCACAAATTGTTCTTGCTATAAATGAACTACAGAAGAATTCAAGGAGGAATAAGTTATAGGGTAGTGGTGGAGGGCTGGAAATCACTAATTACAAATGTATTTTAAAAGGTTCCAGAGGTCACAGTTGACCACAAGCTGAATATGAACCATGTCTGTCTACCCAACAAATTTTAAACTCTCAGAAGTTAAGGGTTACGTATTTTTTCTTCTGTATCATTTACAGTACTTGGCAAAAAAGGTGGGTTCATATCCATTGAATAAGTATTTTCTCAGCTTTGGAGATACTATAATATAAAGGCAGCTTGATATTAGTATGTAAATACTACAAAGTAGTTTTGCAGATTTTGCTACACTGACATTTGTTTGTTTTGTAGCATTGGTTGCTATCTTTAAAAGGGATGGGATAAAGTAGGGGAGATGCAGCAATTGAAAATCTAGTGGAAAGAATATTGAGCAGGGAATTCAGCGAGCTGAGTTCTTGCTCAGGGTCTGTGGTGCAAACACAGTGGTGTAACTTGGAGAAAATTGCTTAAACTCTTTGGGAATCCATGTCCATAAAATTCACAGATGGGACTAGGTGATCACTAAGTCCAGTTACAACTCTAAAATTGATTCTAACAGTGTTAAAGACATCCAACAGGATGGAAAAAGAGTCCACGAGGTCATGTAGGGTTGGGAGAAACAGTCCCTGGAGAGCTCACGCATGAGCTTCAGGAGATCGGTGGGCTCTCTGAAATTGCCGGACCTTTTGTACTAACAGTGATACATTAGCATGAGAAGGTGTAATGTAGAGTGAAAAAGCGCATCCAATTATGTAATCACACTTATATATTTGGAAGGCCAACAAATGCCTATTGTTTGTGCAACAAAAACTATAGAAACTAAAGCTTGATAACATCTTCTCTGATGCCATAACTTCACAAAGCATATAAATCTCAAGGAGGCTGCACGGTGGGGAGGAGGGAGAGAATCAGACTCTTTCAGGAAACGGGTAAGCACCAAAACAGGCTACAGGTTCAAAAAGGCTAAGAGACAGCCACTTAGACTCACCAGTTTAGCAAATCAAACACCAAGCAAGTGCCTCTCCGTTTCATATTCAGGTCTCTGGAGAAGTGAAATTAAACGCTCTTGGATTTTACTCAACTATTTCCCACCCTGGTTTTATACAAACAAACAAAATGGAGAAAACCCCTGCAATACAGAGTCTTTCTGGCTCTCAATCATAATTGCAAAGGTCAGAAGCAACCAGCAACACATATGATTTGGTTATGTTACATCTGGGGACCAAAGACTGGTATTTATTTCCCTTCTCTCTGCTTTGGACTGAAGCAACCCTGTAAGGAGATCCTGACCTCAGAAAACAGAACCATCCACCGCCCTCTCCTCCCTTCAGACCTCGCTGAAACATGCTATTATGGTGCCTATGAAGTCTGGGTTTAGAGGGCTCAGCTGGTGAGGGAGTTAATTTGGGATAGTGTGTCTCCTAGCAGCTCAGGATTGCAAAGCCACTTTCTTTCCTAGCCTCTTGTACAGCCGGTGGGCTTACCCCTTTCTTGTGCTGGAAGAGGTCTTAGCCGTCAAGACCACTTGATGCCCTTCGGGATAAAACTACACCATATGAAAAATATCCACTCAGTAAGGTATTTCATTCCAAATTATTCTATTACAGCTCTATTTAACAAGTGCTAAATAACACAGTGGTCAAAGATGAAATAAGACTCCTTGGAGAGTTGTCCCCAATTTTTTTTTTACATGACACACTCAAAATATTTAGTAGAGACAGATGTTATACCACTGGACTGTGGTTCAAAGATTGGCCCATGAATCATGTTTGTTTATTACTTGTGTAATAGGATCTTAACTAAAGTTTCCACCAGGCAACAATAATAATAGATGTAAAATTCTGCCCTAGCTGGTTTGGCTCAATGGATAGAGCATCAACTTGTGGTCTGAAGGGTCCCGGGTTCAATTCCAGTCAAGGGGACGTACCTCAGTTGCAGGCTTAATCCCTAGTGCTGGTAGGGGCTCATGTGTGAGGCAACCAATAGATGTGTCTCTCTCACAGTGAGGTTTCCCTCTCTCTGTCTCACCCCCTCCCCTCCACTCTCTCTAAAAATCAATGGAAAAATACCTCGGGTGAGGATTAACAACAACAAAATTCCAAAGGAAGGTGCCAAACCATGTTATGAAGATTTTCAAAGTAAATGTTCCCAAGAACCTGAGGGCTCCCCCTGGGACTTCTCAGCTATATCAAGGATAGAAAAAAAGTGACAGGAAATGAAAATGAAAAAAATCAGAGAAGAGGTTTCTGGGGATGGAGGAATGGCATTATTTGCCAAGCCCTCTTGCTCTCAGGGAGTTGGGAGGAGGTGCAACCCTCTCACCCCGAGCTAAGGGGAGAAGATCCCTCAGAAAGCAGTAGATGTGTTTACTGAGGCTGAGACTTAGAGGCTGGTGCCCAACCGACTCTTGATAAAGTTGAAATTGGCATTGGCCAGAGCCTCACTCCTACCAGGTGGGAATCTGAAAAGCAAGAGAACTGACTGCTTTGGAGGCAGAATCAGAAGGGCGCTGCTGCCTTGGGACCCATGTCAGTCCCAGGCAAGGGATGTATGCGTGCTCCTTGGAATGAGCCAGTATGGGGACTGTCTTGGGTTCTGTCCAATAGAGCCACCTGGAGGAACTTGGAGATGCACTACTCAATGTCTAGGGCAGTGATGGCGAACCTTTTGAGCTCGTCGTGTCAGCATTTTGAAAAACCCTAACTTAACTCTGGTGCCGTGTCACATATAGAAATTTTTTGATATATGCAACCATAGTAAAACAAAGATTTATATTTTTGATATTTATTTTATATAATTAAAAGCCATTTAACAAAGAAAAATCAACCAAAAAAATGAGTTCACGTGTCACCTCTGACATGCGTGTCATAGGTTCGCCATCACTAGTCTAGGGGCTAAGGAAGGAGTCACAAGTGACCATCAGGACAGAAAAATAAGAAAAACATCCTGCAAGGTCAAGGGAATTGCAGGGGAAAGAAAAACAGTGAGAAAACTCTGAAGAGTCCAGAAAAATGACATCTCAAGGGGAAAAGGCGTCTGCTAGACCCAAGTGAGATGAAATGATAAGAGGACTGGCTCCAGTAAAAACTTCCCTGTGTGTCACCCCCTCCTTGTCTCCTGCAGTCCCACTGGATCTGGTGGGGTTAAGACAGCAGCTCTCAAGATGGAAGAGGAGGACTAGAAATATGAAGTGGAGAAATGGAAGGGCCACTATCCCCAACTTTGATGCAGGTTTCTATCCTGAAGCCAGGCCAAACTTGGAGAAGTGAGGGTGGAGGGAGAAAGAGGGAGATTTGACAGAAAGTTAAGTTCAAAGTTTTGAATATCACGCAGGACTGGATTGATTTTCCATTTTTTGCATCTGGACAGTGTTTGTCACTCAGTGACCACAGATCATCTGCCACCTAAGAATGAGCAGGAAATTCTAGACTACTAGAATATTCATGCAGGAGCAGGAAAGATTACCCCAGAGACTAAATTGTGAAAGGACTGTGGAAGAAACACGGCAGTATTTTTACTGAACCATGAGGTGTGTTTTTTCAATATGCTGGTTACACTGGTTTTCAAATGATGCAGGATCTAAGTCTTTGATGGCAAAACCATCAGCTGTATGAAATGTATGGGTTCAATACTTGCATAGGATAATGAAATGACCTCTTTTCTCTGTGACATCAATGACATCATGTGCCTGGCACTTGAGTTCACTGACCTTGTGTTGAGACTTCTCAATTCTTTCCTAATATTACTCAAACTTCTCTCTTGTGTGTCATACCCTGAGGGTTGTGCCAGATTCTTAGATAAAACAGTAGCTGGAGGGAAGTCTTTCAATTTTCAGAATGCTCTTTCTACACCTACACAAATTGATTGATTTTGATCATTCTGTTTTCACCTTAATCCGTCCCAAATAAAGATCCAAATTTTCTCCAGCCATTTCACACTAGTAAGCTGCTCCTACTCCTTTGCTCCTGATAAGGACATTTTGTTTGTTTGTTTTTCCAGTTTATATGTGTATGTGTGTGTATATATATATATATTGTTGAGAGTATAACAGATATTCCCCTTTTCCCACCACTGTCCCCTTCCACCTGGTTCCTGCCCCAACCCAGGCCCTCACCACCCTATTGTCTGTGTCCATAGATAATGCATATCTATCTATATAAAACCCTAATGTGCAAATAGACTGAAGAGCAGAACAACCGAGGAACCGGTTACTATGACGTGCGCTGACCACCAGGGGGCCCGCGTGGAACATGGAGGGCTTCAGCAGCAGGCGATAAAGCATGGAACATGGCAGGAATTGGCCATGGTGGGATGGTGGAGCAAGTAAGCAGGGGCGCCAGACCAAGGTAGGGCACTGGTCACTGACATCTGGGTGAGCCCCTGGTGGTTACTGAAAATTCTTTGCTCCTGTACGCCATGGTCCCGCCTGTGCTTGCACCCACTGCCGGCGCCAGCCCTGCTCGCACCTGCTGCCAGCACCGGGCCCCAATCGCTCTGCGCTGTCAGCGGACGCAAGCGGGGCCGGCACCATCAGCACATGAGAGCAGCGGCGACAGGCGTGGGGCTGCCAGCAGATAGGGGACCAGGGGCCACAGCGGGAGGGACAAGGCAGGGCACAGAGGATGGGCCAAGACCCGCCCCTGTGCCCACCACAGCCTCGTGGCCCACAGTTCCTTACAAGGTGCATGAATTCATGCACTGGGTCCCTAGTATACTTATAAGATCTTTGGTTAATCTCCCCCCCTACTTTCCTCTGAGATTCATCAGTCTGTTCCATGTTTCCAATAGAAGCAGAGGGAATACTCTTACTTATTCTATGAAGCCAGCATTATCTTAATACCAAAACTAGACAAAGATATTACAAGAAAATAAAGCTATAGACCAATTTCTCTCATGAACAAAGATGTAAAAATTCTCAACAAAATATTAGCAAATTTAATTTAACAATCTTTAAAAAGAATTATACACCATAGCCAAGTGCGATTTATCCCAGATATGAAAGACTGGTTAATTATGCTAAGTAAAATAAGCCAGTCAGAGAAAGAAAAATACCCTATGATCTCACTTTTCTGTGGAATCTAATGAATAAAATAAACTGACGAACAAAATAGAAACAGAGGCATGGATACATGGAACAGGCTGACAGCTGTCAGAGGGGAAGGGAGAGGGGGAACTGGATGAAAGAAAGTGAGCAAATTAGCTAAAGCACATATATGCCAGCCCATAGACACAAAAACAGTATGGTGATGGCCAGAGGGAAAATGGGGACATCTGTAATAGTGTCAACAATAAAAATAAAGTTAAAAAAAGAAAATCAATTAATCCATCACATCAACAAACTAAATAAGAAAAATCACATGATCATATCAATATATGCAGAAAAAAACTTTTGCCAAAATCCAACAACCATTCATAATAAATTCTCAGTAAAATAGGAATAGATAAAAGAACAGGCAAATAGATTAATGGAATAGAATATAGAGCCCAGATATAGTCAACTGACCTTTGACAAAGGAGCAAAGGTAATACAATGGAGTAAATATAGTCTCTTCAACAAATGTAGCTAGAACTATTGAACATCTACATGTAAAAAAATAATAATCTAGACAAAGATCCTACTACCTTAACAAAAATTAACTCATAATGGGTGATACACATAAACGTAAAATGCAAAACTATAAAACTCCTACCAGATAACATAGAAAAGAAAACCTAAATAACCTTGGATATTATGATCTCATTTTGGATACTACACCAAAGACATGATCCATGAAAGAAATACATGACAGCCCGAACTTCATTAAAATTAAAAACATCTGCTCTGCAAAAGACAATATAAAGAGAATGAGAAGACAAGCCACAGACTGGAAGAAAATCTTTGCAAAGGACACATCTTATAAAGTACTGTTGTCCAAAATATACAAAAGAATTTCTTAAAATACAATAATAAGAAAACAAACAACTCAATTAAAAAGTGGGTCAAAGACCTAAACTGACGCCTCACCTAAGAAACTATACAGATGGCAAATAAGCACATAAAAGATGCTCCACATTCTATGTCATCAGGGAAATGGAAATGAAAAGAACAATGAGATACCACTACAAGCTATTAGAATGACCCAAATCTGGAACACTTACAGCTAATGTTGGTAAGGATGCGGAGTAACAAGAACTCTCTCATTCATTGCTGGTGGAAGACAGTTTGGTGGTTATAGTTACAAAACTAAGCATACTCTTACCATACAATCTAGTAACTATTGGTATTTACCTAAAGTTATTAAAAATGCATGTCCACACAAAAACCTGCATACAGAGTTTATAGCAGCTTTTTCATAATTGCCAAAATTGGAAGCAACCAAGATGTCCTTAGAAGGTGAATGAATAAACTGTGGAATATTATTCAGTGCTAAAAAGGAAAGAGCTATCAAGCCATGAAAAGAGAAACCTCAATTATTGCATATCACCAAGAGAAAGAAGCCAATCTGAAAAGGATATATGTATACACAATACATAATGATAAAAGGCTATATAATATATAGCCATTATATATGTACAATGAATTCCTACTATATGACATTCCGGAGAAGGCAAAACTATGGAGACAACAAAAATGCCAGAGGTTGGGAGCTGATAAATAGGCAGATAACAGGACTTTTAGGGAAGTGAATATACTCAGTATCTACACTAATAAAATACAAACATGCAAATTGACCGTACCTTCACTGCGCCATAAGCCACGTCCACCAGCCAATCAGAGTGATGATATGCAAATTAACCCAACCAAGATGGCGGCTGGCAGCCACGGAGCTGGAGCAAGCAGGAGGCTTGGTTGCCCCAATGATGGAGGAAGCCAAGCTTCCCGCTTGCTGCGGCGGGCTCTGAGCTCCACTCAAAGCAACAAAGTTTCAATTATAGAAGATAAATAAACCCCAGATATCTGCTTTCAGCCAGCTGTGGCCACAGAGTTGGAGCGAGCAGGCGGCTTCCCTCCCGCCTGCCCTGGCCGGCTCTGAGCTCCTCTCAAGGCTACAAAGTTTCAATTATAGGAGGTAAATAAATCCCAGAATAAAAAAAAAAATAGGCTGGGAGCTTCCGTCACCGGGCGGGCTTGGCCAGCCTGAAAACGGCCCTCAGCCCCTCACCCAGACTGGCCAGGCACCCCAGTGGGGACCCCCCACCCTAAAGGGGGTGTGGCCAGCCTGCAAACAGCCATCAGCCCCTAACCCAGGCTGGCCAAACCTCCATGGGGTGAGAGTCCCACTGGGGGGAAGGGGGCTTGGCCAGCCTGCAAACAGCCATCAGCCCCTCACCCAGGCTGGCCAGGCATCCCAGTGGGGACCCCCACCCTGAAGGGGGTGTGACCAGCCTGCAAACAGCCATTAGCCCCTCACCCAGGCTGGCCAGGCATCCCAGTGGGGACCCCCACCCTGAAGGGGGTGTGACCAGCCTGCAAACAGCCATCAGCCCCTCACCCAGGCTGGCCAGGCACCCCAGCGGGACCCCCACCCTGATCCGGGACACCCTTCAGGGATAACCAGCCAGCCCCCACCCATGCATGAGGCCTCTACCCTATATAATAAAAGGGTAATATGCAAACTGACCCTAACACCAGAATGACTGGGAATGACTGGTCACTATGACACACACTGACCACCTGGGGGCAGACGCTCAATGCAGGAGCTGCCCCCTGGTGGTCAGTGCACTCCCACATGGAGGAGCTCTGCTCAGCCACAAGCCAGGATGACGGCTGCCCGTACAGCGGTGATGGCGGGAGCCTCTCCCGCCTCCTCAGCAGCGCTAAGGATGTCCGACTGCAGCTTAGGCCTGCTCCCCGCTGGCAAGTGGACATCCCCCGAGGGCTGCCGGGCTGCCAGAGGGATGTCTGACCGCCAGCTTGGGCCCGATCCCCCAGGGAGCGGGCCTAAGCCAGCAGGTGGACATCCTCCGAGGGGTCCCAGACTGCAAGAGGGCATTGGCTGGGCTGAGGGACCCCCCGAGTGCACAAATTTTTGTGCACCGGGCCTCTAGTAACTTTATAATGATGGATATATGTCATTATATGTTTGTTCAAACTTACAGAATGTACAACACCAATAGGGAACCCTAAAGTAAACTATGGACTTTGGGTGATTACGTTGTGTCAATATACATTCATCTTTTGTGAAAGAAAAAACAACAACATTCTGGGGAGTGATGTTGATAGTGGGGGAGGCCATGCATGTGTGGGAGCAGGGACGATATGAGAAATCTCTGTATTTCTCTCTCAATTTTGTTGTAAACCTAAAACTGCTCTAAAAAATAGTCATAAAAAAAGAATTCCTAGACATGACACTGAAAGCATGACCTATAAAAATTGATAAATTGGACTTCATTAAAAATTAAAACCTTTGGTCTCTGAAAGACATTAATAACAATGAAAAGACAAGATACAGACTGGGAGGACATATTTATGAGCCATAATCTCACAACCCTTTCAGATATAAAATATATTTTAAAAAACTCCCAGAACTCAACAGTAAAAAAACAAACAGTTCAGTGAGAAAATGGGCAAAAGAGATGAAAAGCCATTTCACTGAAGGTGACATACAGATGGCAAATAAGCATGAAAAAATGTTCAATGTCACCCTCGCTGGTTTGGCTCAGTGGATAGATGGTTGGCCTGCATACCTCGAAGGGTCCCGGGTTAATTCAATTCCAGTCAAGGGCACGTACCTCCTCCCTGGCCAAACCCTGGTTAGGGCCTTGAAGGAGGCAACCAATCGATGTGTTTCTTTCACATAGGTGTTTCCTTCTCTCTTCCACTCTCTCTAAAAATCAATGGGAAAATATCCTCAGGTGAGGATTAAAAATAACAATAATAAGATGATCAATGTCATTACCCATTAGATAAATGCAAATTAAAATTACAATGAGATATCACTATACACTTATCAGGACAGCTAAAATTAAAAAAAATTAAAAAACAACAACCCACAAAGTGAGAATACCTAATGGTGGCCAAGAAGCAAAGAAACTATCATTCATACATTGCTGGTGGGAATGTAAAGTGGTATAGACACTTTGGGAAACAGTTCGGCAGTTTCTTAAAAATGAAACATGCAACTACCATATGACCCAGCAATTGCACTCCTGGGCCTTTATCCAGAAAAACAAAAACTCACAACCACACAAAAACCTATACACAATTGCTCATAGACTCTTTATTTATAATAGCCCAAAACTGGAAACCAAAATGTCCCTCATAAAACAACTCCCCACTTCCCCAGCCCTTAGCAATCACAATTTTACTTTCTGTCTACTTTCTGAATTTGACTTTCTGTCTACTTTCTGAATTTGACTGCTCTAAGTACCTTATATAATGTCCTCAAGTTTCCTCCATGTTATAGCATATTTCAGAATATATATATATATATATATATATATATATATATATATATATGCCACATTTTGTTTATCCATTCATTCATCAATGGACACTGGGTTCCCCACCTTAATATTGCTATCAACATGAATATACTGACCTGTAAATTTTGAGGGTGTGCCCCAGGAATCTGAATTTTAATAAGCTCCCCTGATGGTTCTGGTGCACATTAAATGTTTGTGAACCACTACTCCAATTAGGATCTCTCAAAGTATAGATGGGGAAATGTTTTCAGTGGCCCTCAGATGCACTATAATATAGATTTGACTCACACATAACTGTCCTTTTCCAATTTTATGAATCATCTTGATTGAATCAAGAGAAAGTCTTCGTTTGGTGTTATTTATCTTAAACATCTAATTCCAATTTTCCTTTTTAACAAAGAGAGAGCAGCTCTCAGATTCAGAGCCTTCAGATCCTTCAGTAGGCAATAATAATAGGTACAATTTATTAGCATTGTTTTTATTATATTAGTCTGTGCCATTGCAGTCTATACATTACAAATGGTTTTCCATGTATGTCAATGGTATGAAGTTGCTTTTTAATAAATCTACTTAATATTTTTGTTTAAATCAAGTAACTTTTTAAAGAAAATAATATGGCTGGAGATGTGTAAATATGACATAACCTTAAATAGTAGTATGCCAGTGGATGAAGTTTGGGAAATACTACTTTGAAGGGACATTAACATTTAAAAAAATATATTTTTATTGATTTCAGGGAGAAAGGGAGAGGGAGACAGAAACATCAATGATGAGAGAGAATCATTGATCAGCTGACCCCTATTGGGGATCAAGCCTGCAACCCAGGCATGTGCCCTGACCTGGAATTGAACCATGACCTCCTGGTGTATAGGTCGCTGCTCAACCACTGTGGCACACTGGCCAGGCGGGACATCGACATTTTGATCTTGCTCTCAACTTCCTACACATGGAAGGAGGAAACCAGATACTGACACAGAAGCACAAATCCAAGGCCTCCAGAACGTGGCTCCTATATGGCAGGAATGTGATGGAACCTGCCAAGTGGGAAAAGGCCAAGAACAGGTCGGAAGCATCCCCAGAAACCTCTAAACATTAGAAGTGAGAGACAGTGATGCTCTTTGAAAATCATTTTCTGGAATGATTTCCTTTCTCTTTTCCCTTAGTGTCGAGTAAAATTATTTAAAAACATTGGCCTTCTAATATTATCTTTGGTGATAAAGGATCACCAAAGAAGAGAGGTAAACATGTTCTGACTGCTGCAATGGAAGTTATAGCCACCCTAAGGAAAATGTGAAATCAGTAGGCCGTTTCCTCCCACATGGAAATCTTCTTAAACTCATATGTAACAGGAATATGGCAGATTCCACGTTCAGATAACAGGAGGGTGCTCCTAACAATAATATCCCGAGTTAATGACAGTAGTTACCATTGCACCGTCTCCCCGTTTCTCATTAAATTCTCACCACACTCTCACTTAGTATGTGTATTCCATGAAGGAGGCAGCACACGCAGAGAGGTAGAGAGACTCAGGTTCAAACTGTGCCTGTTGGGTTTCCAAAATCTGCCTCACCGTAAGTCATCACTTTGTTTAGGTTCTTTGTGTCCTTGGCTTCAAGCTCAGCTGCAGGTCTCATTTCCTTGTGGTTTCAGACAGTGGTTCTCAACCTTCTGGCTCTTTAAATACAGTTCCTCATGTTGTGACCCAACCATAAAATTATTTTCGTTGCTACTTCATAACTGTAATGTTGCTACTGTTATGAATCGTAATGTAAATATCTGATATGCAGGATGGTCTTAGGCGACCCCTGTGAAAGGGTCGTTCGACCGCCAAAGGGGTCGCGACCCACAGGTTGAGAACCGCTGCTTCAGAAGCAGGGACCCTGAAAACAACTCTGAGGCAACAGCTCCTTTAAGATGCCGCAAATCTGGAGCTCCGCCTTGGCCTCTGAACATCTGTAAAACTTTATTGAGTTTTCTGCCTGTTTGAATTTTAATGTTCTCAAACTATGGTTTCTAGTTACCGCCAGTTGGCAGCACAATAGAAAAGGGGACTTTGCTTTCCCATGTTTGCTGGAGCGGTGCATCTGGGCCAGAGCCCCATTAAGACTCCCCATTAAGGAAGCAGAAAGAGATGTGTGTGCACAGTGTGGCTATTTTTTCTCTGAAAACACTTGCCTCCTGAGCTAAGCGCAGTTCATTCAAAAGGTTCCCAATGCTCATACTCCAGATACACATCATCCTAATGTGAAACCTTTCAAAAACAATTTTTCAAGCACGGATGCATTTTTGAAAGAGAACAAACAGGCACACTGTCCTTGAAAACAAACGTTACACATCCACTAAGGCAGCTTATTAAACTTATTTTAAAACCCCCGAAGTTTTGAAAATAGTGCAGGAGATTAGGGGTAATCTAGTGGGTTTCTTTCCCAGAGAGAACATCTGAGAACATTTTCTCTAATAATAAAGGGTAAAGTACATGCAGTTGTGTAAACCGCAAATGCTCCACCAGTGCGTGAGTGAAGGAGATCGCCGGTTTGGGAAAAAAAAAAAAGATTTTTGGTATCTTCCACCTAAACCATTTATCCCCCATGCTCGCTCGCCTGAGGTCAAGTAATGCGGTCCCAGGCCGTAGCAACAGGCAGTTCTTGAGGTGGAAACATTCCGTGTGGGAAACATTATCTCAAATGCGTATAAAAAGAGCACATGTACACTACGTGAGCTTGCAAACTCAGAGGGGCGGTCTGTCGTCGCTGTTATTTATTTATTTTTTCCAGCAGAGGAATCCCAAAAGCGCAGGCTCGGACCCTTGGCAGAGCTGTTCAAAGGGCTGGGTGGGGTAGGGGGGATGCGGCTGCTCTCTAGCAAAACCAGACGCGGGCCCCAGGCAGGGGTGGGAGGGGGTGAATTAAAGGGCATTCCGAAGGTTTCAAGAACCTTCGCAAAAAGAAAAAAAACAAGAGAACAAACAGCCCCGACGTGAATCTTTGTTGCAAGAGCAGCCGTTACAGAGCGCAGAGGTAAAGAGGCAACGCAGGGAGGGATCTGAGTGCGGAGCGGCCCCCGGGAAAGGAGCGGCGGCAAGGCGGAGGGTGAGATAGCGCCCCCACCCCACCCCACCCCCGGCTTCTCCTACTCCATCACCTGCGGATCTCTCGTTAACGCGCACATGCTGATCTCTTAGCTTGAGGCTGGGGCCCACGAGTCTGCGTTTTGAACAAGCTCCCAAGTATAACAGCAATTGCTGGTCCGCGGACCAAACCCGGAGGACCGAGGCCGTCCTGCCCTTACCTGCGCTCACCCTGGTCCGTGTAGAGGTTGATGAAGAGTCCCTCCCTAAAGTCCTGGTACACGGGGCCCGAAAAGCTGAGCTGCAGCTCATAGAGGCTCCCGGGCTGCAGGGCCTCGCGGAGCTCCAGCACCATGTACTGCATGTCCTCCGCGAGCCACACCTTGTCCACCGGCACGCGGCCCACGGTGGCGTCTCCAGCTCCCGGGGACAGAGGGCCCCTCACCTCGGCGCGGTCACAGCGCAGGAAGAGGCTGTGGAGCAGCAGCCGCGCGGTGGCCTGGGTGCAGCGCACCGTGATGTTGACGCGGCCGGTGAAGCGCAGCGCTGGAGGGGAGAGCTCGTCTGGCCGCAGCCGGGGCCACAGCTCCAGCTCGTAGTGCAGCGGCACGAGCCAGGGCGGCAGGCGCAGCTGGTCCCAGGGCCCCGAGGTCGCCACACGTCCGGGGTGACCGTCACCTCCGGCTCAAGAGTAGAGTTGGACTTCCTGGCGTCTTGGGACCCCGCAGCGGTGAAAGCTTCGGCCGGCGCCGACGCGCGCGCAGTGGCCGTACAGGGCGGCGAGCACGGCCAGCGCCAACAGGAGCGCGGCCGCCAGCGCGGCCAGCAGCAGGGCCACCGCGCGGCTCACGAAGAAGCCGGAGCTGGAACGGGGTCCCATCGCCAAGACCTCTAGCGGGGATGAGGTGAGAGCCCGGAGACGGCGGCGAGGCGGCGACGGCTCAGAACCCCGCGGCCGGGTGCTCGGGGGTGGGAGCCCCACTCTTGTACGGCCCCTCCTCCTCCCCGAGGGGTTGGGAGACAGGAGAGCGCGATTGGGACCTCGGCTTCCCCTCCCACCTCCTCAGATGCAGGTCCCTGCCTACACACCCCTCCCGCCAGGACGTGGGAAGAGGCCGAGCGGGCGCACTGAGGCGCGCGCCCCTCGGGGTCCGACGGGCAAGACCTCGCACGAGAGGCTTCCAGAGTCGCTGCGAGGCGAGGACCGTCGGGACAAACTCGGATTTAGACACCTCCGGCGGGAATATTTGGATTCACGGGATTTGTTGGGTGTGCCGCGGAGCAGTTCAGGTGCCGGCTAAGGAACGGGGACCGAGCACCTGGAGCTCCTGGACTGCAGTGAGGAGCGGCCGGTCGCACACCTGCGGGCCACCGCCGGGGACTCGCACGCCAGGGGCTGGGTGGAGGCTTAAGGACCTGGACTTTTGGGGTGCGTTCTGAAATGACCCTGCGAGGGGCAACTGTGCGGTGAGAACTTCCGGAGCCAAATCTTTGGCGCAAAATTCACCTCCTGAATACAGTTGGGATGAAATCAAGGACTGGCATCCGAGCTTTTTGGAAGGAGGGTTGGAGAAGGGGGGGAATAAAAAACAGGGAGAAGGAGAGGGAGGGGCGCTTTACCTCCTGACCGGACGGGGAGAGAAGCCGCCTACTCCCAAACGCCAGGACTGGGACTGGGTGCCAGTCCTGGAGCCGGGTCTGCTCTCCGCTCCCTGCGGAGAGAGGTATGTATACTGCTCTCTATATCTATCTCTATATATATATATATATATATATATATATATATATATATATATATATATATATATATATATATATATATATATATATATATATATATATAAATTTATTTCAGAGAGGAAGGGAGAGGGGGAGAGAGATAGAAACGCCAATGATAAGAATCATTGATGGGCTGCTTCCTCATGGAGAATCATTGATCGGCTGCTTCCTGCACGCCCCCTACTAGGGATCGAGCCCGCTACCCGGGCACGTGCCCTTGACCGGAATTGAACTTGGGACCCTTCAGTCCGCAGGCCGTCGCTCTAACCACTGAGCAAACCAGTTAGGGCAAAACTGGCCTCTTTTAAGCAAAGAGAATACGACAATCCGGCGCCCAACCTTTCCACTGGGAAACAGCCGGCTGGAACTCGTCTCCCAGGCGGTGCCCTGGTCGGGGAGGCTTAGGGCGTTCGGGCATCTGTTTGCTATTTAGCGACGCTCCTGGGAGAGTCCGGGCCTGTGAGCCTGCACGCGCTCTGCAGTGAATTGGGAATGGTTGCCAGTACTCAGGAGGCGTGGCGGAAGAGGAAGGAGAGGGCGGTTCAAGATCCTGTTGTTGGCTCAAGATTTATTTGAGTGCATCCTGTCGTTAGACTCCTTCAGTTATTTCAGATCGAAGAGAATTTGTCTGTTACAGCCATAAAACTTAAAACGGTTTTCATTTTTCTTCTTTGAACTGTATCTCCCTTCCAATGAGAAAACCCTCCCTCCTGAGGTCAGAGACAGGTTAAACCCAGGTGATTCTCCAGGGAAATGTAATCTTCCCGGCTCCTGGAACCGAAAGTTATCACATTAACAACAACACCACACACACACACACACACACACACACACACACACACACACACACGAAAGGAGACTTGACAACAAGTTCACAGAGATGGCTGTGCTGTAACCTGTGACTAGTCTCCTGATTCCAAGTTTGATTTGCTTTCTTCAGAAACAAAACAATTCTATTTAAAAATAACTATGACCACCTGCATCACTCCCAGAAGATCCTGGGTAGAGGCCTTCTCTTTCTTTCTGCAAAACCTGCCCAAAGTCAGCTGCCAGATTGTGAGCTACTCGGCTATCAGGGGCCCCTGGGTTTAGGCCATTGTCAGATGGGATTGTTAGATGCAGTGCTAATTAATTTTTGTCCTTACAACCTCCTGGACATTTTTTTTAAAGAACCTTGAAGGATTCCAGACTCCCATGTAAAGGTTTTTTTGTTTGTTTGTTTGTTTGCCTTTAAAAAAGGGGGGGGGGGAGTCAGTGCTAAACAAAATAATTCATATTAGATGTGTGGCTCCCCTCAATTTTATGTAAGAAATTATTGAAAAGTGAGTACATGGACACTAGTATTTAACTCTATTTCTCTAATATCATTAAAGAAATAAAGATTGGCTACCACACAAAAAGCTTCATAGTAATAAAATCATTCCAAATGATTAAGCAATTTAAATATCTTACCAAAAGGGAAAATATTTCTGATAAATCATTAATTTCACTCAAAAGAAGTTACAAAATAAATGCTGGCTGAGTTGTGCTTATGTTAATAATTAAAAAGGACTGGAAAATACTATTATATAAAACATTTTACATCTCAACCAAAGAGTAGTTCTGGGACAGATCAGTTGGCAGAAAAACACCGACCAAAAAGTTTTAAAAAATGTTTTTAATGAGTTACTCAGAAAACCTACTTCCTATTCCTATCAGCCAAAGTGGTGATTCTCAATATGAGAGCTGTTGGTGGCCTCCTCCCCTGGACATTTGACAATGTTCGGAGACATTTTTGGTTGTCACAACTTTGGGGGGTTGCTACTGGGTAGAGGCCAAGGTTACTGCTAAACATCCTCCCATGCACAGGTCACCCATAACAAAGAAATATCCTGCCCAAAATGTGATCAGTGCTGCTATTTATAAATCCTAAGCTAAAGCAATTATTCAAGCCTTTTATATGCTACCCAAGTGAAACTTCACCTTAGTATCTTAAGTCACTATTTACTTTGTTGTTTATGTTTATGCTTTGGCATGTCTACTATTTTTCCATCTTTATTTCTTGGTCCTGATTCTGAGGGTAAAACCAGCATGATTTCCTGGCACAGTGGATATAGGATGTAAAAGAAAAAGAGACTTCAAAGATGATTACAAGGTTAGACTGAGTAATTGCAAGGTTGAAATTCCCACCAACTGTGAAATGGAAGATTACTGGGTGAAGAAAGCTTGGAGAGGGGTCATCAGTATGTGGCTTCTGATCAGGTTGAGTTTGAAATGCTGAGCCAATCACTTGGGTATCCGCTGTCGCATTTATTCCTCACCTTCTGCTTCTTATGTATCTCAGTAGGCAGTTACCAGACTTCTTTGCCTCTGGTTTCAGGATGCTTTTCACCAATGGGAGTCACAGGAAAAATACTGGGAGGCAAAAAGAGAGCCAGGGAAGAGGGGTTACAGGGCTGGGTGAAAAAAATGAAGAAATTAAGCAAAACATGAGAGAGAAGAGAGAGAGAGAGAGAGAGAGAGAGAGAGAGAGAGAGAGAGAGAGGACTGTCTGTGATGACAACAGTTTGGTGATTATCTGAGGAAAGAGGGGTGGGGAGAAGTAGAAGAGGGTAAAGGGAGGATAAATGGTGATGGAAGGAGACTTGACTTGGGGTAATGAACACACAATGCAATATACAGATGATGTGTTATAAAATTGTACACCTGAAACCTATATAATTTTATTAATCCATGTCACCCCAACAAACTCAATAAAAATTTAAAAGTAATAATTTAAAAAAGATGTAACAGTGATTCAGTTACAAAAGAAAGAAGAGCTCTGCTATAAATACTCTTGTATATATGTCTTCTGGAATACATTTTTGCTGAATAGTTATCTAGGAATTAAATTATTAAACCATAGGATATGTGTATTCTTTCAACTAAAGTAGATGATGCAAAGCTATTGGTAGTACCAATTTGCACTCCTTCCAGCAGTGTATGAATTCCACTGCTCCATAAATTTGCCAATATTCAATATTGTCAATATTTTGAACTTGAGACATTTTGGTATTTTGGGATTTTAATTTTCACTTTCTTGGTTTATAATGAAGCTAAGGGCCTTTTCACATAATCATCAGGTCTTTGGATTTCCTCATTTGTGAAGGGCTTATTCAAGGGTTTTGTACATTTTTCTACTGGTTGTCTGTGGGTGTTTTGTTTGTTTGTTTTTGCTTATATATTTCCTAGATATGAGTCCTTTGTTGAATATACATGTTGGGAATACCTTTTCTGATATTAAAGCAGTATTTAAAGAGAGAATAGGAGTAGCCTTCCAGGGAGAGAAAATTTTCCTTTAAATATATATTTTTTGAAATTCCAAACTGTAGCCTTCTCTTCTAGAGCTTGGTTAGGGAGGCTGTCTCTTGACTACTTTTTTTTCTGTCCTTTACTAATAAACTTTTAGAGTTGATACTTGTCATTTATGGTGCTCAGGTTTAAGGTTTGGCTGATTGTATGTGGTGGCCATGAAAATATATCATTCAGATCTCCTGCTGGAGTGAGTATAATTGACTGACAACCCCGATGCTGCTCTGAGTCCCCCACCCTGTTCACACTGAGGCCATGCATCCTTGGGCTGCTCCCAGACAATGAATGACTGAGCATGGCAAGGATCTTAATGAAGGTCCTGGGAAAGAATTTCACTGATAGGCAACTTTGGCCGGAAGGCTTCCCATTGGCCCAGAAACTTCCTTAACACTGCACTGCAGTCTGAGACTTCTTATCCAGCTCTCCTCTCTCTCCTCCCTCCTACATAGTGGCCAGACCAGCATCACAAGGTAATAACTCTCCCCAAGTCCTCTGGATCTCTGCCCTTTTCCTCTCACCATCATTTCTCCCCAGTACGTCCTTTCCACATCTAATCTCATCTTAGAGTTGCTTTCTGGAACACCCAAACAAACACACTCTAGAAAAAGCTCTGTTTAAAATTCAGTTACACTTCTATCATTTTTTTTCTTTTCCTCACAATTCAAAAATTACTGCTAGGGTATGTCTTTTAAAAAGCCTCTTTTGTTGATTTACTTTTATTAGAACATCATTTTCTTTTGAGATTGGTAATGAGGTGTTTTTTTTCCAGTTTAAGAGAGTTCTTTAGGCTTATGTTTTAAATTATTGCTTCTTCTGTTTCAATTGTTCTAGTTCCTTCATCAGAAATAGCCATAATTCTTAGATTGAATCTCTGTCATTTGTCTTCATTATCTATTATGCTCTTTCTCTCTCTTTTTATTTTAAGTCGTTTTTCTCTGTCATTCTTGCAGAATTTATCAAGTGTTTCCTCACCACAATATAGCTGCACAAAAGGAAAAATCTATTCAGTACTGGGACCTGGACAAGGACAGTAACCAGGCTGAGTACTGACAAAGACATTTGATCAAGTAGAGAGTGAAATCAAGAGTCCTGCACACCTGTGGATGGTGAGAGTGTGTCTAATACAGGGCTGTATTCCATGAGGTTGAAATGATGTCTCCACTACCACCAGCACCTGACAATGAATAGAGGGAATATAAGGAAACTCTAATGCCCAAAGGCTTTGCTGCCTCTTATTTCCATCCCCACTTAAAATAATTTATTTTAGGGAATAATACCACCTTAGGTGCAACATGTCACTCCCTGGCTACCTCCTCAACTATCTCAGAGTTGTAATTATTTATTGGGTGTAATAAAAGAGGGGGAAGAAAGAAGATAATTGGGAAGCAATAGCACTATGGCTGCGCCCAAAAGCCACACTTGTAAACCAGGGGACTCGTGTCAGAACAATACTCCTGTTTCTGACCCAGGGAGTGGATAGTTGGGAGTTCTAAGCTGATTGGGTATTTTAGTGATAAGCTGAGGAAGGGTAGGTCAGGAACTCTCATGAGGTGTTATTTACAGAAATCTCCACCCCATCACTTACAGTCTTATATATAACTAAAGGCCCAGTGCATGAAATTTGTGCACTGGGGGCGGGGGGGTGTCCCTCAGCCCAGCCTGCATCCTCTCCAATCTTGGACCCCTATCACAATCCGGGACTGCTGGCTCCCAACTGCTCACCTGCCTGCCTGCCTGATTGCCCCTAACTGCTTCTGTCTGCCAGCCCAATCGCTCCCAACTGCCCTCCCTTGCCAGCCTGATTTCACCTCCAACTGCCCTCCCCTGCTGGCCAGGTCGCCCCTAACTGCCCTCCCCTGCTGTCCTGATGGCCCATAACTGCCCTCCCCTGCTGGCCATCCTGTGGTGGCCATCTTGTGACCACATGGGGGCTACCATCTTGTGCAAGGGCATGATGGTCAATTTGCATATTACCTCTTTATTATATAGGATTGCTTTCCTTTCTTCTATATAGTAAAGGCATTTGTCCCAGAAACCATGGCATTAGTGTTAATGAAGCACTGAGCACAGCATCCTCCCAGCATATTATGTTCAATAAATGTTTGTGGAATGAATAATGGGATTCAAATGATTAGTTCCAAAGATTTTATGTCTGCTACTCTGTCATATTGCATATAATATTTTAGTCACTTTCACTAAGCTAATGTGTTTTAAATGAAGATCAATTGTGTGTAAATCAACCCTCTTTCCTAAAGTAGACAGCACACTGTCGACTTTGGCAGTTCACATTTAATAATTGAGAACACACGTTAGAGAAGAGGAGGATCAAGTCTGGTTTTCCTCTCTATAGTATCTTGCACACAATCTGATGTGGGAACCATGAGTATGGAAAAAACAGTTATTAAAAAAAAGGAGAGGAAGAAAAACACATGGAGAAGACCATTCTAGATATGATGCTAAAAACATAGTAAAATGAGTACTCAGCTCTCCATTTAATTACATAAGAGTCCATTAAAAACCCAAATTTTCAACAAAATATGTTGTTTAGTCACCCGGGAAGTTAGGAATTATAGGAGAACCTCAGACAAATTTGCACAAAAACGTTCATTTGGCATGTAACTTCCAAATGAGCCCTGATGAAATAGTTAAGGTTTAGGCTAAACTGTTGTAATAAAGGGATCCAAGAAAAAGCAGTGACTCCAGCAAGACAGAGTTTGTTTTTTTCACACAATCGTCCAGAGGCAAATGGAGTATCCAAGGTGGGCAGGTGACTCTTCGATGACATCATCCATCCCCCAAGGGGGTAGTTCTTGTCCACATGCTCAACACTGGCTCCCACCCCCACATCTGCAACCTGGCCCCATGAAAGGGAAAGAGAGAAAGAGGAGGGCAAGTGTTTTCTTTTAAACAAGTGATGCAGATGTGTTGCACATGTCTTTCTTTGTTCATTTTCCAATGGTAAGGAAATCATATGGCCATATCTAGCTCTAAGGAAAACTAGATTTGTGTCTAAATTTCTATAGGGGGGATTTCTATCACTAAAAGGAGGAAAGAACAGACACTGGAAGACAATTGGCAGTCTTTGCCATCCTTGAAGAAAAAGTTTATACAGCCATTCTTGTGTTGGGATTTAAATAAAACACATACAAAGAGGAAGCTCAAAGCTAAGCCTCAGGGAAAGTGTTGTGTGGTGTCAAACATTATTTTATCCAAGAATGCAGAGACAGCACTCTGAGTGTGGTTATCATTTGTCACGTCGTTTATGAGTCACAGAAAAGCAATGAAGTTTACCCCAAAATGGAGCTCAGACCTGCCAACTGCACGTTCATGTCTCTAGTGTTTTCTCTAAAATTACCACTCTACCCCATTTCCTATGCCTTGAGGGGGTGGGGGTTTACTGAGCACTTCCCTATAATTAGCATCTCACTCAGCCTGCTCAGAGGTCAGAAGACCCTTAGTCAGCACCAAGTGACTCGGGATCACTGTACAAAAGCAAGAGGGAGAGTTCTGGAGTTCAGGCAGAGAACTGAACAGCAAGCTAAGAGTTGGACAGTTTCATTTCCCTTCCTGGTTCTATTACTACCTCACTAAGATGCGTTTCCCAAGAATAATAAAACATTTTTAAAATTTACATATCCTGGAAGCATTCCATTAATGGCCAAAGATAAATTCATGGGTAGCAAATGCCAAGATCAACAGAGATTTCATAAAGATCTGTTTTACTCCTCTAGCAGTGTGTGGGAGATTGATACCTTGGACTATTCTCAGTTCCCCATCACCTAGTTCAATTTTTGCCCTTTTCTATGCTCTCAGAGGTTGCTCTCTACTAACTGCATCAACCAGCCTCTCTTGACCTCTGAGTCCAGTCGGGTTTGATCAATGGGAGGTATGGTCAAAAGATTAAAAGGCAAAAAGAGAGAAGTTGAGGTATTTCTTCTCTCTTGCTCCATCTGTACCTCAGTACTGGGATTCTGGCAAGGGCTGAGCTTGTCTATGCCACAGCTGCTGTTGAGTGGCTCTTTCACAGCTTTCTCCAGGTTCTACTAAAACTTTTTCCTCTTGCCCCATTCAGTTATAAGTAGTGGTACTGATTTCTCATTATTGCTAGTCCCTAGGTGTATAACAATTCCTTATTGTTTCCCTTTATCCTATTAGCAGAAACAGCCCCTTCGTTAAATTCTCATGGATTCTGTGAACTGTTTTCTGTTGGAACCTGATACAATAATTTTATCAGGGATTGTCCCCGGAAATAGATGCCCAAAATGTGACTGTGGGATTGGGCAGCTCACATATCTAAAGAGCACATGAATATCCACCCTGCTGGAACAGTGCTTACTCAAACTCTCACCACTGGTGGCATAGGGTGGGTTATAGGTAGAAAGCAAGGCATTTTAGAAGATGGAGTGACTGTAAGATTTAGTGATTATGGTGATAATGGTGATTATGAGGATTGTGGATTATTATGGTATCTTCTGACTGCCATGGAGAGAGCCAAAAAGAAAAAGATTAATTTAAGGCTTTAAACTCTCATCTCAAGGTATAAGTGGACAGTAAGGAAATCTCTGTTGTCACCTTAAAGAAGCCCTTTATCTAGCTTCAAGTTAAAATAGTTGAAATTAGGCCCAGAGTTGCAATGTCAGTTAAACATACAACCCCACCAGGTCTAATGCTAAGGTAAGGGCACTACCTGGAAAGGAGTGGGATGCTGAGACTTGGGATGGGATTTGTTTTTTGTTTTGTTCTTTTTTTTAGACTTAAACTTTGATAAACTTCTTTTTAAAAATTTTTTAATTAAAATTTACATTCAATATTGCTTTGTATTAGTTTCAGGTACATAGATAGTGGTTAGACAATCATATACTTTACAAAGTGTTCTGCCTGATATTTCCAGTACCCACCTGGCACTATACGTAGTTATTACAATACTATAAACTATATTCCCTATGCTGTACTTTATATCCCCATAGCTATTTTATAACTACCAATTTGTACTTCTTAATCCCTTCATCTTTTCACTCAGTCCCCCAATCACCCGCCCCCCCACGACAACTGTCTGTTCTCTGTATCTATGAGTGTTTTTCTTTTGCTTGTTCCTTTATATTGTTCTTTATATTCCACATATAAGTGAAATCATATAGTATTTGTTTTTCTCTGACTGACATTTCATTTAGCATACTACCCTTTAGGTACGTCTATACTGTTGAAAATGGTAAGATTTTGTTCTTTTCATGGCCGAGTAATATTCCATTGTGTAAATGTACTACCAATTTTTTATCTACTCAGCTATTGATGGGCACTTGGGAAGCTTCCATAGCTTGGCTATTGTAAATAACACTGCAATGAACATAGGGCTGTGTATATTTTTTCAAATTAGTGTTTTGGATTTCTTTAGATATATTCCCATAAGAGGAATTGCTGGGTCATAGGCTGTTCCATTTTCAATTTTTTGAGGAAACTCAATACTGTTTCCCACAGTGGCTGCACCAATCTGAATTCCCACCAACAGTGCACAAGGGTTCCCTTTTCTCCACATCCTCAACACTTGTTGTTTATTGATTTATTGATGACAGCCATTCTGACAGGTATGAGGTGATATCTCATTGTGGTTTTAATTAGCATTTTCCTGATGATTAGTAATGTTGAGTATTTTTTCATATACCTATTGGCCATCTGATGTTCTCTTTGGAGAAGTGTTTATTAAGGTCCTTTGCCCTTTTTTAAA
>NW_005871048.1:11435133-11541615 GCF_000147115.1 Myotis lucifugus
GTAACCCCTTATCAGATGTATCCTTGGTGAATATGTTCTCCCATTCAATGAGCTGTCTTTTCATATTGTTGATGGTTCCTTTGCTCGTCCCAAAACCTTTTTAGTTTGGATGGAGTTCAAACTTTTTTAGTTTGATGAGTCCCATTTGTTCAACACTGAGTTTAACATTGTTAAGTCTTCCGACATTTTAACATTGTTAAGTCTTCCTATCCATGAGCACAGTCTTCAATTTCTTTCTTCAATATCTTCTTCAATTTCTTTCTTCAATATCTTATAATTTTCTGAGTAGGAATGGGGATATTTGGACAGACATAGACAAAGCTGAGAATTTCACACCATCAGTTCCCTTTGACCCTTTTTTTTTTTTTTTTTTTTACCAGTGGAAGCAGCTCTCTATTCTGTTTGAGGAGCACCTCTCCTTGCATAAACCTGTCTTCCCCTCCTGGACCAATGCCTTGCCTTGAAAAGGGATACTTAATCTCCGATCTCACCCACCCACTACTCATTGCCTCCAGGCTCAAAATGAGATGTCAAAATATGTTCTCTCTAGGAAGAGAGCCTACATACCTATGATCTTTCAATTTTGTATCAGCAGAAGTCTGGGGAGCCTATAAGGCAATAGATTCTAAGAGTGTTATATCACATAAAAGGCTGAATCAGGACAAATTTATTCATATTGATGCTCTAATTTAATATTCCACATTTAATATGTTAACTTGAAGATCTGGATTGAAATTCATTGGAACCTAAACTCAGTAGTAGCCTACAGTCAATGAGCCTGATGTGAAGGAATTTAGAGCAGTGGTTTCAACTCTGGCTGCACATTGGAATCACCTTGGTTTTCAAAATGATACAGCAGGCATCACAGTTCTGTGCTGGAGGCTAAAGCCCACAGCAGTTAGCATATTAATGCAAAAAGAATCATTGGAAGGCCAATGGACTTCAATATTCAGCAGGGCTGAAAATCAGCATAATATTGCCCTACTGTGGGCTCAGTGGCCCAAGGCAATTCCCTAACCTGATAATCCTTTTACTGTTTACCAAACTTTACTTTGATATGCCTGTATGCATTGCTAAACAGCAAATGTGTATTCAAGTAAATAAATAGTGGACCAGGCCAGAAGTTGGTGTGTCTCTTCAAGAAAGAGGCTCCTCCACCTGGCCCCCAATGCCTTCTAAATTCATATTTCTTGTACTGTATAGCATTTTCATTTTGTGTGTTGGCCCCTCCTTCAGATCCTGAACCCTGCTGGGACCCGGCTCTCCTTGGTTTCTTTCTCTCTGGCCCATCTTTGCAGATACCTTTGCTCAATGTTCTCTGCTACCTGGACATTAAGCATAGGAATTCCTCAAGTCCCTATCCTATTCTGACTCTGTGCTATCTTTCTTCTGTGATGTCATAGGTCCAAATATGACATAAAAAGTCCACGAATCCTACATTTGTGTCTGCAGTCTCAACTTCTGAGCTCACCTGCTCCTTGACATGCTTGCTTACTTTCTCAGGCTCCTCATCCTGAACTAGACTTATTCTTTCTCCTGACCCCACATCTGCTCCTCTGCTAGTATTTCCTGTCTTGGGAAATGGCATCACCACTCCCACCCCCTGTTGCTCAAACCAGAAAGTGGGAGATAACCATGTTTCCTCCCTCTTTCTCATTTCTCACATCCAATCAATCACTAAATTTGGGGAGTTACCCAGGTTTCCCCTGCCTCTGCATTCTTCACATCCAATCACCAACTTTCATCAGTTTTGCCTCCAAAACATCTAATTTTCTCTCTCCTCAGTGCCTGTATACTCCCCAGACCAGGCTAATATCATCTCTGACCTGGAGCATTGCAAAAGCCTCTTAACTGGTCTCCTAACCTGTGATGGCTTGTTTGAACCTGTCTTATCACTGGACTATCTACTCCATGACAGCAAAGATAAGGACTGTCTTATTCACCACTTTATTTACAATTTCTGTTAGGCTGTTTGGCATAGTATATACACAATAAATCTTTTATAAAATTAATGAACATGATTCCTGAATTCCAATCTACTACTATATCACTCCAAGCAAACACATCTTTCACTCATCCCAAAATCCAAAAGTAAGAAAGGAAAAACAGGGAGAAACCAAGATGGCAGCATAGGTAAACACCGGAAATTGCTGCCTCCGACAATAACTTCAAAAATACAACGAAAATACAAAACGGACATCATCTAGAACTACAGGAAGGCTGGCTGAGTGGAAATTCTACAACTAGAAGGAAAGAGAAAAGCACACTGAGACTCAGAGGAGCTGCGGAAGTAAAGTGCAGAGGTATGGAGGCTCGAGCGCGCGCAGAAAGAGGCTGGCACCTGAGGACGCGGCTGTCTTTTTGAATTGGGAGGGAATCCCTCAGAGGTGGCTGCTGCCATCTTTGCCAGGGTGAGGTCCCTCTATTTGCTCTGCTAAGGAATTGGAAATTTCATTTGGTCTTCTACAGATGCAACTATATGTTTATTTACCCATTCAGAAATATTTATTATTTACCTCATATATAGATTCTGGGCTAAGGAAGTTAAGACATGTACACAAATAATGATAATACAAGACAGAGTGTGGTTGAGTGCCATCAGACCAACGGGAACTATCCTCAATACCAAAGAATGTATAAGGCACTCAGTGGAGAAGACATAGGCTATGACATGAATGAACCTTAAAAGCATTAAGTTAATTGAAAGAAGCCAATCACATACACAAAACTAAAACACATGTTGCATGATTTTATTCATATGAAAGTCCAGAATAAGCAACTCTATTAGAGACACAAAGTAGAGTAGTGGTTGCTTAGGGCTAGAGGGTAGAGAATGGGATGGGGGTGATAGGGGGACAGGAGAGTACAGGGATAATAGCTAGAAAGAAACTTTCTTTTTGAGGTGATGAAAATGTTCTAAAATTGTTTGTGGTGATGATTGCACACATCTGTGGCTATCCTAAAAACAATTGAATTGTACACCTTAAACAGGCAAATTGTATGATATGTGAATTATCTCAATAAAACTGTGTTTTTTTTTAAAGTCAACAGGATGTGGCAATTTACTATCATGGGAAATGAAGTAGAGAAATGAGTTCAAGATAGTTCTAAGACAACCTACTTGGGTCAGAAGGAGACGGTAGCATAATGACAAAGAGAACGAAGACAGGAAGAAGAACCTGGTTGGGTAGCAGAAAGAAATATTATATTGCCTGTTATGCCTGAGTCTGCAGTGACTGTGAAAGAACCATGTATGTAATTAAAGTAACCAAGAAACAGAGGATGTGAGAACACTTCTGGGCTAGCTAAGGTCCCTCTTTCTGGGGACCTGGGCATGTTTTAGAATGACAGAGGAATACACCGGGACTAAAAGTCAAAAAGGCTGCCAACTCATGCATGTTTAGGAAAAGATGAAAAATTTTTATTTTCCTTACAAAGTTAGATGGCAGGTTATTCATAATATAATGCTGCTTTCATTATAAGACTTTCTTGAATTACAAGACTTTCTGTTGATTGCAGGTCCTGGCTGGCTCATCTCAATGTATGCATTCCCCACCCTAACTAGCTCACTGTCCTGCATTTAAGAGCTGCTAAATAATTCTTATAATAATTTCAAATTTAGATTTTAACTTTCACTAGTCTACCAGATGTTTGAAATACAAAGAGAGTCCATACCATCAGCCCATACCCCTCCATCTGTGTTCCCCTACAACTCTGCACAGACATTTCAGTTGCCTTTTTGTGATATTACATCCTCTATACAATTGTTCTTGCTTATTCAGAGATATTTGTATTTGTGGAACAGTATCACCTGTTTTGGATGACTTCATCTTCTGTGTTTGTGACATTTTTGGCCTCCTTGTTTCTGGTTTGTCTTTTTTGTGACAAAAAAAGAAAGAAAGAAAAAAGATCCAAGGAAAACCTATAATTGATGATAACTAAAGAGAAAGATGGTAAGCCCAACCTAATGATCTGAAGATGCTTGTTACATCAGATCATTGACCAATCTCTACACATTGTGTAAAACTTGGAAGCATACACCTATGTCAGATTAGGTCTGATACACAAGATATGCTATAATCATTGTTCTTGCTACAGTGACAAAAAACTCACTTTCCCCTCTACTGAGAATCAAATAAATCTGCAGAATAATGTATCTTTCAAGGTCCGAACCTAGCACTTTATGTACATGGTCTTACTTAATACTCATACTGAGGAGGACACAGGCCCAGAATAGCAAAGGGATTTATTTGCTCAAGATCACTTAGCTAGGATTTAAAACCAGCTCTTTCTTTTACAAAGACTGGGCTGATATATTACAATGGCTTCAAATGTCTAATACCCCCATTAGTGTTATGTCCTGCACTTATGAACCACATATTTATGAGTGTTAAACACATTTAAGTGATGATCCATCACCCAATAATGCCTTTGAACAGTGATGTTCTCCTAGATGCTAGACGAGTCTCAACTGGGCTGACTGGGCACTTCAAGTCTCTGCCACGTATCTGTTCCATGCCAGTAGGCTACCTCAGGAATGTCCTCATGGAGATGACAGAAACACAAGAAAGAGCAAGGCCTCTCGAGTTGTAGACTTAGAAGCACCATACTTGCACTTCTGCTTCATTCTATTACTCAAAGTCAGGCACGTGGTCAAGTCCAGAGACAGAGGCAGAGGACACTTCAAAGTTAAATGCCCAAGGGGGTGGATGCAGAGAGGGTAAAAGATCATTCAACCCATCACCAAGACCTATCAATTCTACCTTAGAAATACTTTCCACACCTGTCCAATACTCCTTCTATCTTATTGCTACCACCACTTCAGTTCACCATGATCTCTCTTACCTATCACCACCTGACTGCTTTGTCCAAATATTTCTTGTCCATTCCTTCTCAGACCATTCTCAATGCAGCAACGAGAATAAACTTAAAAAGAAAACCTTCTCTGACCACTCATTTAATGAAGTCTGCCAAATGGTTTCCTATTGTTCTCAGGATAAAGGTGAAAATCCTGACTACGGCCTGAATTGTTTTCAATTTTCAATTGAGGGGTTATTTTAAAGCAAATAGGTGAACCTGGTGAAAGGGAGAAAGAGAGTGAAGAGGGAGTGTGGGAAAGAGAGGCTTTGTAATGACTTCCATGTGAGGACAGCCTGAAACCCCTTTCTCCAACCTCATCTCCTTCCATCCTTTCTTTCACTTTATGGTTGGAACACATCATAATTCCCAAACTTGTACACTATTTCAAGCCTCTGGGGTCTTACGTGGACTACTCTGTGTCCATGTAGAGTTCTTTTTCCCTCCTTTTGGTACGGATTCAAAACCCTCTGCCTTTCTCCTTTCCTTCTTGCAGGGAAAAAGTAGAGAGGATAAAAGCCCTGATTCGTTTGGCTCAGTGGATAGAGCGTTGGCCTGCGGACTGAAGGGTCCCAGGTTAGATTCCAGTCAAGGGAAAGAGAGAGGGAAAGAGAGGGAGAGAGAGGGAGAGAGAGGCCTTGTTCTCCACCTTACCTTTCAAATACTTTAATATTGACCATTTCTAAACTGGATATTGCCAAATAATTCATTCATTCCCTTCATTTTGGAGACCATGCTCATTTAAAAGGAAATGTAATCCATATGTTTCTGGTTCTTTTACACTTAACTCATCAACAATATATTCTTTTGCAATAGCTACTAGATGTCCAAATGTCTTTGGAGACAATTTTTTTCATGAGGGCAGGAAGCTGCATTTGGACAAGAGTAATCACTAAAAGGTTTAGGTTCACAACTTGAAAATGTAATCCCATAAGGTTTAAATTGTAAACTGGCCCACTCCTTATTCTGAAACAGCCCCAAAGAATAATAATAACAAGGAGCTGGCAAGTCATAGTACATGAACAGCTGGAAAAAGGGGTTGGGTGTGGAATAAGAGAAGACAATGACTGATATGGATGCCATCAAGAAGCCTGGCCAGGGTAGGGTCCCTTGACAAATCCAGGAGACACAGTGTCCTTGGAATCCTGATGTTCTTGTTGTGAAGTTAGCAGTGGCAGTAGCAGCCAGAACACCCTAGGAGCCATGAGGGAATTCATGGTTGAAAACAGAGCCAGAACTAGATCCATATTTTATATAAAACTAAACATCTGTGGCTGGGCCTAGAGGCTCCTATTTGTTCAAATGTCATAGGAAAAGTTCTCTACTTCTACTGGGCTATGGCAGAATCTCAGTCTGGGATATAATTAAGAAAGTATAGAAAGCTAAGTTTTCATAAACAGTGGATTAAAATTAACTGAGACCTATATAATGTAGCACCTTATTATATGTTGATTTTGATCTTGATTTAGAAAGGACTAAGGATTTTCTCAGTTGTAAGTAAACATCAAAAAATAAAATTTAGCTAGCTTGAAAAAAGAAGAGAAAAATTATTCTTAAAAATTTTGAAACAAATATTTTCTATTATTAATTGTAGATAATGGAGAACAAAGACTTTGTACTGTATGAAATCTGACTCAATGGGCATTCTCTTAGAGAAAAAAATAACATGATTTTTAGTTAAAGGACTAGTTGTGGAAGTAACAATATAAAAGGCATTATGGGAATTCTCTGTGACATCATGGGCCTCACAGAGAAGCAGGCAACATAAGAGAACATGAACTTATTGTCTCATAGACAAATTCTACATTGGTTGGTTTGTTTCTGAGTCTCAGATTATTCACACATATATCTGTCAACTGCTACTGCTAGCCTCTTTACCAAGGAAAGATGGAACGTAAGGAATGAGGGCTGGAGAGTAGGGACTCCAGAAAGCCCAAGGAGAATCTAGAAACCAAGGAAGAGAAAAGATGCCTATTGTGGCATGAGAGGTGTTTATCCATTTCGTTGCTTCACCACTTGGAAGTTGTGGTCTTCAAGTTCACTGGGACAATAGAAAGATATTATGGTGGAAACCTATCAGCTCTTAACTACCTCAATCCAGAAGTGCCATATATACCTTCTGCTCATCTATTGGGCATAATTTGTCATATGACCTAACCTGACTACAAGTAAGACTAGGAAATGTAGAGAAGTACATGGACAGTTGGTGAGCCCAATTGTTTCTACCATAAACACCTGACTTATCTGTGCCTATACTTTGACTTCCTTTGCGTCTCTGTGGCCAGGTTTTTTGTTAATCCTCTGAGTTAAGTTGACAATTTCCCAATAATTTCCAACTTTAAAAAGTGAATCAATAGTTGTGGGGGGGGGGGGAGCACATAGTGAATGGTAGGAGGGGGGGAGGCATGAAAGGGCTGGCTAGGCACCCACAGATGGCAACTGAAGTCCCTGAGAGATATCTCAGCTATGGGGGGTGCCACTGAGAACTCTGGGATCTAACCCCAAAGCTGTGCTCCCCAGCAGAGAGCACCAAACTGAGGAGGTTACCCACATAACATCTAGCTGTGAAAAGCAGTGGGGTGCTGTCTTCTAGGGAGTGGCAGCTGAAAGTTCAGGAACCCTCTTAAAGGGCCAATGCACAAAAATTTCCTGTGGAGCCATCCACCTTGTGCTCTGGCAGAGGGAGGGTGAAGTGGACTGGAGCTGTGAGAGTAGAACCCAGGACCGGGGACTCAGGGGATAGAACTCAGAAGGCAGACACCCCAAGTTTCCTGGGATGAGTCATTCCCTCACACATCAGAGGACTTCTTTCCCATATAGACATCTGCCTTGCCTGGGGGGAAGACAGTAAACACACCCTATTGGAAAACACCTGGCCCTGAGGCCACTTAAGAGATTAAAAGTAACAATTAGCCTCCAGGCAGAAGCAACTGCCCCACCTGTTGAAAAAAACTCTCATCACACCTGAGGATGATTGCCTGGGGGCAATTCAAGTCAGAATCCTATTAGTCTGTAGACAGAGGTGGTCTCTGAAGGCTTTGAGTCTTTGCCTGATCCAATTAGAAACAGCCATTAACACTGTCCTGCACTAGAGATTGAGAGGTGTAGAGGATCTACCTAATACATAGTCACAAACCCAAACAGACAACCCAAATGAGGAAACAAAGAAACAACCCCCAAATGAAAGAACTAGCAAATTCTCCAGAAGAAAAGATAAATGAAGAGATAAAAAATTTATCTGAAACAGAGTTCAGAGTAATGATGTTAAAAATGCTCAACAGTATGAAAAGAGACATAATAACTAAGAAAAAAGAACAGTCTGAGATAAAGAATGATATAACACAAATAAAGAACACATAGGAAGGAATACACAGCAAATTAGGGGAAGCTGAGGATCAAATCATTGAATGAGAAGACAGAGTTGAAAATATTACTCAATTAGAAAACCAAAAAGAAAAAACAATTAAAAAACAGGAGGACAGCTTAAGGGAGCTGTGGGAAAATGTGAAGTGTAACAATATTAGAATAGTAGGTGTGCCAGAAGAAGCAGAAAGGGAGAAAGGTATAGAGAAGGTGTTTGAAGAAATAATGGTAGAAAACGTCCCTAACGTGGTAAAGGAAAAAGTCACACAAGTTCAGGAGGCACAGAGAACTCCAAACATGAAGAACTGAAACAGACCCATGCCCAGACACATCATAATTAAAATGCCAAAAATTAAAGAGAATATTAAAGGCAGCAAGAGAAAACAAAACTGTTACCTATAAAGGAGTACCCATAAGGCTGATGCCTGATTTCTCATCAGAAACTCTACAGGCCAGAAGGGAATGGCATAAAGTGCTCAAGGTAATGGAAAGCAAGGATCTGAGACCAAGATAACTATATCCAGCAAGGCTATCATTCTATTTTGATGTCAAATAAAGAGCTTCCCAGACCAAAAAAAAGGCTAAAGGAGTTCATCACCACCAAGCCAGCAGTACAAGAAATGCTAAAGGGATTGCTGTAAGGGATTGCTGAGAAGAAGAAACAGAGAAACCTAGCCATACAGAATTAAAATGGCTATAAATAAGTACCTCTCAATAATAACCCTAAATGTAAATGGATCAAATGCTCCAATCAAAAGGTGCAGAGTAGCTGAATGGATACAAAAACATGATCTAACTATATGCTGTCTACAAGAGACCCACCTTAAAACGAAAGACACATACAGCAGTGGTTCTCAACCTTCCTAATGCCGTGACCCTTTAATACAGTTCCTCATGTTGTGGTGACCCCTAACCATAAAATTATTTTCGTTGCTACTTCATAACTGTAATTTTGCTACTGTTATGAATCATAATGTAAATATCTGATATGCAGGATGTATTTTCATTGTTACAAATTGAACATAATTAAAGCATAGTGATTAATCACAAAAACAATATGTAATTATATATGTGTTTTCTGATGGTCTTAGGTGATCCCTGTGAAAGGGTCGTTCGACCCCCAAAGGGGTCGCGACCCACAGGTTGAGAACCGCTGACATACAGGATGAAAGTGAAGGGATGGAAAAAAATTTCCATAAGCCAGTCGGAGAAAAAAAAGCTGGAGTAGCGATACTCATATCCAACAAAATAAACTTTAAAAGCATCATGCTAAGTGAAATAAGCCAGTCGGAGAAAGATAAACATCATATGATCTCACTCATTTGTGGACTATAATGAACAACATAAACTGATGAACAAAAGAGAGCCAGGGGGCAGGGGGGCGGGGGGGGGGAAATCTAGAATATATTAGGAGTAATCCTGTTATTTGAAGACTTTTAATATTTCCTACAACTTTTGTGATATCATCTGTTAGTAGAGTTTTGGTAATATTATTATACTTAAAATTCTTTATTCTTGAAATATTAATGTTTATTGCACATAATATTATTATATGTAAGATCATTTTTCCTGAATAATTGGTGTTTATTGCATGTAACATTATCATATTTAAAATTGTTTTTCTTGAGATATTAATGTTTATTGCATATATTATTATATTTAAGATCATTTTTCTTGAAATATTAAGGTTTATTGCATGCAACATTATTATATTTAAAATCGTTTTTCTTGAAATAAAAACTGAAAAAAAAAACCACAACAGTTAGGGCAGGACCTGTAAGGAATTTTCGATATTGGAAATGCATACATCACATTAGGCCTGAGCTATAATATGGAACAAAGAGCTTCCTATCAGTGTTTCTGCATTATTTACACTATTTCTAAATCAAGTAACATGGAAATTGAGAAGAGATGGTTTCAACAGATGCTCAATTCTCAATTACCTTTTCCATTTTTCTTTAAAGAAAGATATATTATTTTTATTGGGAGAGAAGACTGACAAAGAGGGTTCAAGTACAACTTGATGGAAGGGAGGATGACCCTTCTAAGGAGGGTGTGTGGGAGTGTATGGGTACAAGAGCACATAATCATGCCCTACATGTTTTGTGTGGGTTTCATTCATAGAAGGAAGTAGGCTGTAATGCTACACAAGGTATGCCCCCTATGATGCCACCCCACAGTGTTTAATGTTAGCAAACAAAATAATGGATCATCAGGGCAATGTTCTACTACTGCCTAACACCTCAACCTGTACTGCTATAATGCTAAATGGAGCCACCCTGAAAGAGCAGAGAGGGGGCAAAAAAGAAGGATATGGGGCTCTCTGCCTCTCATTTGGTCTAATAAATATGGAAGCCAGGACAGTGGTAAATAACCTAGAGTGGAAAATTGAGGGCTCAAGTATTCTACAACCACTAAATACTGAAATAAATGTACCTATATGTCCTGGCCTTTGGATAGACTTAATCTTTGAATATATATGACATCACATGTATGGTAATGCTTCAAAGACACTGCGTTGTGCACTTAGTAGCAGAAGTTTCTGTCAAGGGGTTCTCTGGCCCCACAATCTTCACACGGTGTTACAAATGTGAATCAGAAATGTACTGCTGTCACTGACATCCCTGCTCCTGGAAGAGATTCAGGACTAGTTCCCTTGAGGCCAGTGGGGCTCAGGGGTGGGATGTAGAAGCCAAGTTGTAGATTCTTGAATGGCCTAACTTTTCAATTCATTATACAAATTTGACACATTCTGGGCATGAAATATTGTAAGCTAATTGTGACAGGGTGGGTTCACCAGAAGTAGATGCTGAGATGAAGTTTTGGGCACAAGATGTTTATTAAAATCAACACCCGTGACAGAAAGTGGGGGGAGCAGGATTGGCAGAGGGAAAAGTCAAACTGCAACATAGGCCAGCCTAGTGGGAGCTCTGGAGTGAAAAATGTCCTTTGGCATTGTCCCAAAATAACTGCCTGGGACTTTATATCCCTGAAAAAAAATGACCAGCCCATGTTCAGTCACCAGATCCAGACTGCCCCAAGATGGGCATGACTTCAGGCAGAGACTCTGCAGCTGAGGCAGCTCCTGAAGAAGCTGACAGCTGGAGGCTGTCTACTGGTTGCATTTCCTACTGCTGGTCAGCAAATCTTTCCTTGAAGAGGGCTCTTCATGGTACATATCAGGGCCGACCATACTGATGGGTTAGTCCAAACCAGGGAGGAGGGAAAAGAGATGAGAAGATAAAAAGATGTGAATGGGCAAGGAGTGAAGAAGCTGGAGCCACCTAGAGTGTGAGGTCAAATCCTGCTCTCAATCTTGGGTCGGGGAAGACACTGGAGTCTGCAGTCCCTTCCAGCCTCCACTACTATGACCAGCTCCTTGGAGTACCCCAACAACCTGAGAGGCCTTGCCTCTTTCAACTCAATTCTCAACTTCCTTAATGTGGATGGGGCATGATGACACTCAGTGTCAACACCTGTACAATCAGAATGTGAGGGTTAAGGGAGTGGGCAGTTATTGTCCCATTGACCAATAGGAGGCAAAATAAGAAATTTGCCTTTCTCTTAAAAAACAGTGCTGTAAGATTGAGCAATTAGTTTGGCACCAGCTGTGGAGTGGGTAATACATTGTCATGTTGGCTCTCCTACCTTTCCATCTCAGTCCTTCCCCAACTCTTTCCCTGGGATTGCATTCTCTAATAAAGCTATAGCACATAAACTTCTGCCTGAAACTCTGTTCTTTGAAGAACCCAGGCTAAGCTGGTTTGTTTCTTAGGCTAGGGCTAAATGTCTCGAGATCAAAATTTCCCACTCAGCAAAACGGCCAGTTATGAGCAAATGGGTGGGTGGGTTGCCCAGGACCTGAAGATTGTTGCTGTGCAGAAAGAAACTCCCAACCAACCCCCTTTCCCCCCACCACCCCCACACATAAAGGGGAAAAAAATCTAGATTCTGATCTTGTCCCTTCCCCATTTCCTCTTGTAATTAGACACACACAAATCTGTCCTAATCCCTTGCCTTTTACTATGACCAAAAAATGGAAAATTCAGGGAAGTACTTAAGTCATTCCCCACCCCCGCAACTCAGAATGCTGGAACTATTAAGTGTTCTTGTATTTCTTCTTTTAAGATGGAGAACTCAAAAACAGAGAGAGCACAAAACATTTCTACATCTTGAACCTTCATCTGATATCTGGAGTTCAATATAGAAACACTGCTGCCATTGTTCAGTCAAACGTCCGGCCTCCGACACACCTACAAGAGCACTTTCAGATGTTCCTTTATGAAGAATTCCTTAGGGCCATGGTGGAACTGGGCCAAATGAAAACTGAAGTCTATTACATCAAGCAGTGTGGCTTACAAGTCCAAATAGATTATTCACAGACCAATGTGATGGACCAAATGGAGCCTCTTGGCAAAGGGGTTTATTTTCGAGTGTCACTCATAGTTCAGCAGTTGAGTTGCACATAAATGTACAATAATGTAGCTGAATCACCTGCTAGAGATTAAGTGTATATTTTCTCCCTCTTTAGGATAGTGAAAGCTATTCCATCTGAAGGCAGAAGTGTTTGGGTAGCTACCCTTAGAATAGGGCCGCTAGAGTCTCATTGTGAGAAAGAGCAGGATTGTCTTTTAGAGCCCAAGGTTGTTACACTCCCAGAACACCTCCAGGTACCATAAGGATTAGTTAGAACCTGATGCTACCCTCAGGCAAAAAGTGATAAGCCCTATAGGGATGAGCTGGAACTTAAGAGACAAAGGGCAGGACTTACCAGGGCAGCCTAAAGTTATGGAAGCCTTAAACCAGTGGTCGGCAAACTCATTAGCCAACAGAGCCAAATATCAACAGTACAACGATTGAAATTTCTTCTGAGAACCAAATTTTTTAAACTTAAACTATATAGGTAGGTACATTGTTATTTACTTAATTAGGGTACTCCTAAGCTGGCCTTTGCTAAAAACGTCCTCAATCTGATTGAGGTACTTTCGCTGAGGTCCAACTCTCCCATCCACACTCGTCTTGCATACTTGTTTCGTCTATCTCCTTTCGTTCATCCTCTCTATATGTCCAAACCATCTCAACATACCTTTCTCAATCCTCAACACTACATCTTCTTTCACTCCACAATGTTCCCTAAAATTAACTTAATAAACTTTACTTAAAGTTTTAAGTCAACTTTGCACTGTACATGCGCACCCGCACGTGGTATTTTGTGGAAGAGCCACACTCAAGGGGCCAAAGAGCCACACTGGTCTAAAGGATTGCTAAAATCCCTGACTGAAAATGCCCTCTTATTTCCAGAAAGGTATAAGAAGGGGAGAGAGAACTCTTTTCTGGAGAGCTAAATAATGTACCTACTTCAATTAGGGGTTGAAGAAGAATATTTTTATTTAGGGCTCTTTTAGTTTCATGACTAACTGTATTTTACATCTACTACTTGTTGCTTAAGTGGCCTTGGCACTGACTGAGGAAACAGGAGTCTTAAGGCTCAGTCTCTGATCTTCTGCAATTTATAGTCTACTTAAAAAGATTAGGTCACTTAAAAGAGCTTATATAAGCAACTGAAACTCAATTAAGTGCAATACTCCTCATATAAGTTGTTATTTTAAGAACCAGCTTAGCCCGGCCAGTGTGGCTCAGTGGTTGAGTGTTGGCCTATTAACCAGGAGGTCATGGTTCGATTCCCAGTCAGGGCACATGTCTGGTTTTTGGGCTTGATCCCCAGTGGGGGGCATGCAGGAGGCAGCGAATTGATGGTTCTCTCATTATCGATGTTTCTATTTTTCCCTCTCCCTTCCCCTCTGAAATCAATAAAAAATATATATATATTTTAAAAGAACCAGCTAAACTTGACTTAAAGATTCCTATCAGTCCAGAAGCTCTTCTGTGAGCTGAATGGCTATGAAATGCTCGGGCTGGCAATTCACATCTCCTTGCTCCTCTTCTCCCTGTTCCAGTGTGCAAGTTGCTCGAAACATTTGGATGTGAGCATCTCTCTCAGATTGTGGGCTCTTTCTAAACAATTTGAACAGATCCCTATGCTTTCCACATATGATGTCAATGTTCTCTGGCAATTTTTTTAAGTCCCAATCTTGACATTTTAATTCATTTTACATTTGGTTTCTGTGAGTCCCTTTCTTGGTTGTGAAATGTTAGGGTGGTTAGTTTGTGTTTCATTAACTTCCCTCAAGCCTGTCAAGATTTCTAGTTTCCTTAGAGCATGTGGATGTGGGCCAGACCCATAAATGTTAGCTGTGCCCTGACCCTTTCCAATAGAAGCCAAGGGAGGGTTCTCTGCATGGTAAGGAAAGCAGGTCTGACTGACAGGAAGAGGGAGGGAATGAGCAAGGCTGAAACATAAACAGGAGCAGGTCTTCCCAGAAGTGGTGGAATTTGCCACAGGACATATTGGGACACAGGTCCTGCCAGGAACATGGTGCAATTTTTAGCCACATTTACACTAGGAGAGAGCACAGCCTTAGCATTATTAACTGTGCATGAGAATGTTCATAAAACTGAGAGGACATGGACATATTCTGATCTCTCAGAGAATTACATCTGGGAATCCTAAGGGATATAATCTGGCCACACAATTCAGGAAGAAGCTCCAACATCTGTTCCCTCTGTCTCTGTGCCCAGCCTGGGATCCCATGAAGCCAATTGGCGAATGTTTTATTTCCTCTAGTCAGAAACACAGCCTTTTGAGAAACCTAAATTCACCTTGACTTTTCTCCCCTTTTCACAAGTTTTCTTATTGGCTTTTGTTTTTCTCCTAGTCAGATGTTCTTCATAATTACTTCAAACCTTAAACTTGGACACACTCAAAAAGATAAATGCTGCCACTGCAGATTCTGTGAGCCTGGAAGACAGGAGCTTCAGAAAGAACTAGAAACAAATTTTAAACATCAATTACTTAGAAATGGATCCAGGTGTTTCACATACATTTGAATTTACTCTCCACGCATCTCCTGTTGGCTTTGTCTGGATCTTTTTGTTGCCATAATTGCTCAGGGGTAACACTGATGTGGTATAAGTAAAGTTTTACTTTTATCATTTCTGCCCCAATGACTAACCTTTACAAATAATCACCTTGACTTGCACACAACTGCTTTTCTGATATAAATAAAGGATTAAATTATGTTTCCTTTTCATTTTATTCCTATTCCTAGAGTTGGTCTGTAGGCCTTACAAATTCTCTAAGAACTCTGACAGCCTGTAATTGTCTACAGCCAAATACCTTCTCAGGGTGGAGCCTTAGAACAGTGTGTTGATGATACTTAGGCTTTAACATTCCCCTTGCTAGTAAAATTTTAACATACTCCTCTAATAAGACAAACATGTATGATTTCCTGAAAACTACAACCCAGTAATCTGGATGAATTAAAGCATTAATATTACATACTCACCATATACTAGAAATCCAAAATGGAGGCCCACTGAAAAGTAAATGATTTAGAAGAATTTTTAATATTTTGTCCTTTTTAGTTCATTTCTGTTTTGGTTGGCTTTTTTGGAAATCAACATATGTGAACACTTGACTTGTTTTAGTCAGATATTTCTGGGCTCTTGGCTTGGTACACAGAACAGCAATGATGGGAAGACAAATGGGGAGGAAGATGAAGACACCAGGAAATGGGAGTGAGACTCAGACCACGGGTTTTGTTGCTTGTCACTGGACTCTGATCATTTCTGAAAACTGTTGCAACCTGTTTTGTATGTTTAAAGAGGAATGTCAGTTTCCAAGATAAATGAAGTTTTCTCTAAGGTCACATATTACTTCACAGCAGAGTTGGGGGCCATTTCTACTTGCACATGGAAGGCATTCCAGGAATATGCATTTGCTAAATTTAGATAAGTTCCTAAAGGTTGTGTGTGACTTCCATTTTTATAAGTTGAATCATACTTTTAAAACATATGGGGAGCACATTTAATGGAATACTACATTGGGTCATTTGTAAATTTAATACCCACCTCCTGATATATCTGTTTTGTAAGCAGAATTGGGTTTATCAGGTTTTCTTATAACTGAGCACACAGGCCCAACCTGTGTGGCTCAGTGGTTGTGTGTTGACCTATGAACCAGGAGGTCACAGTTCAATTCCCTATCAGGGCACATGCCTGGGTTATGGGCTTGATCCCCCGTAGGGGGCATGCAGGAGGCAGCTGATCAATGATTCTCTCTCATCATCAATGTTTCTATCTCTCCCTCTCCCTTCCTCTCTGAAAAAAAAAAAATTAAAACACACACACACATACACACACACACACACACACAAATGAGCACACAGATTCTCTGTTCTTCATCTATAACAAGAGGGAAGTGGACTCAGTGATTTTAGATATTTCTTCCAATGTTAAAATTATAAGGTTTTCAACAATAAAGATTTTTTTAAAATTATAAGGTTTTAGGGGCCAGGGTAAAGGGGGGCAATGGGGAGGGGAAGAAGGCATGTGTAATATTTTCAACAATAAAGATAAATTTTTAAAAATTATAAGGTTTTAGGACCGACTTCCAACTAACATTAAATTAGAAATTGAGAGATTAGGCCATCTTTTCTGCTTTGAGGGATAGGGAGAAAAAAGAATAGAATGATTCTTCTTATGTTTTGTCTTCTTTTCTTTTATTCATAACTAACGCCTTATTGCAATTACATTCATCTGAAATAACAATTATTTGTATTGAGCCAGACCCACCTCTCACATTAGGCAGAGCTCTACTATGGCTTAAATCCATTGTTTGCTCTTAGACATGCTTTACTTCTTGGCTACAAATGAACTGAGCTCTCCGGAGCCGAGGTGAGAACACTTGAGCATTCCTCCTTCCTGCAGTGGCTAACTGTAAAATATCTTATATATCTTAACAGCAAAATCACACAATCAAGGTCCTTTTCTCTCTCTCTCTCTCTCTCTCTCTCTCTCTCTCTCTCTCTCTCGGAGTTCCCACGGAGGAGGGGGGGGGGAATGAGAACATCTTTTTTATTTGTCTGTTTTGTATACAATTAATATAGTTAATTGTATATAAATATACTGATGGATTATGGTAATTTAGTAAACCCTCTTTTGGACCAAATTTTATCCCACAAATCCCTACAAAATGAAACAGTATGTTGGTTCCTATCGTAACTAGAATATTATCAAGATAAAAAGATCTTGATAGTTAGCACTTTTTCTCCATCTTCATGTAGAAAACATAGTGTCTTTAATACTTTAATAGAAAGAACATAATTATTCAAAATAATTCAAGCAGTTGAGAAAATTACCACAAATTCCAAGAGTCATATACAGGAGTCCTTAAAATGTGGTGGACAGCATTACAGGCATCTCTTTATGTATATATAGAGAGAATTGATGGAAGAACAGATGGATGTATGGGTGGGTGGAAAGAAGGAAGGAAGGAAGGAAGGAAGGAAGGAAGGAAGGAAGGAAGGGAGGGAGGGAGGAAGGGAGGGAGGAAAGGAGCGAAGAAAATCATACAATACATGCTTTCAGATTTTAAAAATGTTCTTTTAAATATTTATAAATTTTAGAATCCTATATAATAAAAGCCTAATATGCTAAGTGTCCAACCATTTGTTCGACCATTCTACAAGTCGCTATGATGTGCACTGACCACAAGGGGGCAGACTCTTCGACGGGTAGGTTAGTTTGCTGCTGGTGTTCAGCTGTTTGGAATGAGCGAGACAGGCCGGACACACCCTGGAGCCCTCCCTGGCCCCAATCATATACCAGTGGGGTCCCTTGGTCTGGCCTATGCCCTTTTGCAATCTGGGACCCCTTGGGGGATGTTGGAGAGCCAGTTTCAGCCCGATCCCCGCAGGCCAGGCTGAGGGACTCCACCAGTGCACGAATCTGTGCACTGGGCCTCTAGTAGTGTTATATTTACAGAAAAATTCCAAGAGTAGCACAAAGGGTTCCCTTATACCAACTATCCAGTTGTCCCCACTGTTAATCTTACATTAGTGTGCTAAATTTATCCAAACAAATGAAACATTGTTAATAACTAAAGTCCATACGTTAGTTGAATTTTAATTATTATCTGATGTCCTTTTTCTGTCCCCAGATCTCAACAAGATACCACATTGAATTGTCATCATTTCCCCTTAGGCTCCTCTAGATTTTTGACAGTTTCTCAGAATTTTCTTGATTTTGATGACAGGTCAGGTAACTTTGCAGAGTGGTCCTCAGTTTGGGTTTTTCTCATTTTTTCTCATGATTGGGGTTAGAGTTCTTGGAAGAAAGATTGCAAAGGTAAAGGGCCATTCTTACCACAGCATACCAGGGTACATGCTATCAACATTACTCATCCCTGACAAGGTTAACCTTAACCGTAGGGTGAAGCAGTGTTTGTCAGATTTCTCCACTCTTGTTCCTCTTTCTATATGGTACTGTTTGCGTGGATATTGTTATGCAAAGTCCATACTTAAGGGATAGAGAGTTATGCCCTATCAAGTTGAGAGTATAGAACCTACATAAATTGTTTGAAATTCTTTTGTACAGATTTGTCGATTATTTATTATTTACCTACTCATTTACTTTTGTCAGTATGGACTCAGAGATATTTACTTTATACTTTGGATTATAATCCAATACTATGTTATTTATTTTGTCTCTCAAATTGTTTTAAACTATGGCCATTGAGAGTTCTTTCAGTTGGCTCTTGGGTCCTTTTGATATGTACCCATTGTCTTGTTTTGTGAGCGCTCCCTTACTTTCTGGCACCTTAAGATGCCCCACCCTAGAATGAGAGAGCCCTGTTTCCCTTTACTGAAGAATGGCATTTAGAATCCACGATCTGGGTGCTGAGTGTGCTCATTGCCTCTAGGGCAGTGATGGCGAACCTATGACACGCGTGTCAGAGGTGACACGCAAACTCATTTTTTTGGTTGATTTTTCTTTGTTAAATGGCATTTAAATATATAAAATAAATATCAAAAATATAAGTCTTTGTTTTACTATGGTTGCAAATATCAAAAAATTTCTATATGTGACACGGCACCAGAGTTAAGTTAGGGTTTTTCAAAATGCTGACACGCCGAGCTCAAAAGGTCCGCCATCACTGCTCTAGGGTATGGCACTTCTTTCCTTTTTGCTTCTTCTAGACCAGTGGTTCTCAACCTTCCTAATGCCGAGACCCTTTAATACAGTTCCTCATGTTGTGGTGACCCCCAACCATAAAATTATTTTCGTTGCTACTTCATAACTGTAATTTTGCTACTGTTATGAATCAATTCCCTCCCATCAATTCCCTCCTCTTGCCCTTTGTCATCAACCTCTCCCGCTATCTCCAGTTTTTGTTATCCACTGACCTATTCTTCATTGCTATAGTTTGGCCTTCTCCAAAATGTTGTATAAATAGAATCTTATAGTAAGCAGCCTTTTGGCTCTAGCTTATTTCACTTAGCAAAAATGCATTTGAGATTATTCCATGTTATTGCATAAAATAACTTAATATCAATATACTAAATCAGCATAGTTTGGATTTTTGCTCTAGTCATTCCCTTGAATGCCTGTATTAGTTTTCTATTGTGGCATAACAAATTACCACAATCTTAGGGACTTAAAACAACACCTATTTATTAACTCACAGTTTCCATGGGTCTGGAATCCAGGCACAGCTTGGCTGAGTACTCTGTTCAGGATCTCACAAGGCTGCAGTCAACATGTCAGCCTGGGCTGCTATCTCATCTGCGATTTACAATGCTCTTCTAAGCTCACTGGTTGTTGGCAGAATTCAGTTCCTTGAAGCTATAGGACTGAGGTCCTTGTCCTGTCAACACTTTGACTTTTGTGCAGTAAAATGATTTTGGATTTCTCACCTCCAGAACTGTAAGAGAATAAACTTGCATGTTTTAAGGTTAAAGCCACTAAATTTGTGGTAATTTGTTACAACAGCAATGAGAAACTAATACATTGCACATTAGGAGAAAAGTGTATATCCAGAGGATATGTTAAAATACAGTAGGAATTCTCAAGCTCTTTTAATGGCCAACTCTGGTAAGTAATACATTTTATATCAATATCTAAGATGAACAAGCATCCACAATTGTATACACCCAAACAATCAAAAGTTTTGCAAGTCTATATTTACTCTACAAAGTATACTCTAATATTTTCTGTACTGTTTTATTCTACTCCATTAATTCTTTTTTCTTTTTCTTTTTTTTTTTTACTGATTTCAGAAAGAGAGAAAGGGAGAGGTAGAGAGAGATAGAAACATCAATGGTGAGAAAGAATCACTGATCAGCTGCCTCCTGCATGCCCCCTACTGGGGATCAAGCCTGCAATCTGGCATGTACCCTCACCAGAAATCAAATTGTGACCTCCCGGTTCATAGGTAGACACTCAACCACTGAGCCATACCACCTGGGCCATTATTTCATTTTTTAAAGAAAATGCTGGTTAGTGCCCACTAGATTGATTTCATAATCTCCTGAGTATCTTGAAAAACACTACAGTTCAGGGAATAGACTAGATCTTAAGAAAGGAAGATTGGGATCCACTGAGTCAACCTCCTGACAGCATTTGATAAATGCTTCTGAGCAGCTCATAGGTGGTGTCATTGCCATCAGGGGCCTCAACAACATATAGACAGTGCAAAGTTTTCCCCAGGAATTGTGAATTCTCTATTTCAATGGTTCTCAACTGAGGGTGATTTTGCAGCCCAGGGGACATTGGCCAATGTCTAGAAGTATTTTTACTATTATAACTGGGAGGTAGGCCAGTACTGGCATAGAGTGGGTAGAGGCTAGGGATGCTACTGCTAATCACTCTACAATGCACAGGACAGCCCCCACAATGAATTATCCAGCCCTAGATGTCAACAGTGCCAAGGTGGAGAAACCAAGCTCCAGTTGCCTCTTTGTCAGCTGTGTTCAGATTGTGTTCATCTCTTCTGAAGCCCTTCTGCAGGCTTGTCCTCCTTTATGATGTCATATGGTCCAAAACTATGCCTTTCCTACCCAGCATAAAATATTCACAAGTTCTTGTGAATTAGATTTGTGTTTTAGTCCATTTGGGCTGCTATAACAAATACACAGACTGGGTAGCTTATAAACAACAGAAATTTATTTCTCACAGTTCTGGAGGCTGAAGTCCAACCCTCTTCCAGGTTGCAGACTTCTTGTTGTATCATCATATGTTGGAAGAGACAAGCAAGCTCTAGGGAACCTCTTTTATAGAGGCACTGAGCCCATTTATAAGGGCTCTACCTCATGACCAATCACCTCTCAAAGGCCCTAACTCCTAATAACTTTACCTTGGGGGTTAGATTCCAACATATGAATTTTGGAGGGACACATATTCAGAGCATAGCAGTGCATCATAAGTGACAGCTGCATTTTAAAAAGTTTATTAATAAATCTGAAAGCAGTGATTGGTGAAACGTGCAAGAATCTCCTTGACACACAGTGGCTTATTCCAGGCTGCTGCTCTCAGGGAACTAAACTACCACACCTGCACCTTGTTTTAAACTGCCAAACTACAAAGTATGTAGCTCATCTAGTCATCTAAAATGAGCTGCTTTACGGTAGGTTGTTAGATTTTACTATAGTCAGCCTTAAGGTACATTTGAAAATCTTATGAGTGGGACACAGATAGCACTGGCCCACTGAAAACTGAAAAGATAATGACTTCCACACTATAAAGCCATTTAGGAGGTTTTTTTCTTCACTCTAAACATAATTTTACCAGTCCCTAATTCTAAGTATTCCATTATAGGGCACTAGAAAATAGCTTAAGGGAAGAAGGAATAGTCAGTAATCAGCTTTTGTTGTTTCTACAAATAACTCATATAAAATATACCAGATGTTTAGGAAATAATATCTAATTAAAGCGAACTGGGGCAATTCTCTGAGGGAGGCACAGGCCACAGTCACAGGGCCAGCTCACTGGGGTAGGGGTGGGCGGTGACACATAGAGCAAGTGGTGGTACTTAGTGTCCAAGGGTGAGCTGTGAAAATAATCTATTTTATCTCTCATGTTTTGGGGGAGGTCTTTGGAAAAAATATCACATTTATTGTTAATTCCAGAATGAATGGTTTTACAGTTTGGGTATTATTGTCTCTCCTACTTTCACAGGAACAGAAAAGCACCTATAAAAATAAACTCCAGGAAGTGAAAGCTACATTACAAAGAAGGTTTTAAACATAATAATTAGAATTCCTGCCTTCTGAAACTAAGAGAGCTTTACTGTGGAAAATACTCTGATCTTAATTTCTGTGTTGCAATATCTACCCCAAACCCCGAGGCAGATTGAAGTCCTAATGAGGAGAGATCCTAGGAAACCAAACTTCAGGAGCTTGAATAGTTAAGGAAGGTGTCTAAAAGAAGTTTCCAGAAGGGCATTGTTCCAAGAACAAGCCCTTTAAAGTAAAATATATTCTTTGCTAACCAGTCAGGACCCTTCTGTATTTGCATGTATGCATTTCCCTCTATGGCAAAGACACATACTTTTTTTTTAAGTGACCATTTTATTAAGTGCTGACCTAGTGTTTGGCGCTATGCTAAGCACATTAAATGGATTAGTTCATGTAGTCATCACAGTAATTCTATGAGGTGAGCAAGATTGGTATTCCCACTTATACATTAGAAAACCAAAGCTTAGGGGATTATTTGGCTTAACAAGGGACCAAGCCAGGATTAGAATCAGGCGATTTGATTCTAGAGGTCATGCAAATAATCATCCTGGAACACACGGCGCATGGGATTCTTTCAAGCCCTGTCATAGATTTTATTATGGGCTCAAAGTGATTGGAATGGTTAAGGTATCGATTGAAATAGGAAAAGTCTATGTGTTTCTGTTTACATTTTCCAGTCATATCAATTCTCTCTTTTTTTTTAACTAAAATATATCTGACATATAACATTGTGTAAGTTTAAGGTATATAACATGTTGATTTGATACATTAAATATTTCAGTATGGTTGCCATTAGAGCTAGCACCTCTATCACAGCACATAATTCTCATTTCATTTTTGGAGGGGGAAATAATTAAGATCCAGTCTTTTAGCAAGTTTGATGTTTATAATACCACTAGAGGCCTGGTGCATGAAATTTGTGCATGGGGGGTGAGGGGGCAGAGGGGTCCTTCAGCCCGGCCTGCACCCTCTCACAATCTAGGACCCCTCGGGGGATGTCCGACTGCTGGTTTAGGCCCGATCCCACAGGCCTAAACCGGCAGTCGGACATCGCTCTCGCAATCTGGGACCACTGGCTCCTAACCGCTCGCCTGCCTGCCTGCCTGATTGCCCCTAACCACTCTGCCTGCCTGCCTGATTGCCCCTAACCACTCACCTGCCTGCCTGATCACCCCTAACTGCTCACCTGCCTGCCTAATTGCCCCTAACCGCCTCTGCCTGCCTGCCTGATCGCCCCTAAACACTCTGCCTGCCTGCCTGATCTCCCCTAACCACCTCTGCCTCGGCCCGGGCCACTGCGGCTTCATCCAGAAGGATGTCCGGAATGATGTCTGGAAGGTCATTTGGCTGTCTGGTCTAATTAGCATATTACACTTTTATTATTATAGGTAGTGTTGTCTATAATCACCATACTGTGCATTAGATCTCTAGGACTTATTTATGTACAAGTTACAAATTTGCACATTTAAGCAACATATTTCCTATTCCCCCACCCTCCAGCACATCATGCTTATAATCTTTTTTATATGTTCTTGAATTGTTTGCTAATATTTTATTGAAAATTTTTCATCTATAGTTATCAGGAGTATTGATATATAGTTCTCTTTCCTTGTAGTGTCCTTATCTGGGTTTGGTATCAGGATAATGCTGGCCTTGTAGAGTGAGTGCCTTTGGAGATGTTCCCTCCTCTTCAATTTTTTGGAAGATTTTGAGGACTTGCATTATTCATCAAATTTTTAGAATTTACCAGTGAAACCACCTGGTCCTGAGGTTTCCTGTGTTGAGATGTTTTGATAACTGATTCAATCTTGTTACTTGTTATTGGCTTTTACTTTCTATTTATTACTGATTCAGTCTTGGTAGGTTGTGTTTCTGGGATTTATCTGATTGTCTAATTTGTTATCATATACTTGTTCACAGTAGTCTCTTATAATCCTATGGGTTTTTTTGTAGTATCAGTTGCAATGTCTCTCCTTTCATTTTTGAGTCTTCTTTCTTTTTCCTTGGTTCTAGCTAAAGGTTTACCAATTTTCTTTATTTTTTTAAAAAGCTAGCTCTCAGTTTTGTTGATCTTTTCTATTTTTTTTCTGGTCTCTATTTCATTTATTTCTACTCTGGTTTGTATTATTTTCCTTCTGCTAACTTTGGGCTTAATTCTTTTTTTCTAGTTCCTTGAGATGTAAAAATATGCTATTTTAGATCTTTCTAATTTCTTAATGTTTGCACTTATTTTTATAAAGTTCTGTCTCACAACTGCTTTTGCAGCATCCCATAGGTTTGCTATGTTGTGTTTCCATTTTCATTTGTTTCAAGATATTTTTTATTTTACTTTTTATTTGACCCATTGGTTGTTCAGAAGTGTGTTAATTTTCACATATTTGTAGATTTTTTAGTTTTCCTCGTTACTGACTTCTAGTTTCATCTTTTCTAGTAGGAAAATATATTTGGTATACTTTTAATCTTCTTAAATTTGCTAAGCTTGTTTTTTGGTCCTATCACATGGTCTATTCTGGAGAATATTCTGTGTGCACTTTAGAAGAACGTGTATTCTGCTGCAGTTGGATGGGATGTTCTATATATGTCGGTTCAGTTCATTTGATCTAAAGTATGATTCAATTCCAATGTTTCCCTGTTGACTTTCTGTCTGGATGATCTATCTATCTAAGGCTGAAGTCCCCTACTATTACTATATTGTCTCTCCCTTCAGATCTGCTAGTATTTGCCTAATATATTTAGATATTAGGTACATATATGTTTATGATTATATCTTATATATCTTGGTGTATTAGCCCTTTTATCCTTATACAATGGCATTCATTGTCTCTTGTTACCATTTTTGGATTAAAGTCTATTTTGTTTGATGTAAGTATGGCTACCCCAGCTTTCTTTTGGTTTCTACTTGCATGGAATATTTTTTCCATCCCTTTACTTTGAGTTTATGTATGTCCTTAAAACTAAAGTTGTTCTCTTGTAGGAAGCATATAGTGGGTCTTGTTTTATCTATTCAGTCACTTGGTGCCTTTTGATTGGTGAATTCAATCCATTTACATTTAGAGTAACTACTATATGAAAGGACTTATTACTGCCATCTTATCAATTGCTTTCTGGTTGTTCTGTATTTCCATTATTTCTTTTTCTCTGTTTATGCCTACCTTTTGAAGTTGGTGACTCATCAGCTTCATGACCTTAGATGTCAAAATCTTTCCCCAGGTTTGGGAAGTTTTCAGCTATTACTTTTTAAAAATAAAATCTCTGTCCCCTTCTCTCTCTTATCTCCTTCTGGAACCCCAATTATTCTAATACTTTCTCTTTTGATTAAGCCTTAGATCACTGTGGCTTTATTTGTTCTCTTTTTTGTTGTTATTGTTCTTTTTCTTTGTTCACTTGTTATTTCTAAATTCCTATCCTCTGTCACTTATTCTGTCTTCTATTCGCTCTATTTTACTTCAGATGCTCTTTGTTGTAGTATTCATCTCAGTCAATGAATACTTCAACTTCAGAGTTGTTCTTTGGTTCTTTTAAAAATAATTTCTATCTCTTTAGTAAAGAGTTCATTTTGTTTGTTCATGTACTTTTCCCCCTAATATTATTTATCTTTCTGAGTTTTCTTGTAATTCACTGAAATTGCTTCAAAATAGCTATTCAGCCACATTGCAGTATTCTGCGGCTTTGAGCTCAGTTGTTGGAGAATTATATCTTTTGGGGGTGACATATTTTGATTTCACATGTTCCTTGTATTTTTGCATTACTGTTTTCCTATTTGAAGTGGCAGGCACCTCCTTAAATCTCTATGGCTGTTTTCCCATGAGTAGTGATCATTGGTATTGCTATGTTTGGGGTTTCCTCAGCTTTTGAATGGGTAGACCTGCCCCACTCTTGCTGCCTCTTGTGGCAGACTTCTCAAGCTTTTACATCTTTTTTAGTTCTTATAACTAGGCTGACTGCTGGAAACCTCTCATTTGTTTCCCAGAAAGTGGCACTAATAGCTCCAGTTCGTGATTTCTCCCTTGCTCACCAGAATTTTTCTGAGCACCCCAGAATTGCTCTCACTGCTGCACTTGGAAGCACTCACAAAGATCCTCCACAAAGTCAAGGGAAGTGTGAGTTTAGCAACCTCAGGTGATGTGGGAGCCCATGGACCCAGTGGGGAGATTCTCAACTGGGATACTTGTGGGTGAACTTCCTGCTTAAGCCCTGAAGCAGTCATTAGGAACCACTTATTCAATTCCCTTTGATATTCTTATCTGCTTCCTTCCCTTTCTCCTCCATCCCCCAAGTCATGGAGGTTCCACCTCAGTACTCTGGGTGCTGCTAGAGAGAAACAGATTTCTCCAGCCACAACCCACAAAACAGACAGCTAGTCATTCACTCACAGCTTTCCACAACACTTGACAGCTTAGCCCCATGCATTGTCACGGGGTGGTGGTGGGTGGTGCTGGTGATGTAGGGCTCTGCCAGTCTCCCTCTCCACTGTGCACAAATTCTTATCTTTTCCACTCTGATGGTGTGCTGAAATCTTCCCTCAGGCAGGCTGGACTTCTACAAATTCTCTCTTGCCTGAATCTGAACAGACAAGCACTCTCCAGGTTTTTCCTCCTACTGAGGTGAGCAGGGATAGGGCAGGTTCACTAACTCCCTCTGACCCTCAGCCCTTACCAGGTGTGTTAGTCTATTTTTGAAAGCACAGTTAGGTGAGAGTCCTCTCAGCTACCTTAGTGTAGGTTGTTGGGTCCCTCATCTCCCAATGAGGCACTTTTTTTTTTTTTTTTTTTTTTTTTTTTTTTAAATATATTTTATTGATTTTTTACAGAGAGGAAGGGAGAGAGATAGAGAGTTAGAAACATCGATGAGAGAGAAACATCGATCAGCTGCCTCCTGCACATCTCCTACTGGGGATGTGCCCGCAACCCAGGTACATGCCCTTGTCTATTTTTGAAAGCACAGTTAGGTGAGAGTCCTCTCAGCTACCTTAGTGTAGGTTGTTGGGTCCCTCATCTCCCAATGAGGCACTTTTGTTCATGGTTGGATGACTAATTAGTTGTTTAAAAAGGGGAAAGGAGAAACATTCTACATCGACATGATCTGACATTACTCTCTATCAATTCTTAGGGAGAAATCTATTATAGAAGGTAATCCTATATAATAAAAGGCCAATATGCAAATCAACTGAACGGCACAATGACCAGTTGCTATGATGCACACTGACCAACAGGGGGCAGATGCTCAATGCAAGAGCTGCCCCCTGGTGGTCAGTGCGCTCCCACAGGGGGAGCGCTGCTCAGCCAGAAGCCATGCTCACGGCTGGCGAGCGCAGCAGCGGTGGCAGGAGCCTCTCCTGCCTCCATGGCAGCGCTGAGGATGTCCGACTAAGCCGTCAGTTGGACATCCCCCAAGGGCTCCCAGACTGTGAGAGGGCACAGGTCAGGCTGAAGACCCTCCACCCAGTGCACAAATCTCATGCACCAGGCCTCTAGTTCTAATATAGAAATTATATCCTCCAAAATCTGTGATCTTACATGAATAGTAGTTTAAGAGGTATCTTCACCTCTTCTTCACTTGCAATAGGTTATTCTTCAGTTTGATCCTCCCCTTCTCCCCCTCAACGCCCCCCCCTCCCCCACACACACAATACACTATTTTAACTTCTGATTTTGGAGTCTGAGTGAGTTAAGTCAGCACCTGGAGGCCCAGCAGCAAGGTCCTAATGATATCTATTTCCCAACTAGTTAGCATGATATATATATATATTTTAGCTCTGAAAGACACTTTTTGGGTTAGACTTCAATGAGATGTGGAGGGATAAAAGATGGAGATCCTTTTCTTTGCCAACTGGTTTTTTGATATGAGGAGCTTGAAATGACTGGAGGGCAGCTGTACATTAAAGGTTAAGATAATTCATGGTGTGCCCCTGAAGGAAGCATTTCATTTCTGGGAACCAAGTCCTCTACATCTATAAATCCTAGAGTGAAGACAGGAAGCACAAACTCCCCTACATGGGTCACTGGGAGTGATGTAAGCAGAGTACTCCTACTCTACCGCTTAGTGTCTGGACTCAGGTAGTCCACCTGTTGGAAACAGAGCGCTATATAAGGGTTGGTATGTTACATCCTGGAGAATGTTCCCCATCTTCACAGAGTATCTATCATCATGTGTGCCTTTTTAAAAGACCATTATATTGCTCTATCAGTCCAGCAAATTCCGAGTTGGGCAGCAAATGACAAGATCAGTTGATCTCTCTGTTCTGCACCCCTTTTGCTATGAAGCCCTTTGTGATGCTATGTAGGATCCCAGGTAGGTGCTTGAATAGTGATGTTGGCTATGGCTATGCAGCCAGGAAAGAAAAGCTCATACCCAAATTGTATCAATTCCAGTAAGGATTAATTCATTACCCTTTCTAAGATGGAAGGGGTCCAAACTTACTTGCCACCAAGTGGCTGCTTGGTTTTCTCAAGGGAAGGTGCTGTATTAGGGGCTCACCATTGATCTCTGTTATTGGTAGATAAAATACAAGGTGGAGCAAAAGTAGGTTTACAGTTGTAAGTACACAAAACAGTTTATTCTTGTATTATTATTTATTAATTGTAGAACTGAGGCTGCCACCCTGACATTGCAGTTAGTTCATTAAGATAATTTACCCATACAAACAACTGTAAACCTACTTTTGCCCCACCCTGTATTTGACACAAGCAGTAGCTAAATCAGCCTTAATGAGTAGAAGGCCCATGCTGTTGGACCATGGGTATCCTCCATTCCTAGCTACTTCATTCAAATTCCCATTGTGCCAAACACTGCAGTGGCCAATAACAGCCACATTAACACTTTGCTGAGTCATTCTACTTGGTGGTGTCTTTGCTGATGAGTAACATCCAATTGAAAACCTTCATATTTTCATGTTCATTCATATAGATCTACCCACATGCCTCTTCCCTAAACTTTTTGTTCCTGATCTTCTAATCTTTCTTCTTCTAGGTCTTTGGTTAACAATCAAGCCATTAGCTACTGCCTGAGTCTACATTGTTGATCTGCTCAAAGATACCATATCAGGCACAGCAACTACAAGTGGAGTTACAACTTAGTAAAATTTGGGGCAGTCCACTGTCATCCTCCAGGATCCAACTCTAGGGAACAGACTGGCCAATTAAATGGGGATGTGATGGAGACCACCATTCTAGCATCTTTTAGGTGTTTAAGTGTGGCACTAATATTTTTTTCCTCCCCAAGATGCATATTGCTATATACTTATTATTGTGGCTGACAGTATGGGGACAATTTCTAAGCTTCCACTTAATCTTCCTTTCTACAATAGTTCTTATCTCATAGGCCAAGGAACCACTATAGAATTTCCCCCAAACACTAACAGATATATTGAGTGATGAGGAAAATGACCTCTAGGTGGACCTGTGGACCCAGTGGACTCGCTGAGCTAGATGTGGGCCAAGACTGAATTTATTATTCAGCCCCCTTATGCTCCCATTCTAATACAAACTGGACCTTGCCATATTTTTGGCTCTAGCCACAACTTCCTGATCCCTGCCCTGGACTTCTCTGCCACCCCAGTTGGAATGTTATAGTAACCTTCTTGGCACTCCTATATGCACTCTAATAGGGACAAAATGGGCATAATGTTTGGTCTCTAGTTATCAACGTCAACTTGGAAACAATGCCTAATAATCCTCAAAATATTGGGTATTTTCTATTTCCCAGTGTATGGTTACCCAAGTCTCTTTAGAGCAGTGGGAAAATAATTAACATGCACTTGCTGTGGTGTGCAGGGTCCTTCCTCTTTCTGTCAATCAATGAGTTCTGGGTCTGAGAACTGGCTCAGGAACAGAAACTGAACAAGAGTTCATAACATTTTATTGTGATGGCTGCTCTCAGCCTCTTGATCATCCATTTTTTTAAAATTTTATTTCTGATTATAAGATTGGGCAATGCCTTTACTGGTTGGCCATCTATCTGGTGCCTAGGGTTCCATTAACCATCTCTATAGCTTTCTGCAGATCAGGAACTGAGGCTGCCACCCTGACCTTGCAGTTAGTTCATTATTTACCCACTTTGCTCCTGCCAGTTAAGTGCCACAAGCTGGTATCTATTATTTCAGGATCCATCATCCCCATTGTTATTAGGGCACCCAGATCTATAACACCATTTCCTACCATAAGTCCTGGCCTTAAGAAGACAGCCACTACTGAACTTGCTAAATACCCAATGGGGGCTTCAATCTGGGAACTCATATTCTTATGATCTACATAATCTTCAAAAAAAATTTTTATAATTGTCTCCCCTACATTTTCTTTTTCTTCCTCTTCTGGAACTGGTCAGAGAGTGAATTACCTACTGGACAGAGAGTGATCCTCTAATTTTACCTTTTCTTTTCTTATCCATCTATTTGTCTTTTTTTCCCTACTTTCTGGGAATCCTCTCAACTTTCTCATCCATTCCTTCATTAAATATTCCATGTTATACTACTTAAAAATATGCCCAAGAGCTTCATCTTGTTCCCCAAATGTTCCTTTCTTGCTCCTATTCTTGACCTTAGCCTGGGTTCCCTAAAAGCAGAGCCTCGAAAGCAGGCTTATTCACAGGCAATTTTGAGAAGAATGTAATCCCAGCAAAGTGTAGAAGATGGGCACTAAATGAAGGAGACAAAGTTTAAAATTTAAAAGTAAAAAGAGGATGCAGATAACTGGCTCTCAATCCCAGAGGACTTTCTGAGAAATCTTTTTGAAATATTCTCAGAACTCTAAGGTACAAAAAGGAGAAATACCTATTCAATTCACGGGTCTCAGATTGGAGTTAATTTTCCCTCAACTCCAAATTGTGCATATAGGAGTGTCAAGGTTACTACATTCCAATTGGGGTGGCACAGAAGCCCAGGGCAGGGAACAGAAAGTTGTAGCTAGAGGCAAAAACATGGCAAGGTCCAGTTGTAGTTGACCATGAAGAGTTAGTTACTGCAGCAATGTCTGGACTGAGGTTTCTGAAGTGATACACAAAGGGTGTCTGATACAGTGGGACTAGTAATGACTACTTTTAGTTTTTTAAGGTCTTTCCTGTTAGTTTCATTATGTTTTGTGTAGGTCTCTTATCTTTCAAATCAACAGCTCTCAAGTGTTTGACGATCTGTGCTGCGTGCTCATATGTGAGGCCCTAAAAACCAGACTGCAAGCTATGGGTGCATGGGAGAGGCTTTTCAACAGAAGAGCTCTAGTGAAGGATGATATGGATAGCCCTATCAGTAAGAAAATTTAAAACATCATTAATTGTAGGTCTTTTCTCTTGGGCAAATTTCCCTGTGGAAGAATAGACTACGATTTCCTGCTGAGAATAGGGTATAAGCCTGACTGCCCACAATCTGGGTGCTGTGGGGACAAAGCACCAATGAGAATGTATCTTTAGGGTAATCACCTGGCTCCTAGTTCAGTTCCCCTGTCCTCAACTGTGCTTGTATCTGTGGTCTCCTGTAGGGGAGAATAAAAGGCTAAGGCAATTGCTAAGGTTTGTGATATGGTGAATGGGATAGACAGACCTCTAGGTAATTCTCCCATTTTCACTTGTACCTCCAATTCCTAAAATCTTCAGGGTTCTGCAGTGCAAATCCACATGCTTCCACAGTTATTCTACTGCCAACTTAAATTTCAGCTACCTCAATTATATACCTCTCACTTATGTTTTCCAGTTTCCAAAATTATACACCTGTTATCATCTCTCTGATTTTTTTTGACCTTTTGGATATATATTATTATTTAAAAATTCTTTACCGTCATTCACTTCAGTGTGGTCTGAGAGAACACAAACATAAATGTGTTTAATAATCAATGTTTAACTGGAAGTTTCTGACTTGTTACTTCCCAAAATATTAAAAAGTTTTAAGAGTTATTTAATAGCCTGGCTGGCGTGGCTCAATGGTTAAATGTCGACCTATGAACCAGCAGATCACGTTTGATTCCCAGTCAGGGCACATGCCTGGGTTGCAGGAGCTATCCTCAGTGGGGGGCATGCAGGAGGTAGCCAATCAATGATTCTCTCTCATCACTGATGTTTCTCTCTCTCTCTCCCTTCTCTGAAATCAAAAATATATTTTTAAATAGTATCCCGTATTGTGCACCATTCATGAATAAACAGTGTAAATGATTTATAATTAGGGCCATTAAATAACTCACTCTCCCTTTTGCCCTTTCTGCTATGGCTCCTTGATGTTTTTCAAACATCTCAAGCATGCCCTTACATAACTGGGCCTTGCCAATGCTATTTCCTCTGTCTGGATTACTCTTGCCCCACAAATCTCCACAACTCCCTCCTTACTACTTCCAGGTTTTTATTCAAATATTACTTCATCAGTGATGCCTTCCCCTACCCACTCTATGGATCACAGTAACAGCCCAACTCACTCCCTAACTCGCTACTCCCTATACTCTTTTCTCCAGCGTTATCTATCTCCACAGTACTTATCACCACCTGACATATTATATATTTATTTGTTTGTGGCCATTTAAATTTATGCTATAATATAAACTACTTTGTTCCCTTGCTATATCCAAGTACCTAGAACAAGCCTGGCACATAGCTGATGCTCAGTAAGTATTTACTAAAGGAAAAAGGAAGGGGAAGAGGAGGAATGTTGATTGGTTGTTTGAGCATTGTATTTCATAGAATATAATGGAAATAAAACCCTTTTGATTGTTTCTTTAGATTAAAGTATGATCTTGCCCAGAGGTTTCCCTAATATGGGCACATCCTTAACAAACAAAACTTAATCTTCCCATAATCCCCACACACACCGCCCCTCCCCCCGCCCCCCAAAAAAAAGAAAGAAAAAAGAGAAAGGAGGAAATACTGCCAGGCTGCCAGGCACTGTGTGTGGTACTGTATATAGCTCCATGAGAACGGGGACTTACTCACCTGGTACAGCAGGCACTTAGACATTTGTCGAATGACTGAAGACCAGGGATCTCCCCGAATGTTGCTTTGTATAACCTTCCTCTAAGACTTTTACACATCTGTGAACTGATGGAAATAATCACCGACTGAATTTCCTGTTGCCTCAACAGGAAGAGGCTTAGAGACAGATTAATTTTATTTAGAAAAAAATAAAGTGACTTTGCTTACATCCCACAAATCTAACGAAATGTTTCAGAGAACATTTGGGGAGGGAAGACTAGAACTGTAAGGAAAACCTTGGTCTAATTGGAAGAGGAACCCCACCCACTGTTCACAAGGTAAGACCAAATAAGAAAATGTGGGCCAATTATGAGAAATCAGAATACGAATGTTAGGGCTTAGGAAAATAGTATAGCTTTGACTTTGGGATGGGCCAATCAAAAGGAGTTCCAAAGGGTTTTGTGTTCAAAAGAAACTAAGTATTTGCTAAAATTATTTTTCAATATCTGAGCGAGAGCAGACGCAAGGTTTAAACCTTTATGTATAAAATGGATTCTACAATTTTTAGAAAAAGATGTCATGTCCCATTCCAGAACTCATCCTAGATAATGTGTTATGAGATACACTACTTTTGATTGTGAAATAATTGAGCTTTAGAATAATTCAGTGAGTTCCCGAATACATTGAAACTGCAGTTCTTGAACTTAATTCATGCTGGAAGGCTATTCAAGAAGCGATTTGTTTGAAAACTGAATCATTTCCCCCCCAATTGGAAATAATGTAAACTGAATTCATTCATTCCAGACCCCCAAATGATTCCATTTTAACCTTTCTCAGTTGCATTGTTTTGTGAGCACTTTCATACTCTTAGCATTTTAAAATTGTGCTAATTGTCAATTTTGCAAGCCATTTTCAGTAGCCAGATCAGACAATTATTTTTTTTTAAGCTCTATCATTGTTCTCACAACTTTCCTTTCCATTTTGCTCCTATCACTAACCTCCGTAGGACCCATGGGGACTTAATGTAAGTATTTAATAATAATAAGCTGCAACAAAAGAAAACAAAAAATATTCACAGCACAATTTCCTGAGATGTTAACAATTTTAGCGGTAAACTGACTCAGACTTGCATATTCTCTCCTTTGTTTGCCACCTAAGAAACACATGACTGATTATACAGGTATCCGCATGAAAGGGTTGTCCAGTTGAGAATTGAAGTTTTGTTTGACAACCGAGACATTTTTTCCGTGAACAACTTGGTCAAGAATTGAATTGTTCGAGATGGGAGATGCTCGAGAACTGAGGTCTGACTGTATTAAAGACAGAAGTATAAATTTAACACATTGTCATTAACAGCTGCTTAACAGTGATAAAATACACTTTTATTTACTTTGTTGAGTAGGAGGGTCATAAAAAAATTATTGCTAAAGTAGATATCAGGCGAACAGAAAGGTGCTTTAAGAGTCCAGTTACCTTGGAGTTTATTTAAACTAAGAGGAAAAGGTCATAATGTTTTCATGCAATACATACTTGATTCTTTAAATAACAATTGTGACAAATAACAGAAAGAATTAAGGAATGCTATACTTGTGATCCATACAAAACTCCAGCAACATTTTGAGTAGTACATAATTTAAAGAAATGCTTCAAACACTTTTCGAAATACTGTTGTTGCCAATACACAGAAGCATGCCTTAGGTGGGCATAGGAATGCAGTTTAGAAAAGAAATTTTTTAAAAAATCACACTGAAACTATTCAATTTCTTTAAAATCACTGAACAAGAAAAACAACATTGAACCGCCATACTGATTTTACACAACTTCTATACAGTACCTTGACTTAAATCCAAGAGCAAAAGGTAAGACTCTCCTCCTCTATTTTTGGTAAACAACTGCATGGTAAACTTAGATGACTTTTCCCCCTGGATTTTACCTGGGAGTGGCCTTTTAAATTTTTTTTATTTAAAAGAGGGCAGGTTTGGCACTTTTATACTGATGTCACCAATGTTAATATTTCTTGGGATCTCAGGAAGATTCATATTCTTTACAGCTGAAACAGCACGGGCTGGAGCTCCCGCTAAGCCAGCCTGTATACAAAAGCAAATAAAAGAAAAAGAAGATGTACAACTCAGGTGTAGCTCACCAAAAAACACTAAGAATGGAGGACAATAATAAAAGATTTTCATATAACAAGCTAGAGACCAGATGGTAAGTTTGAATTGATATGGGATGGTTACATTGAAATACTAATCTATAAAGAGAAAACAGTTGACACATTAAAAAATACAGTGAATACATGCGATGACAATGTAAAGATTGAAACACAAATTAAACTGTACCACTTGTATATTACACATAATATTCAAATGACTAAAAGCTAGATCTCTACCTAATATCTTGATATAATTGACATATAAGCATGAAGCATATTTTACATTAGTTCTTTATTAAACATCTCATAACAATCATGATATATTCGGGGGTTTTGCTTTTAAAATGGCATTTATTATCAATACATGCTGTGAAATAAAAACGAAAAGTAATAGATCATGCTTGTTTAGTTTTTTTACTTAGGGCTAAATGCCTTAAAACAATAATTTTTTTTTTTAATTATGGAGACTATTCTAAACTTAAAGAAAGTTCTAGGACACTTAAAAAAAATCAGGCTTTTAAAGTAAAGCCTCAATCCAAAGAGAACAGGTCTGCCGAAAAATCAAACTGCAACAAGAGGATCATTCCAACCTTTGATGCATTAGTAAAGATATAACAATTAAAAATATTCTGTCATATCAAGTGGATTCAACAACATATATTTAGTTTACAAAATACAAATTTAAAGAATAGTATAAATGTAAAAGATAGCATATATAAAATTTAAAATTTATAAATAAAATTTAAAATTCTCAGTACCATTATTGTATAATATTTGGCTTTTATCTTAGTAGGAAAATTTATAATTTTGTGAAGTAATTTTGAAAGAAAATATGCTTAAAAATAAAAGAAAAATGAACACATATCATTTTTCTCAAGTAGCTACATTAACAGTATTTGTATTTTTAAGGATTAATTTATACACCAATTCAATTTCATCAATTTTTAGTCATGCTATATAATAAAGCCAACAAACATCTCAATTCTGTGGCATACATTGTCTTGCACAAAGATGACAATTAAGTAACAAAAACAAATCTTCAACTTTGATTAGATTACATATATACAGGGGTTGGCAACAGTAGGTTTACAGTTGTTTGTATGGAAAATAATACAAATAATACAATAATTAATAAATAATAATAATACAAGAATAAACTCTACTTTGCTTACAACTGTAAACCTAATTTAGCCCACTCCTATATAAGAAGCAATGTTCATGTTATTAGGACACTAGTTTTAAAGTCCCGTTTTGTAATTTTAGATCATTTTTCTTATGTAATCCTACCTCTTTTGTTAATTAAAAAAATAATAATAAAGCTGTTACCTGAGAAAAATCTTGACTGATACAAAATAGGCCAGTGTAAACTATTTGCTGAATAAAGGATACAAACATTGTTAAGCAATGAAATAAAAGCCATGGATTATCAAGTCAGAATTGGAAATAATAGAAAAATCAGTAAAGTAGTATTAATAGAGGTGGTTCACACAGGCAATGCTAAGGGTGATATGGACGAAACACTCCATACGCAATTAAAGACTTAATAGAGCTGGGACTTCAATTTCTGTAATTTAATAGGGATTAGTTGTTTTGATGTATTATTAAAAATTTGATTGACCTCTACATTTATACCTACCTGAAGTAATGCAGTTTTTATTACAACTTACTTTTCTCCCATTGCCCCCAAAGACAAAGATATATATGAATATTACTTAGGGTAGCATAAATCATATTTAAAAGGGTCTTTAAGCTGATCATTTCAAGAGAATCAAAGAATAATTAAGTTCAAATAGCTTTCCCATGTTATAGGCTCTCTTCCTTTTAACAGGAAGTATGTTGTCTGCCAACAGCACAAAAATTATTTTACAAAATCACAGATATCCTGGAACTAGTATCATTTTTCCAGGTAGAATGAATTTTATAATTTTTCTAAATAACAAACCAATTTGCTACTATTGTTACTTTGAAATTTCTATACAGGGTACAAATGATGACTAGGCTATAGAAAAGTATTGTTTAAGATATTTAAATATAAATATTTTTAAAGGTATAAATTATTAGAGGATTTTGTGAAAAAGAGAAACGGTAAATATGTGTGTGTTTTACTGGATGCTATGATTTATATTATAAATAGTTAAAGTAATTGTTTTCAGTATTAAACTAAATATAATTGTCAAGACGCCTTCTTTTCCATAATACCCTATATCATGAACAGCTAAACTGAACTTAAGCAGAGAAAATGAGAATAAAAATGCCGTCTGTTAGGTTTCATTAGATTAAGTAATTTCTTTGTGACCAAAGATGGTGTCAACAGTTGGTTACTAATGAGAATATATAAAATCAATAGAGCAGTAGATTTAAATAGTATATTTGTGCCAAGTTCTTATTATGTAAAACCAAAAGAAGTTTCTAAGTACAACAAATTACAATTCTTTTAAACATAAGCAGCAAGCCATAGACATGCAAAGGATGATAACTACTCAGAACACGCAAATGGATTAAGAGAATCAAATTATTTCTCAAGCATGTTCAATACTTTTGTGTAGAATGTCATGAATTTAAATGGTACAAAATTTTAAAATTGTGATGTGTATGTCAATTAAATTTTAATTAAAGGAACATTTTAAGAAAGCAGATTCTACAGAATATAAAATGTTAAGGAAAAATATAAGAAGGACTGTTGATTACTAAGTAGATGCTTATATGAGCTGTTAATGTTTATATACAAAAACTTAGGGCTTAAAAAAAAACAAACTTCATGTTACCAGGTAGTCAACATCCTAACTGCTATAAAATCAATTTCATTTTCAGACTTCCATGAAAGTAAAGTCTGAAACATTTTATTAAAGAATAAATCATAATTTGCCATTAGAAAATCAATTTGCCAACACTGAAATATAATTTTCATCTTAGTTTTCTTCTCAGTAAAGATATATTCAAAGCAACAAGACAACTTACACTCAAATTTATAGAAATGAAGTTTACCTGACTTCTTAGTAATTTATACAATTTAAAATGTAAAATGACAGTACAACATAGTTCTTAAAGATTTAGGATTACATAGTTGACACAAGCAGAAAAAAAAGGAATGAAATCCTACTGGAGAAATAACTTGTTTCCATCTATGTTATTTTACTTGAGCACCACCATGGCACGTAAACTGCAGCAACTCCACTAACAAAAACAAATATATGAACCCAAAGCTGTTAAGAGTATGAATTAGATGAAGGAATGAAGTACAGTATATAAAAGAATGGTCATGTTTTCTCTCCCATGAGATTAAATAAATTAACAGAATTAAGAGAAAGAAAACAAAATGAAGTCTGCAAGTATACCAAAATGAGGCCAAACAGATAGAAGACTTATACAGACATACTCTTGGAAATTTCAAGCACTGGAATCACAAAGATAATAATGGATGGATATGATTTTTTTTTAATTTTGTTTTTAAATTGCCAGACCCAAAAATAAACAAAATATGTGCAAGCAAAACTAAAAAAGCAGCATTACTAAAATATATTTTAAAAAATCTGAAAGCTCCCTTTTCCTCATGCAATAGCAATTAACTTTCTTGAAGGGGAAAGGAAAGAATCTAAATATTTATTTTATCTAAGACATAAAATACCAACCTACCATCTTAAAATATTTTTTAAGCCTGAAATATAGCATAAGAAGATGGTAGTTGGAATAATTTGTACATACTAAAACCTTTACCCACCCTTCCTGCTGGAAGTTGGTATATGCACAGTCAAAATTTTGACCTAACAGCAAAGTGAAAGAACATCAACATTAATAAACACAATATTAAATGGTTTCAGACTCAAAATCATTAACAAAATAATGGCAGATTTTTAAACATGTTTTGAATGGAATAGAAAATGCCAATATTTTAATTTCTGAATGTATGGTAAAATAACTTTTAATCTGGGAACTTATAAGAGGCTTGCTCTTTGCTTTAAGGGCAGTGCTTTAATACTGCAATTATAAACAAAGAGATGAGAAATACTGATGACAATCCTCTAATGAGTAAGAATATGGTATTTTATTAAAAATTTTATCAACATTAGAATATTTTTTATAATCTTCATTTATAGTTTAATTTCTAGCACAGGAAGTGCCTGTGTGAAAATAATATAGTAGACTAATGCCATTCATGGATTTAATATAACTATTTTTGACCTCAGGGGTCCCCACTGTAATTTTATAGAACAGAATAACTGCATGTCAACATAGAGGGGCAGAACCAACTCACAGGTTGACTTCCCAACATCTGTTACTTAAGTCCCTTTTCTTATTCTATACTCTTTAAAAATAGAAACTTGATTTTAAAAAGTAAAAAAGCCAATTACTAGTTCTAGGTATGGAAGTTAAAAGACCCAAGTGGTTGATGGTTCTTTGTTAGAAAATAGCAATTTAATATAAATTAAAAACTGGAACATTGGCAGTGATTTGGATCAATAGAATGACTTATTTATTTTCTATTGCAAGGATCAAGTAATATGGATCTAGGGACCCAATGTGGTACACCCAGCTTCATGATATAGCCTATGATCCTGGGATAAGATCTTAGAAAATCACCTGTCTGATGCTGCTTCTTAAACACATCCAGAAAGCAATAATTTAGCGGCTAAATAGCTATGCCATATTCTCAGTGACATTTTCCTAATTATAAGGTAGGTAATCTAACTTGTTAAGTTGATAGATTTTTTTCCTTCATAGGGCTCAATAAAGTATTTTTATTTTGAAGTTTTTAAATGGGGTCCTATAAACATTTTCATTTTTCCTGAAATGGCTTTGTACAAAAAAGTTGTTGCTCATCTACAGAGAAATGTTTAAAAAGTAATTCAAACAGTCAACTATGGTGTAAAAAATTTTTTTCAGAGAAAATTTAGTTTCATAAAGCTAGGAGTCTATTAAAAACATTTCTAATATTTGCCAACATGCTTCGCAAAAACACTCAAAGTTTATAATATTTTTTGTCTTATTACGACATGTTTGGATGTTAGAAGGTTCCTACAGTAGAAATCCACTTTATTTTGGTAAATATATTTAATTCCATTTTTTAGAACATTTAATTCAATTTTAATAATTTCTGATCTTGTTTTTTATTGGCTACTTTTAATATGTACCTGTTAGTCAAAACTAGTAAAAGCAATTCTGTTAAGACTTTGGAATTGCAGTACTATTTAACAGTCACTGTTCTAAGCCTTCACTGCTTCCTACTTTGTATGCAAAACTTTGAAGGCTCAGCTTTTGGGTTTTAAATTCACAGTTTCCAAAACCTAGAAGGCAATTTTGTGTTAGAATCCTAATTTAGAAAGATGAGGGGAAAAATCTATGAGTGTTAAAGTAAGATTGGTTCTGCCACATGATGCTCAAAATAAATTCTAAATTTAACATACCAAATAAATTGTCATTTCTACAAAATGTAATTTGTCAGTTAAATGACAATGTTTAAAAATAATAACAAAAAACTTAATCTTTCCTTTCACAATGCAGGCAGACAAAACAGAACAAAGATGACATTGATGATATACTAGAAAAATACACTAAGTCCAATAAAAGATGAGGAAACTACAAGGAGAAACTAGAATGAAAAATAGGCTACAGGGACTATATGGGTTCATTAACACAAAGAATTTTTGAGTCTGGCCTACATAATTAATTGCCTTTGACATCATTTTGCTTTCCCTTTTGTTAAAGTACATTTTTCTCAAAGTCAGCAATACCTTGTCTACCTGTCCTGTCTGGGAGATTGAAAGATAAAGGTCTGTAAAGAGAAGAATGGAAAGAGCTAGAAAGATCAGATGTTCGGAAAAAAAAGAGGACTAACTTTAAAAAAGTAGTAACTAAAATCAGAGTCATTTTTCATCTTAAAAATAACATGAAATACATAAAAACTAACAAGTCTCCCCAACCCATCCTCCTCCACCCACAGGGAGTCCTTTAATTCCTAGGCAACTTCCTGGGTGCCTTTTAGACTTTTCCCAAATCCCACCAACTTCCCAGCTTAACCCCTCCTTTCACAAGATCCCAATGTTACAAGCAAACCATTTTTCTGTCAAAGCAAGATAGCTGAAAATACACTGAAAGCATATATTTGCTTCTTCTCTCTTTAACCAGTTAACTGCCACGATATTTTGAATTTGATTAAAAAGGTCTGCTGTATGCGTCTATAGAAGCTAATTGCGTACAAATGGTTAAAGATCTGGGTGATCTTTGCTCCTACCTGTCTAGGTATTGGGAATGAAACTGGTTCACTTTTGATTGTTCTCTTTTGATTGATACTACCATTAATCCAAAATAATAAAATCTTTGAAATCTGACAAAGTAAAGGCACCTAGATAGATCTATGATATATTTTAAGAGCTTATCTTAAATTAAACCCAGGCTGATTTTTAAAAGATAAATGCTATTCTACATATCACTTAAATTAACTTTAAAAATAAGATAACCAGATCTTGTCATCAATTATGATACTCTGAATTTTAATTAAGCCTTTCATGGTAAGTTTTTGTTTACATAATAGATCTTAATTAAATTAGTAATTTTGGGTTATTCTGCATTCATATGTTTGGTAGATATAACCAATTTAAGTAACCTGGAAATATAACTCACATGAAAATTTCTGACATTTCAGTGTGTCTAAAATAAAGCTGGTAGACTTCTAAAGATACTTAAAATATATGAAAATTACTAAAAAATTACAAAAAGTCAACATTATATTTCAACACAATTTCTTAAAATATGATCAGGACTAAATAGTCTCACTTTGACTTTTTTATAACTAAATATTAGCAGACATCACATATAGAGAAACACTTACTGAACATATGTTGGGTTTTATCCCCAATCAGATTTAAAATATACTTTCTTGTAAAGGAGACAAAAAACAAAACAAAACTAATGTGGTAGCAGATAACAACTAACTATATATTAAAAGATTATTAGTGGATGAAAAATGGGAGTATTCACTAATATTCAGAACTATTTAAAATAGTATAGTATTCTTATAACTTTCTATCAAAAATGTAAATTCTGCATTTCACTGCTCTTTATAAATTAAAAAACTGCTTAACAAAATATCACTGAATAACCAAAAAACAAATATCCATTATGCAATTATTATAGGTCTTTTATGACTTTTGTCAATATTACATATATCACACACTAAGGAGAAAAAAAAAAGAAAAGGACACCACCAATGGAAAGGAGTTTAAATACCTGGAAATTTTCAATGTGAAAATTCCAGGCAAGAAGTCTATATATTTTTACAGATGATTACACAGAATTGACAAATTATCACATCCATTCATTTTATAGTGATTAATGGATTGTGTCACTGTCTGTCTCTTGGCATTCAAAATCTGTAACCATCGTTTTGTAATGAAAAGTTTAACAGATGATATAAATTGGCGAGATGGATTAGAGGAGATGTCTGGGATTTGAGTTGCGGCAGAGAGGGAGTGGAGGTATTTAGCCTTCTGCCCTATGGTGCCACTGAGAAGGGACAGGACCTTTCGGAGGTACCTGTGAAGAAAGGGGAGCAGGACCTCTCCCTCCTCCAGATTCCCACCCTCTAGTGCCAGCCCCCTGTGAACTTCATCCCAAAGTGGAGCCGGGATAGAGCACAGGTTTGGGTGCTGGATGAAAGACAAGGGGGTGATTTGTGAGTCCCATGTAAATTTGTACATTGAACTATTTATGTTTGCATATATATTTGGTGTGCATGTAAAATGAGCCAATAAACCAGATTGTGTGTAAAAAGAAATTTTCAAATTATAATTTTAAGACTTTAAAAAACTACAGCTTAGAGTTTATAGTAAATCTTTTACTATACATTATATATTGCAAACCAACCACACTAAATAATATTCTGAATTGTTTTCCTTGTCCTAGTTTAATCTAGTTTATATTTTCCCCTTTCAAAAACCAATACTTGAAAAATTGGCTGTAGAACACACAAAATACATAGTTACTTAAAAGAGCCATAATTTTAAGCTCTTCACTATTATAAGTCTCTCCTTTGGAAAACCAATAGGGATGGTAAATTGAGATAAGAAGAAATTTTAAATAAAACACTGGTAAATGATTTTATCAAAGTTTCAACTGTTTTTAACCCTCAGATTTCAGATTTATCCACCATCCTGTGTTTTATTCAGTTCTAATGAGCATAGTATTTATTTGTATTAAACTGATCCTTTAAAGTACCAATAAATTAATAATTCTTCAGAACTCACCTGTTGGGAATTAATGCTAACAGTTTTAATATCTTGCTGCTTTTATAGTACTTTATACCAATCAAACATCTGAACTTATCCTAATAATTATAAAATATATTTTCCTAATCTGAGTTATGACTATAAATACCAAAGGTTAAGAGTATCCTCAAACATATCACTGAATGAGATATTAAGATGTTATCTATCTAAACTTCTGCTACAGTAATAAATAACCAAAATAATGTGAACTTGAGTGACTCTGCTAAAGCACCTGTCACTAATATTCAGCCTAGTACATGTGGGAGGAGTCACTAAATTCCAAAGTAGGGTTTTATACAATGCTAAAGTGCTGGCTGGTCCCCATTCACCTAACCTAACAGCACAAAGTTAGCACTGCATAACTAACCAAATCTTTCCTTTATAGAATGCAATAAAAGCCATGAATATATGTATCAACGAATAAAATATATGACTTAGCAAACTGGTCAGTGACCTTTGGGTAGGATCCAGAATTAAAAGATTAAGGCACTGAATTTCCCTTTTCAATATGTACTCAGGCTTGCTAAGCACCTATTATAACTTACTATTTCCTCATGAGAATTCCATTGCCTTTTCTCTCCTCTTCCAGAAATAGTTTTATAATGCTAAATTTATATATCTTTAAAATATAAGTTTTAAGATGTCCTTGATAATTACTGACTAATGTTTTAGAAAGCTAATATTCCATTTTCAAGTAAATAATTTCATTTTAAGCAGGAAGAATTTGGAATTGTGTTAATTACCCAAGGCAGGTATGACCATGGCTAAAAGAAGGATGCACAACTACTTGGTGGGTAGTAGCCACAGAACATCTGGCATACTACAATATGTACATCCCACTTAGAAACTGGATAAGCATACCAATTGTACCTAAAGGTGATACTAAAGGACAAACAGTGAAAGCTACAAATCATGCATAATTTATGACCATGTTTACCACCTTCACTAACTAGAGCACTTTCTGTTCTTACCTCAGATTTCTCCAGTTTATTTTGTGCATCAATTTGTGTAACAATCTCATTCATGTTGGTCTCCAATACCATTCCCCCCATCACCATTTCTGCAAGAATATTGTGAACCTAAAGGGAAAAAAATAATACACACCTATAAAGAAAACTCACTACAAAAACATTTCATAATTCCAGTAGTTTTTGGTTCAAATACTGCTGTGTCTACTTTGTGAGCTGTATAATAAAATAATTTGGAATGAAGGCGTAAAACCTGCTTTCATCACTACTGTGAAGCTTTAGGCAGTTATATATAACCTCTTTAAGTCTTATTTTAATGGGCTATAAAACAGAGATAATAATAGTATCTCCTTCATAGATTGCTGAAAAAATTAAATGAGGTCATCCATGGAAGTACCCAAAACAAAGTAAATGATCAATAAATATTAGCTACCTAATGATTTTGTTAGAGAGAAGAAGTGAGAGATAGAAACATCAATGATGAGAGAGAATCATTGATCAGCTATCTCCTGTACACCCCACACCTGGGCATGTGCCCTAACTGGGAAACGAACTGCAACCTCTTGGTTCACAGGTCAACGCTCAACTGAGCCACACCGATGAGGCCGAAGGTAAGGTAATTTTTTAAAATCACTTTTTTGCTAAAAATTTAGGCCACTTATTTCAGACTATTTTATTCAATGGCTTAATAATTCAAAGCAATGTTAAATTACATAACCTTAATACAGAAAAAAATCTATATATAGTAAAAGTGGAATCTCTTTCTTCTAAATTCTGTATTACCAATACCCAATAATACTGATTAGAAAACTCAGTCATTCTTCCCTTCTCTTACCTCCAGCTTTCAATAGGCTATCAGGGTCCTACTCTACTCTCTTTCATCCTTACTATACTGTCTTAGTTCATTTCTTTCTGGACTATTGCAACAGATTCCTAAATTGATTTCTCTGTTTTTAATCTCCTACTTAACAATCCAACTTCCAAAAAAGAGCTACCACTCCTTTTCTGTCTGTGAAAATATCTACTAATCCTTAAAAATCCAGTTTAAATGTAATTTCCTCCATTCACACAATCCTAGGAAGAGAATAAAAATAGCCTTATTCACTAAATACATTTTTACTTTGCAAATAAAACAACATTTTTCTCAGGTAAAAAGCTTAGAAGATTTGACAATATAGAAGTAGTACCTTGTCTACATGGAAAATTAAATCCAGTTCACAGACATTTTCAAAACACTTGTCTAATGTTTCCACAAATACCTAAGGAAAAAGAAAAGAGAAAAAGTTAAAAGCTTTTGAGAACTGTGTAAGTTCATTCAAATCTATTATCTATAAGGCAGACAATCTTGTGACAAAAACTTTTATAAATCTATTATTACACTAGAGGCCCGGTGCACGAAATTTATGCACGGGAGGGGGGGTGTGTGTCTCTCAGCTCAGCCTGAACCCTCTCCAAACTGGAACCACTCAGGGGATGTCTGACTGCCAATTTAAAACCCTCTCACAATCCGGGACTGCTGGCTCCCAACCGCTCGCCTGCCTGCCTGCCAGCCTGATCACCCCTAACCACTTCTGCCTGCCAGCCTGATCACCCCCTAATCACTCCCCTGCCAGCCCGATCGTTCCCAACTGACCTCCCCTGCTGGCCTGATTGCCCCCAACTGCCCTCTCTTGCCGGCCCAATCGCCCTCAACTGTCCTCCCCTGCCGGCCATCTTGTGACGACATGGGGGCGGTCATCTTGTGAGGGTATGATGGTCAATTTGCATATTACCTCTTTATTGTATAGGATATCTGCTTTTTAGTAAAAGGCGAAAGATTTATGCGATCTGAAGAGAAACCAGAGTATGGATATCTGCTTTTTAATTAAAACATTATATTAAGTGCAAAATAAGTAATTATAAACTATTCTTCATGTAAACTACTTTTCAATACATTAACATATAAAACAAACTTAGCTGAAAATAAGAACTAGAAATTCTTAGCACCTTTTACCTACAAAGCACTGGAAAATACTCAAATCAAACTCCCTATCCTCATGTGAGGAAAAAGAAAGCTTATTAGTATTTTATCAGGCTTTGGCTTGTGTGGCTCAGTTGATTGAGCATAGTCCCATGAACCAAAAGGTCACTGCCCTGTCAGGGCACATGCCCAGGTTGTAGATTCAATCTCCAGTCAGGGTGTGTGTGGGAGGCAACCAATTGATATTTCTCCCTCATACTGAAGTCTCTCTCTCTCTCTCTCTCTCTCTCTCAAATCAATAAAAAACATATTTTTTAAAAAGAAGAATTTTATCAGGATAGATGGGCATAGTCCAAGTCACTATCACATCTAATGTAACCAGTAATTTCCAATTAGCAAATCAGTATAAAAGATCTCTAAAAATTACTTATGGAAAGAACAGTCTTTGGAATCAGACTTCCTGGGTTCAAACTCTGGCTTGAATACCTTCTATGACCATATATGAGAAAGGATTAACTCAGCCAACATGGCTTGCTGAAACCTACACATTCCCCGAAATGATCTGATTTCAGACTAGCCCTCAGCTAGCTCCTGGGAACCAAGCCCTTGGAAAATTCTGACAAGAGTGTTTAATGGGCCTGTGGTCTTGGGCCACACTGTACATATGAGTTTATGCTACCAATATGATTTACGGCAAACATCTCTTTTTCTCTGAGGTTCAGGAACTTAATAATCAAGGTCAGTCACACAGGTGCTACGTACCTATATGACTGACCCCCAATAAAAATTCTGGACACCCAGGCTAAGATGAGCTTCCCTGGTTGGGGACACTTTGCACATATCATCATATATCACTTCTGGGGGAATTAAGCACATCTGTGTGACTCCAGGGGGAAGGGACACCTGGAAGATTGCACCTGGTTCCATCAGACTTTTCCTCATATGTTTTTATGATTTTACTCTGTACCCTTTCACAATAAACCCCCACCATGAGCCTAGCAACTTCTGAGTCCTGTGAATCCTAGTAAATCATTCAGATGACCTTGGGACCTCTGATACAAACAATTTCTAAAATTCTACCTATTTGTATTTCTATTCCCACTACCTTTCTCAATGGTAGCTTTCACAGACAGAGTAACTATTCAATTTATCATCCAAATTGGGGGGGGGGGGGAGATTAAGAGTAAAAAAGAGCAGCCATTAATTATTACTATCCTACTAGAGGCCCGGTGCACGGAATTCATTCACTGGGTGTGTGTCCCTCAGCCCAACCTGCCCCCTCTCACAGTCTGGGAGCCCTCAGGGGGTGTCCTACTGATGGCTTGTGGGGAGCGGGCCTAAGCCACAGTCTGGCCACAGCAGCTCGGAGCACGCCCCCCTGGGCAAGTCTGTGGGTCTACTGGGGGTCTTGCTCCCAGGGCAGGCAGTGCAGTGTGCCTGACCTCAAACCCCTGGTGGGAGTGGCCTCGGGGTTGGGCGGCACCAGGGCTGAGGGGGTGGGGGTGGGGGTTCTGAGCTGCGCCCCCAGCCCTGGTGTGTGGTGTGTGTCCGCTGGGGTTGGGGGCTTGCTCTGAGCTGGTCATGATGTCCTGGCCTAATTTGCATATTTCTCTCTTATTATATAAGATATAATAAAAGCCTAATATGCAAATTGTCCCCTTGGGCGCTGGTTCGACCGGGAGTTTAACTGGGAGACCAGGAGTTCAACCAGGAGGCCAGGAGTTCAACCGCTCACTATGACGTGCGCTGACTACCAGGGGCAGCACAGAACATGGTGGCCATTGGCAATGTGGTGCTGGCAGCAAGTGGCTCTGCTGGTACTGATAGGTCCGACGAGAGCGGGACCGCAGCGGGATAGTGGAGCAGGTGAGTGGGCGGCGCCAGGCTAAGGCGGGTGTGAGCAGGTGCCCAGGTGCTGCCCAGGGCCCAGAGGTCAGCTGGAACCTGCCCTTCCACTCCAGACGCTCGTGCTTTAATCGCCAGCCAGGCCTAGGGACCATACCCATGCATGAATTTAATTCACCAGGCCTCTAGTTATGTTATAATAATAGATGCGATGTTATCATAGTAAAACAACAGCTTGCAACAACAGATGTGAGCAGGACTGTTCCTAGCATATTGAAATGTATGGTCACCCTATTCATAGGTGATCCAATGGGACAAAGAGTAAATTCTAAATAGCAAGTTTCTTGCTATAACTGCTCTTCAGTAAAATGTCATAATTACATATTCTTAATTTAGGAAAATAATTCCTAAGACTTAATGCACTCAAATGTTAAATTTGGCTTTAAAGAAATCAAAGACCCTCTTCAAAAAACTTTCCAATATGAATAACACATGGACACAGACAGTATGGTGGTAGAGGTATGGGGTGGGAGGGCAGGGGCAGGCAATAAAGGGGTCAGTGGGAGAAAAAAGGAGACATATCTAATACTTTCAACAATAAAGATTTTTTAAAAAACTTTCCATTACTTTTCTTTTCATTTAGCAAAATTACTTAATATATTTAGAAATCTAGTGCCCCTCAAATAGATACATACTGTCAATCTGTTACATGGAGAAGGCCAATACAAAACTAATAATCTATAAACTGAAGTAAAAAATATAAGAAAATAAATTAATGGTTCTAGCCAGAACAAAAAAATAATAATAAAGTTGCTATTGCACCCTATTTCACAAGGAGAAATATTTTTTTAAAAGCAAAACACTAGTAGTGAATAGTAAATAGCACCCTCTTGTGTTTCATTTTTAAAATGATATAAAGTTTAAAGTCAATTTCAATATAACAATTATTTACTAAATAGCTACTCATTAATCTATGGCTTTAAGGAATTCAAAGACTAGTGGAAGAAAAATTATTTTTAATTTACTAAGAGAATTGTGTTTTACATTTTCCTTCATTTTAATAATACCTAGTTTAAACAAAATAGCTATTTAACTCTAAGTCTCAGTTTCTTCATTTGGGCATATTCATGGCACCTATCCCATAGAGTTGTTTTAGTGATTAAATGAATAAATATAAAGGGCTTCGAACAGTGTCTCACTAAATAAAGTAATACATATACATTAGCTAGTACTATAATACTATATATAAAATTTCTTTCTGAGTTTGGGGACTTTGGTTAAATTTCAGGAGGACTTTATCCTACTGTTTCTAAGCTATAATATTAAATGAAGTACATAAATGTAAAACTAACAAGTTATAAGATAGAAAAGGTCTTAAGCCCAAGAATAGTAGGAATAAACTTAAGAATACAAATAGAATGGCAAATAGTCTAAAAAAAATATTTTTTTAGCAGCAAGATATTCTAGAGCAGTGGTTCTCAACCTTCCTAATGCCATGACCCTTTAATACAGTTCCTCATGTTGTGGTGACCCCCAATTTCATTGTTACAAATTGAACATAATTAAAGCATAGTGATTAATCACAAAAACAATATGTAATTATATATGTTTTTCAATAGTCTTAGGCGACCCCTGTGAAAGGGTCGTTGGACCCCCAAAGGGGTCGTGACCCACATGTTGAGAAATGCTGTTCCAGAGAGATAACTGGTTTCACTCAAACCAAGAATAAAATATGCCACTAAAAATATACCAATAAAGCTAGGGAAGAGAGACTGAACTTAAGTACCTTTAAAGAAAAATTAAGAATGTAGCCTAGGTACACACTCCAATGTATACCACTGAATAATATTCATAACCTTAAAGGTATGACTGGATTTGCACTAAACCTGACCCGGACACTAATGTGCCAATGATTATAATCCTAGTAAAAATAGAGATACTACGAGAGAGAGAGAGAGAGAGAGAGAGAGAGAGAGAGAGAGAGAGAGAGAGAGAGAGATGAGAAACTTCAATCAGTTGCCTTCTCGTATGCACCTCAACCAGAGATCAAATCGGCAACCTAGGTATGTGCCCTGAACAGAATTGAACCCACAACCTTTTCGTGTAGAGGGCAACACTCCAACTGAGCCACATCAGCCAGGGCTAAATTTTCAATTTCAATATGAAGGAATTAAGAGTTGATGAAGGGACTACCTGTATTTTATATTCATGTCATAATGATTCTGAAAGAGATCACATCACTGATTCTTTTTGTGCAATTATTTCTCTTAGAAAAGGTTAGTAATGATAAACTATCATTTATTGAGTCTATACTATTACAGCAGTGTTACTGTTCCAAGTGCTTTAAGTAGATTATTTTTTAACCCTTCACAGTAATCCCATAAGGCAGGTATTTTTATTAACAACTATTTACTGAAGAGTAATCTAAAGCAAAAAGTTAACTACTAACACAGTTATGTAGTGAAGTCTTTATTAAATTCCAGAAAGTCTCACTGCAGAACCAACATTCTTATTTACTAGGAATAATCCTTTCAACAATAAAAAACAGCACTTTGTCTTCAATGTAGTAAAAAGTAATTATTTAGAATATTTGGAAAATACAGAAAAGCATACAGCAAATTTTTAAGTTTCCATATTTTTACCACCCACATTAACCTAGAATTGTGCAAAACAAAAACTGCTTGTACTACAGGAAATTACATTGTAGCCCCTGCATTGAAGTGATTTAATATTATTTGTACGTTGGATTTAGAAATCTAAGGAAGAACTGGGGTTTTGAGTTTGTAAGACTAATATTACAAATGTTAATTTTAAAAATGAAAGTAGTCTCTGATTATTTCTTTTTCTGCACAAAAGCCAATCATGAGAACATTTTAAAACACATATTGATATAAATTATTAGAACTATATTTAAACTTCCAAGCAAAAGTTGATTTAAAAAATGATATCTGGCCCTAACCGGTTTGGCTCAGTGGATAGAGCATCTGCCTGTGGACTGAAGGGTCCCAGGTTCGATTCCGGTCAAGGGCATGTACCTTGGTTGCGGGCACATCCCCAAGTAGGAGGTGTGCAGGAGGCACTGATCGATGTTTCTCTCATTCCCTCTCATCGATGTTTCTAACTCTCTACCCCTCTCCCTTCTTCTCTGTAAGAAATCAACAAAATATATTAAAAATAAATAAATAAATGTGATATATGGCCTTGAAAGATAGTCTACCTATAATTAAACATGGTACACTTGATGTTTTGATCATTGATTTCAAACAAAATAAAATGAACAAAAATCTTAGAAAGTTTTCCACTATACAATTTTGACTAATAAGTACATAAGGCATGATGGGAAAATCACTATTTGGCAAATACTACAAATAATAATTATTTTGGGCAAGAGTTATCAAGAAGTTAAATTAATGACCAAAAACATGATTAGGAAAAGAGTATTCATGTAGTCTCTAACTTACTCCCTAAAAAATACTTTTAAGCACGAAGGGAAAATGGAAGTTTACAGTAAACCTGACAGGTACTATTTTAACCAAGAAATCAGAATAAATATCACAAGTAATGGGACAAAAATGATATCATGTACCTCCTGATATGATGCATTAAAAAGGAAGTAACATCACTTCTATGGTATTCTTGCCAAAAATACGTAACATGATTTAATTATTAAGAAATATCAAACAAATCCAAACTGAAGAATATTCTAGAAAATAACTGGCCAATACTCTTCAAAGAATCAAGGCATGAAAGAATGAATAAAAGACAAAAATTGAAGAACTACTGCAGAGTAAAGGAGACATGAAAACTAAATGCAATATGACCTGAACTGAACTCTGAATGAAAAAAACATTATATTAATGGGACAGTTGGCAAATTTTGTATAATGTCTTCAGGTTAGACAATAGTATTGTATCAGTGTTAACTTCCTGATTTTGATCATTGTGCTTTGGTTATATGGACGATGTTAAATTTGGGGAATCTGGATGAAGATAGGATAGGGAAGAATTATTTGTATTATATTTGCCATTCTTTTGTAAATCTAAATTAATTTATAAAAAATAAAAATTTAAGGAACCCCAAAACTTGAATAACCAAACTCAGAGGGAACTCTCCTGCTCTATATCCAATTCCTTCCTGAAAACCTACCATTCTACACTAGGAAATAAAGAATTCACCTTAAAGAGAAACACTATAAGTTAAGTTGTTTCCTCTCTCTCAAACATATTTTGAAGGGTAACAATTAAATTTTAAGATGCTTCCAGCTCCAAAATTCTGACCTTAAGTACCTGAGTTCCAAAATACTTCTTTCACCACTATTAAGTGAATAATAAGAATGTCTACTGCATTCTAGGCTCTCTGCCATCAGCTTCACATATATTAGTTCTAATTCTTACAATGCTGGCAAGGTAGGTATGAATATCAGCCCCTACAGATAAGAATATTCAGGATGGATGAGGTTAAGTAATTTGCTCAAAGTCATATAACTGTTAGATGACAGAACCAACAGTCAAATCCATACCATATGACTCCAAACACCAATTTCACACTATGACGCCTCCCAAGAGAACTGTTGAGATGTCAACAAAACATGTAAACTCCAATAGTAAGTATCATCAATTTGATTCCAGGATTTATCATGAAGAAGTAGCAATGCAAATAACAGAAAAGTAAATTTTACATTTCTAATTATTGAAAATTAGACTTCTCAACAAGAAAAAAATAAGAAAAAATATCTTAGAAATGCTGAATCAGTCTAACAGTCTCTAATTCAATTGTTTACAGAAATATTGTTTGGAGATATATATATATATATATATATATAAAACAAATCTTACTGAAAATGAAAATTTTTAATACTCTGGAAATATAGTATAGTGTAGCAAGCAGAATTTTCCTAAAATGATCTTGGGCACTCATTCTGGATTACCTGGAAAATAAACCAACTGGGCCAGTGCTCCCTCTTTCGCCAGCAGGAGGAACTGCACCAGAACTCACCTTCCCATGGGATCAGGGTTATATCCACACCCCCATCCCACAACCGCCCAATAAGAAAGCTGCAACCTCCCACAAGCTAGTCAGCTGAGTTTCCCAGATTACACTTAAAAACAGGTGGCAACTGAACCTATACAACCTAAAGCTTAAGTAGTGTATATGTGTCACCTCATTGATAAGGGTGCTTTCAAGCCTACAGAATAATAATGTGGGGTGGGGTGGGGCAAGGCCTCCATTGGCACACCATTCTATGTTAGGTAGCACCTACCTCAGCACAATTTCCTACGCGATACTGGGAAGATTAGGTGATCTTTCTTCACCTAAGTATTCTTGGCTTACAAACTAAGTCTATTTCTTTTTTTTTCTATTTCTTATCATATCTCTATCATCACGTAGAATTTATCCAAAGCCATCACACACATATATAGAATAAAAAGATTCACAAATTCTTATAAAAGTGAAAAAGATAAAAGGACTTCTTATCTGATTCAATTTGTATACTAATAAAATAACACTTCATATGACTTCCTTAAAAATATATGCTTTAATGATGTTAGCTAAAAATGACTGACATAATTTTTCCACGAGCTTCATGTACAATATCATTTTTTAAATCATCACCTGAAGACATGTTCTTTGATTTTTAGAGAAAGGAGACAGAGACAGAGAGAGAGAAAAGGAGAAAGAAACATCGATGTGAGAAACACTGAACACTTGCCTCCTGCACGCATACCAACTAGAGCCAGGGATTGAATCCACAACCTAGATATGTGCCCTGACTGGGAATCGAACCTGAGATTCAATGTACAGGATGACACTCCTACCAACTGAGCCACAGCAGCCAGGGATACAATATCTTTTTTAATACCTGTACTTATTCTATGAGTTGGTATTATCATTACCCCCATTTTGCAAAAAAAAAAAAAAAAGAAAAAAAATATGATCAAAGAGGTTAAACAACTTGTCCGAAGTTATATAACAGTACAAAGTGGAGTCTGAATGACTTTAACCACTATTAGCTTGCTTTTATTCACTGATCTTTCAGACAATCTCATGAGGTCTATAGACAGCAAATTGAAGCAGGCATAGTTTACAGATAAAAAAAGTCAAGGTCTATAAAGATTAACTGATATGCTCAATTTCATACTAAATTAGTATTAGCAGCCATCCTATCTAATAAAGAGGGACTATGCTAATTGACCCTCACACCATCACAAAGATGGTGGTGCCCACAGCCAATAAGGAGAGAATATGCTAATTGACTACCCCGCCCTCAAAGATGGCGACACCCACAGACAATAAGGAGGGGCTATGCTAATTGACTTCCCCGCCCTCAAAGATGACAGCACCCACAGCCAATAAGGAGGAAATATGCTAATTGACTGCCATGCCCTCAAAGATGGTGGCGCCCACAGCCAATAAGGAGGGAATATGCTAATTGACTGCCACGCCCTCAAAGATGGCAGTGCCCACAGCCACAAGATGGCGGAACCCAGTCCCCTCAGCCCTGCCGGCACCCTGCCTCTGGAGTCCCCCAGTCCCCTCAGCCCCCCAGCCGCTCAGGGCCGGCCCAAGGCGCAGGCAAGCCTCAGATGGCGGCTGCAGCAGAGGTGTGATGGGGGCGTCGCCTTCCCTTGATCGCCAGGTCGCCTCCTGCCCCTGAGGGCTCCTGGACTGTGAGAGGGGACAGGCTGGGCTGAGGGACCCCCTCCTCCAGTAACTAAAATAATTTCACAAAAGCTAGTCTAACACACTTGGTACCATAGTAATAACAAATGCTATACATGGAGCTCTAGTTTGTATGTTTATTCTAACATAGCCAAAACTTATCTTTCTATATCTATAGAAAAGTTTAGCTGTTAGTTATCAATTATTTCTAAACTACAACTGAACAAGACTGATGGTGATTTAATTGCTACATGGGGTCCAGAAAACAATTACAGAATTTGAAATCACCTAGTGAATTTTTATGCCTCCATTAGTTTGGCATAACAAATTAATTGAGGACAATATGACTGCTTATAAATAACTCATATAACCAACATTAATATTTAATGAGCTTCTATTCTCACTCTGTAAATATTTTAACATTCCCAATGAAGATATGCTACAATAGAAAGGACTCTAAAAAAAGCTAGCTATCAACTCTGAAATTTGCTTATTTGGCAGTCAATACCACACTAAAATAGTACACATCAGATACAAAATAAGGTTACTTTTTTCCCAACTTATAAAGAATTAAAAAAGGAACAAGAGAAAACAGAAGCTGATTATTCAATTTTAATTCAATTCAATGCCTTTCTCAGATTTTATATAAGATATAAAGTCAAATCTGGGACAGCATGCATGTCTTAGAAGCATGAAATCTTTGCATAAAAATGTGTCCACGATCATTTGAATGGTCATTTTTAATATTCAAAATACCAAAATTAAACATATATTTAGTAATTATATGTTAATGTTTAATAAGTTTTCTCGATCCGCTTTCTAAATAACATGCAAAACCAAGAGATTTTGACCTAAACTCTCTTGGTTTATAATTTTCCACACTTACTTTTTACATATCACTTGCCTTTCTCAAAACTAGAGGTTGGACAAAGCAAGAAAATCAGTTCTAAATAAGTTCTGAATAGCTGTTTCATGAAAGAAGCAGAAACAATAAGCTACTTCTTTCCATCTTTGTTCACTCAATGTTTTTAAAGTGACTGACTCATGCATGAGCATTCCCTCATGAGCATTCCCTCATGATAATCTTAACTCAGTAAAATTATTTATAGCAACTACATTTTTTTACTGTTAGTTAATACGTTACATAGCAACCACTATATTTTATCTTTCTAACTAACTCTTCTCCTAATTAACCTTTGGGTTTTGCTGTCACTTATTTTATAAAAAATGGTAAATATTAAGCATTCAATACTACATGCATTCATTCAACAATTACCTATTGAGGATCTACTACGTGCCTGGACCTTTGTACACACTAGGGATAAATAAGTGAACAAAATAAACAAAAATCCTGACCATCACAGAGCTTATATTCTTGTAAGGATAAATGACAATAAACAAGATAAAGTCAGTCAAATATATGGTATACTAAATAGTGGTAGGTACTAAGGAAAATAATACAGCAGAAAAGGGGTTAGAAAATATGAAAGAAAAGGGCTACGGAATACATATTGAGAAGGTAACATCTGGGTCAAGACCTGAAAGAATGGAGCCAACCATGGAAATATCAAAAGGAAGAACAATCTAGGTAGAAAGATTAGCAAGCACAAATGCTCTGATGTAGAAGCATGACAGTATGTTTGAGGAACAGCAAGGAGGTCAGTGTGGGTAGAGAAAAAGGAAAAGGAGTAGAAGACGAAGTAAGATAATTAGGGTATGGGGAGGGGAGTCAAATTATGTGGGGCCTCATGGGTCATTTGTAAGGAATTTGGCTTTCCCTTTACTCTGAGTGAGAAGAAAAGCCATTGAAGAATTCAGAATGGAAGAGTGTAAGATGTGACATATTTCAATAGTATCACTTTGGCTGTTTTACTGAGATAAGACCAAAGGGAAAAGACAGTGGAAGCAGAAAGACCAGTCAGGAAACTACTGTTATAATCCAGCAAGAGCTAGTGGTGGCTTGGATCAATGTAGTGGCAAAGCAGAGTGTAATAAGTGGTTATATTCTGTATATCCAACAGGATTTGCCAAAGAGATGGGAGAGGCATAAAACCAAAATAAAGCAACTACAGAAGTAGGATGAAAACCAGGCAAGTAAGGTGTCCTATAAGCCAAGCGAAGAAAAATTTCATGAAGAAGAGAGTGATCAACAATCTTAATCAAATAAAGGACTGATGAAACTGATCAGCAACTATAGAGCTGAAAACCTGATTAAAGTGTGTTCCAGACAAAAAGGAAAAATTGAGATTTTATACAGACGTCTTAAAAGTGTTTTCGCTGTAAGGGGTGGGGGGAGAAATGAGGCAGTGTCTGGAGAAGGAAGTAGAGAGAGGTCTTTTTTTTTTTAAGATGGGAGAAAATATTATGGGCTAGTGGGAATGATCTAAAAATAGAGGAAAATGGGAGCAAGTTCAGTTGCACCAATATGGATACGTAGGCGCAGATGGGGCATGTCCTTGGACTTAGAAAGCAGGACGTCTGGCTTGGTGAGTGGGAACCTCTGTGTAACATGCGACCAAAGAGCAATTTAAAAATGAATGATGTTGAGAAGGGCAAGAAGATTTTTGTTCAAAAGTGTGCCTGGTGCCATACTATGGGAAAGGGAGGCAAGCACAAGACTGGGCCAAATCTCCATGGTCTATTTGGGTGAAAGAAAGGTCGGATCCCTAAATTTTCTGCCAATAAGAACAAAGGCATCACCTGGGGAGTGACGGAGTATTTGGAAAATCCCAAGAAGTATATCCCTGGAACAAAAAATGATCTTCACTGGCATTAAGAGGAGTGCAGAAAGGGCAGACTTGGTAGCTTATCTCAAAAAAAGCTACTAATGAGTAATAGGTGGCTACTGCCTTATTACAAGCAACGTCTTATGAAATTTTTTATTTGTACCATATTTAAATTGATCTCATACATCAGAAATCAGATCATGAACAGCTGGTAAAACATTTCTTTTGGGCAGTTCTGATTTAAATAAGATTGGCATGTGGTTAAATTAATATAATCAGCATTTTGAAACTTGATGGTAATTTTGGTTCAGCAAGTGCTATCATTGTTTTCCCCTTCTAAAAATATGATTGGCCTTGATTCATAATGTTTAACTTTTCAGAGAGATGGTAGATGCCATCAAAAACCCTGTAGGGGATTGGTTTTATACTTAGATTTATACAACTGGTGTATTAATATGTTTAAATACTGAGGAAATCCCTTTTCTATTTCTTAGACCAGCAAGACTTGCTTGTATTTCAAGTTGTGCTCATTAGCAAGATATGCTAGCAGTGTCCATTTTATCATTTTGGTCCTAACTATGCCAATTCAATTAAAATTCCCTACCGAAACTGTTGCCTTTATCTAAAGAGTTGCCTTTTATTTAATAAAAGGCATTTCAGTGTGATTTATGTATAATATCAAATAAAGAACACTTAACACTTCTCACATTTTATAGATGATCTCTAGGGTCAGATGCTTTTAAAATTCAGCATGAGCCCTAGTCAGTTTGGCTCAGTGGAAAGAGTGTCAGCCCTCAGATTGAAGGGTCCCTGGTCCAAATCCAGTCAAGGGCATGTACCTCAGTTCCAGGCTTGATCCTCCGCTTGGGGAGGGCGTGTACAGGAGGCAACCAATCGATGTGTCTCTTTCACATAGATCAGTGGTTCTCAACCTTCCTAATGCTGCGAACCTTTTTTTTTTTTTTAATATATTTATTGATTTTTTACAGAGAGGAAGGGAGAGGGATAGAGAGTTAGAAACATTGATGAGAGAGAAGCATCGATCAGCTGCCTCCTGCACATCCCCTACCGGGGATGTGCCCACAACCAAGGTACATGCCCTTGACCGGAATCGAACCTGGGACCCTTCAGTCCCCAGGCTGACGCTCTATCCACTGAGCCAAACCAGCTAGGCATAATGCTGCAAACCTTTAATACAGTTCCTCATGTTGTGGTGACCCCCAACCATAAAATTATTTTCGTTGCTACTTCATAGCTGTAATTTTGCTACTGTTATGAATCGTAATGTAAATATCTGATATGCAGGATGTATTTTCATTGTTACAAATTAAACATAATTAAAGCATAGTGATTAATCACAAAAACAATATGTAATTATATATGTGTTTTCCGATGGTCTTAGGTGACCCCTGTGAAAGGGTCGTTTGACCCCCAAAGGGGTCGAGACCCACAGGTTGAGAACCGCTGACATAGATGTTTCTTTCTCTCTGTCTCTCCCCCTCCCTTCCACTGTCTCTAAAAAAAAAAAAAAAAAAAAAAAAAAAAGTCAATGGAAAAATACCCTCGGGTGAGGATTAACATAAAAAATTTTCAACATGACAATATATAGTAGTCTGACTTAAAGAATTCATAAGCAAAGTTTGCTAAGTTATAATTCAGGATTGTCTTGAACCAGTTATTCAAAAACAACTATAGAATTACTGTATATATTTGTGATTGGTAATGGTGCTGTTGTCAACTTACTAGAAGGATTAAAGTAGAGAATAGATTATCAACACAAAATTGTGAATTTTGTGATCATAAGGCTTAAGATAATTTTAAAAAATCATAGATCAAGAAATAATTAAAAGAGAGGGGAAATGACACAGAAGAAAGAGGGAGAATTGCTATAGCAACGAGGAGAAAACTAGTATATAAGTGGGTGAATTGGCCTTAGCTAGGAGTACAGTGAGTTCACCTCTCATAGAAGAGAGAACAGAGCACATGGACACAGATGTTCTCCTCTGATTGCTTCAATTTCCTCAGTGAACTAGAAAGTAGAGGTGCTAGAAGTGCTAGAGGTTTAAGGAGAAAGGAGAGTGTATCAGTAGTTGCCTAGAGTATGGACCAGTGAATGGACTGAGTAGCATTAAGGACTCTTGGAGATTAGGGATTATGAATTGAAAGTAAAGCCACAGTAAGTATGGTTATGTTTTTTCCCCCTCTTTGTATGTTGAAACGTATAGGTACAAGGAAAAAATTGAGCACTATATACAAGGCTATGATTATCATGATGACTAAGAATTTAAGCTGGGTAAGGAAAGTCAGACATCAGAAGGATCGGGAACAGTGAAAATAAAACAGGTTTAAAAGACTTAAGATCCCAATAGGCTCAAAGATTTGTAGGAGTAATAGAAATTGTGATATGAAAGGTAAGAGGTGGCAGAGAGTGCAAACTGTGAAGTTGAAATGATGGAGGAATTGAGGTTTGAATAAAGACAAGATCAAGAAGTAAGTAGTGAGGTAGGGTAAAGGGCAAAATTTACTGGAGAAGAGGAATTCCAATGTTTGAAGACACCAGTGTACTGAAAGAATTATCCACATGAACACTGAAATCACAAGCAGTATTGAAGTGAAGGCAGTGAATAATTCTTCATTTCTGTACATAATGTGAGCAGAGTTACTGACTGTCTTTATTGTGGACTATCTTTTCAAGCAAGCTTGTGTAGCAAACAGCCTTAGAAAATGGAGAATGTCTCTCTCCAAATCAAAGGGTAGGTTTACTCTTAGAAAATATTATCTTCCTCCACTTCAAGGGCAGACATGCTTAGTGTCCACTATCAAAGATTCAAGTTCCCTAAGGTTGTGGTTCCTCTGCTATCATTCAATCTACTGTGTATGCAGGTATCACATGGCCCTTTTCAAGTCACACTTTGGAAACTGGGACTTGAGGACCCAGTGTAAGCAAATGCTTTTACTTTGGCTACTGCTTTTGCTGCTAGTAATAAAGTCCTTTGTTTCTGGCCCAGAAATCTCTCCTCTTCTGCCAACGTCCATGAAACTGTGATAGTTAACTTATTAGCTTGCAAGTACGATAAAATCTCAGACCCTTGAAAGTTTTTCATAGAATCTCCAATGAATGGAAGGTGGGAATAAAAGATTACTGCAACAGGATGGGTAGAAGGTGGTATAGTTTAATAACATGAGATAAAGTTTGGAGATGTTTTAGAAGAGATAATGATCTGGAAAAAGCAATGAGAAGAGAAGCAAGGGAAGACCTCCAGGATCAATGTTATAAAGAAAGCATGAGAGGCAATGTTACAGAAGAGGTTGAAGATAAAGAGAAATTTCCTGATGACTGACCTTGAGCTCCAGGGACATTATGAAAGATTTTCAGGAGACAGAGAGGAGTGGGTTTTGGGGTCAAATCTGGATACACATGGTAAGAGATTCATGACTCTTGGGCTTCTTATGGTGACTTACATGAACAAGAAAAAAGGAGCGTGATGAAATTAGTTGTGATTAGTCTTAATCAGATTAAGTTAGTCTACGTGTTTTTACATCCTTCCTCCCTCTTTTACCCACCCAATACTACTATAGAATGCTTCATTTCTTACTAAACAAAACATCATTTTAGAAAATTTGTAACATACACATTTTTTTAAATGTAAATGGCAAAATTGTTATTTAAATAGAGGCAAATGTTAACTTACTTGAATTAGATCTAAAATGCCAAGTTCACTTTCTGAAGAATCCACACAGAAGACAAAATATAACGTTGCATAATGTCTATAAATTAGTTTGTTGTCAGATCCTCCAATTAATCTAAATGACAAAACAAAACAATTGGAAAATTATAAGAACAAAATGAAAAACATTTTCATTAGCTCAAGCAAACTGATAATTTACTTTAAAACATTTTATAAAATAAAAGGTAACATTTACTGGCATAGCATTCAAGTGATCTTGTATCAGAGACTGAGTAAATTAAGGTGGTTGTTTTCTTAAAAAATGTCAAGTAAAAGATGTTGCTGCTTCATTTTAATTCATTCACTCATTAAACTATCTACTGAGTATATACTGTGTGTCAGACACGGATAGTGGATAAGGAGCAATAAACAAACATTATCAGAGTGGAAAGCACTACATAGAGAATCAAAATAAGATGATACCATATTGATGGGTTCATTACTTCAGATTAGATGTTAAGAGTGATATTTAGGCCAAGATCTAATAATAATGAGGCAGCAATGACAGAATTTAGAGAAGAGCATTTCAGGCAGAGTAACAACTAATAAAAAGGCCATTTCAACAAGAACAAAGTATGGATGTTCAGGGAAGAGAAAGGCGGTCTATAGACAAAGAAAGATTAGTAAGCAATGAGGTCAGAAAGAGGGCAGAAATCAGATGACAGGACATTTGAAAGTGCTTACTAAATTTAATTACATAAGTCACAAGCTTAAGACTGATTAGAAATGAGGGGAGAAAAAAAAAGAATGACATTTCTTCTTAAGTTGGACAGATTTCCCAACAAAATCTCCAAAAACACATTTTGTTTTGAAATATAAATGCAAAACAACAAAAATTGAGCTAAGAGATATTCAATTCTTTCATCCAATGTTTTTACTTATATTTGTTAGAATTACAGCATTTTATAAATAATCTTTCCAAACATCTTACATTTTTCTAAGTACAGTTTAACTATCATAGTTAAGTTTACAATAATTAGTTTGTTCATCTTCTCAAAAGACCCTCTAACACTAACATAAAAGCTAACCGAACACTCAAAAAAGGGAAAATGGTATATATTACTCAGTAAAATAACACTGAAACCCTAGCCAGTTTGGCTCAGTGGATAGAGCATCAGCCCATGGACTGAAGAGTGGTGGGTTCAATTTTGGTCAAGGGCACATACCTCAGTTGCAGGCTCGATCCCTGGTCCCGGTCAGGCAACCAATGGATGTGACTCTCCCACATCGATGTTTCTCTCTCTCTGTCTCTCCCCCTCCCTTCCACTCTCTCTAAAAATTCAATGAAAAAATATCCTTGGGATGAGGATTAACAAAAAAATAAAATAAAATGGGTAAATAAATTTAAAAAGTAATACTGAATTTATAAGTTCTATAGAATCAATTTATCTTTTGTTCTCTAATAGCAAAAGGAGGAATAATTTTTGACAAAAATTTTTTAACTATGCTAGATGTTTATAGAAAAGATTCAATTAGAAAATATGTATACTTTAAAGATTCTCTGACATTATTTTTATAGGTTACTAGAGGCCCGATGCATGAAGATTCATGCAAGAATAGGCCTTCCTTCCCCTGGCTGCTGGTACCACCTTCACTCTGGCCGGAGCGGCCTTTCTGCCTTGGTTCCGGCCCAAAGCTGCCTTTCTGCCTTCCCCCGCTGCCCAGAGGCCAGGAGTGGCTGGGGTGATGTGGAAAGCCTGCGTTGTTGCCATGGCGCAAGCGTCCTGCCCCGCCCCCAGCCGCTCAGTGCCTGCATATGCAAATTAACCTGCCATCTTTGTTGGGTTAATTTGCATACTCACTCCTGATTGGCTGGTGGGCGTCGCAAAGGTACAGCAATTTGCATCTTTCTCTTTTATTAGTGTAGATTATTGCAATTGTTCCACGAAAGACACAAAAAGAGCACAAGCAGCAGGTTTTGCTTCATCAGAAATCAGCAATTTAGCAGTTGTCTTAAACTTCTGTTTGGCTGTTTTTAAGAAAAGACCAAACTTTTGGTGTTATTAAATGGCTATTAATGTTGTTAAAAATGGCTATGAATGTTATTAAAAGAAAGCAAAGATATTAATATGGCAAGTATATATTTATCTTTAAAAATATAATTTCATCTTTAAACTACAGTACAATACAGATAAATACTGATACAAATTCTTATATGGAATGCAATACACCATATAAAACCACAGAATTTTAGAAATCTTCTTAGTCCAAATACCAGATAAAAACTGCGATAGAAGATTTTAAGTTACCTGACCAAAAAAGCCAGCGTGTTAGTGACAAAACTAGGACTAAACCAGATGTGTATTCGCATCTCTGATGCAATATTTGCTATCTACTTTTTATAAGGTTGGAAAAGAATAATCACAAAGTCAAGCCATAATTTATAGTTGAAACAGTGCCTGATTAGATCAATCAAGTTTCTGCACGTCTATCATATGCAGTGCACTATGGTGGGTTTTAGTTTCTTATGGGATAAGAGATTAAGAGACTGATATGACAGAAAGTAATAGTGATGGCAAAGACATTAAATTATAAAGGTGTAAGAGAAATAAAAAAATACAATTAAAATATAAAAACAGAAACCAGGTATACCTGTCTCAACTATTAAATTAACAGCCATAAGTTAATAGCAAAATTTACAAATATTTATCAATTTAAGTGCAGCATGATATAACCTTTTATGAAATAAAACTTTCTACATGGTAAAAAGTAATTATGTTCAGATAAGAATGACTTCTCTATTATCCTATTTTTCATAATATGCATTATATACCTTAAAATACTAAAGTGTAGGCTTCTTTGACTAAACCTGTGATTATTTACAGTGGGACTCGTTAAAGTTCAGTTTTTGAATTGTCAATGAGGAAATTTCTTAATCTTATTAAGAAATCAATTATAGCCCTAACCAGTTTGGCTCAGTGGAAAAGCGAGGCCTGCAGACTGAAGGGTCCCAGGTTCAATTCCGGTCCAGGGCATGTACCTTGGTTGCGGGCACAACCCCAGTAGGGGGTGTGCAGGAGGCAGCTGATCAATGTTTCTCTCTCATTGATGTTTCTAACTCTCTATCCCTCTCACTTCCTCTCTGTAAAAAATCAATAAAATATATTTTTAAAAAAATCAATGATATAAACATGGGGGAACATTTATAAAACTATTTGAGAGCACATTATTTTCATGAACCCCATTAATTTAAAAGTATTTATAATAGTTGGCAAGTTAATTATAAGTAATTTTATTTTTTAAAGTTATTTTTGTTGCAGTATGTGTGACATGTAACACTACAAAGTATAAGTAATTCTTAGTTTTTTATTTAAAATAGAAAAATATATTAGCTGAATTCTAATCTATATACAGAAATGCCTATACATATACACATAGACACAGATTTAAAAAGCAGACTTCAGTCTTGTTTGTAATAATAAAATAAAGTATGTAATCTAAAATTTAATGAACAGATCTATTCACTCTAAGGCAGTGGTTCTCAACCTTCCTAATGCCGCGACCCTTTAATACAGTTCCTCATGTTGTGGTGACCCCCAATTTCATTGTTACAAATTGAACATAATTAAAGCACAGTGATTAATCACAAAAACAATATGTAATTATATATGTGTTTTCCGATGGTCTTAGGCAACCCCTGTGAAAGGGTAGTTCGACCCCCAAAGGGATAGTGACCCACAGGTTGAGAACCGCTGCTCTAAGGAATAGCCTGTAGTCATTACAAAGAATGAAGTTGCTCTAGATATGTTTATAAGGCAAAGCTTTTCAAATTACTAAGTGAAAACAAGAAATATGCAAACTAGCATACATAGTTTGATCTTAAGATCACACTTTTATATGTTAGTCAATGCAAAATTAATTTTCTAGAATGACACACAAGAAATTGGGAAGGAGGACTAAAATTCGGAGAGACTCTAATTTACATTTTACATTTTATACTTCCTTATAATGTTCAAATTTTTACCATATACATATATTGCCTTATATAAAATCCTATATAATAAAGATGTAATATGGAAATGGTTGTTACACCGTGAAGCGTTAACGACCGACCTTATAAGTACCAGATCAGGGATCACAGGAGGGTGGGGCAGCGAGATACAAGCGGGCAGAGAGCTACAGGAGGGGGCAGGGCAGAAAGCTATGAGGGGAGGGGCGAGGGGGTGGAGGGAGCAACAGGAGGGCGGGGCAGCGGGTGGAGAGCTACAGGAGGGGGCAGGGCAGCAAGTTATGAGGGGGGCGGGGGAAGCTACAGGAGGGCGGGGCAGCGAGCAGAGAGCTACTGGAGGGCGGCAGCAAGCTACTAGCACATGGATTCATGTGCAGGGCTACTAGTACTTTTATAAAATTCTTAAAAAGAACAAACAAGATTGTATATCTTTAAAAAATTTTTTTAAGTATATTTTTATTGATTTCAGAGAAAAAGAGAGAGATAGAAACATCAATGATGAGAGAGAATCATTGACCGGCTGCCTCCTGCATACCCCACATGGGGGACTAAGCCTGCAAACCAGGCAAGTGCCCTGACCGGGAATTCAACCGTGATCTCCTGGTTCATAGGTTGACGCTCAATCACTGAGCCATGCCAGTCAGGCTAAAAAATTCTTTAAGTTAGATTTATAGCTAACATAGGTGGCAATTAATTCACCTGATCAAATTAATTAAAATTAAAAAACTTTTACCATAAACAGATTAAACAGTATATATTCTAAACATACAAAGATTAGAATTGTCTATGAAATGCTTTACTTACAATCCTCCTTCTAAGAAATTACAAACATTTTCATCTCTCTTAGATACCAAATGGAATGTCTCCCTGATGATTTGCTGTTGTGTATCTTCACTCTGAGAAAGAATAATTCATATATGTTAGGATTGGATTTGTAGGTTTAACAGCATTTAAAATGTTTAAAAATAGGTTTCTGGTTAAGATGGTGGAGTAGTAAACGCTGTGTTCATCTCCTCCCACGACCACATCAAAATTACAAAGAAACTATAGGAAAACCATCATTGAGAACCTTCTGAAGACTAGCTAAGGATATACTGAAGTGCCATAACTAAGGATATACTGAAGAAGCCACATGGAGTCAAGGGGGTGGGGGGTGAAGATGCCAAATGGGCTGGTCCCACACCAACATGTGGTGGCTAAAAATCGAGAGGGATATCTTGGCTGCTTAGGTGCCACCTGAGAAGTGAGGGGTCCCAGCCCCACACTAGGCTCCCCAGACCAGGATTCCAGGGTTGGGAAGAGAAGTCCCCATAACTTCTGACTATAAAAACCAGAGGGATTGTAACTGAGTGAGATGGAGGGTTGCTGGAGTTCCAAGCATTTGTCTTAAAGGGCTGGCACACAGACTTACTTGCTGACAGATTTACTCGCTGTGGGGAGGCAGCTCAAAAGGTTCCAGGGACATACGGAGCAGACTGATTTATCTGGCTTCAGAATGAGGGCTGGAGGGGCAGCTTTTGCCCAGACAGAAGTGCTGGCAGAGAACACTGTTCCTTTGTTGATCCCTCCCTCAACCCAGCCTGCACTCGCAGGTGGGTGCTGCATCTGAGCCTCCATCCACCTAGCTAACAGAGTTAACCCAACCCTGGTGATTCCCTGAGACCCCACCTCACCCAACTTGCAAGTACACCCAAGCTGCTTCCAGTGGCTTTTCCATACAAACAGCCTGTCTTTGGCTCATGCTTCAGACTTTCCCAAAATCTCTTAAAGGTTTACAAATCCAAAGAAGCAGCATCTGTCCTTACTGTGCCCTGTTTCTCTTGCAAAGCAGCCCCAAGCCTGACAACAGTGGTAGCCAGCCTCAGTCACCTTAGCCTCTCCCAGGCACCTCCAAACCCAGTCAAGGGGCAACTATCTGTAGATCACTTTGCAGCTCATAGCAAGTAGCCCAGATAGGGCAAAGGCAACAGCTAACTTTGGCCTGCACCAGAGTCCCTCCCAACAACTTTAAAGGTTGGGATACACTCGAAGTGCAGACTTTGCAGGCGTCAGAATAAGCCTGACAACAGTGGTAGCCAGCCTCAGTCACCTTAGCCTCTCCCAGGCACCTCCAAACCCAGTCAAGGGGCAACTATCTGTAGATCACTTTGCAGCTCATAGCAAGTAGCCCAGATAGGGCAAAGGCAACAGCTAACTTTGGCCTGCACCAGAGTCCCTCCCAACAACTTTAAAGGTTGGGATACACTCGAAGTGCAGACTTTGCAGGCGTCAGAATCCTAAAGCAAATCCTGCTCTGTAGGGCCAACTCTGCACAACAGCTCCTCCACTGTGGTCAGAGCCAGTCCTCACAACCAATCAGCCTGAGGGTCAATCTCTCCCATTGATGTGCCAACAGTAATCAAGGCTCAACTACAACAGGAGTGACACACAACCTACACGACTGGCTCACTGGGCCCCTCATGACACTTAGTCCATAAGGCCACTCTATCAAGACCAAGAAACATGGCAGCTCTACCTAATACACAGAAACAAACACAGGGGAATAAAGAAACATGTCCCAAATGAAAGAACAGAACACAACTCCAGAAATAGAACTAAACAAAATGGAGATAAACAATCTACCAGATGCAGAGTTCAAAACACTGGTTATAAGTATGCTCAATTATCTCAGTGAGATCAACAAAGACAGGAAACATAAAAATGGAGAAAGAAAAGATAAAAAAGAACAGTCAGAAATGAATAATACAATAACTGAAATGAAGAAAACATTAGAGAAAATCAACAGTATATTAGATGAATCAAAGGACTGAATCAGCAATTTGGAAGATAAGGCAGGAGAAAACACCTAATCAGTATAGCAGAAAGAACCCAAAAACAAAATAAAGCAAAAAAACAAGTATTGTTTCAGGGGCCTCTGGGACAACTTAAAGCACACCAACATTGGCATCATAGGAGTACCAGGAGGAGAAGAGAGAGAGCCAGGGATTGAAAACCTATCTGAAGAACTAATGACTGAAAACTTCCATAGCCTGGCAAAGGAAATAGACATATAAGCCCAGGAAGCACAGAGTCCTAAACAAGATGAACCCAAAGAGGCCCACACTAAGACACATCATAACTAAAATGCCAAAGGTTAAAGACAAAGAGAGACTCTAAACAGAAGCAAGAGAAAGACAGATAGTTACCTAACTATAAGACTGTCAGCTGATTTCTTAACAGAAACATTTCAGGCCAGAAAGGATAAGCATAATGTATTCAAAGTGATGAAAAGCAAGGGACGACAACCAATATTATTCTACCCAGCAAAGCTATCATTTAGAATCAAAGGACAGATAAAGAGCTTCCCAAACAAGAAAAAGTTAAAGAAATTCATCACTACCAAACCAGTGTTACAAGAAATGTTAAAGGGATGTCTTTAAGAAGAAAGGAAAAAAGATCAAAATCATGAATAATAAAATGTCAACAAGTACATATCTACCAACAATTACTTTAAAAGTAAATGGAGTAAATGCTCCAATCAAAAGACATAGGGTAGCTGAGTGGATAAGTAACCAAGACCCTTACAATCGCTGCCTAAAGAGACTCACTTCAGATGGAAAGACACACAGAGACAGAAAATAAAGAGATGGAAAAATAAATTTTTTAAAAATGGAAATTAAAACAAACAAACAGCTGGGGTAGCAACACTTATACCAGACAAAATAGACTTTAAAACAAAGGTTATAACAAGAGACAAAGAAAAACCCAGAAATTTCACTTCTTGGTATTTATCCAAAGAAATTCAAAGCACTAATTCAAAAAGACAGAAAAATCCTTATGTTCACTGCAGCATTATTTACAATAGCCAAGATACAGAAGCAACTTAAGTATCCACCATAGATGAATGTATAAAAAAGAAAGGAAGGGTACATATATACAACGAAATATTACTCAGCCATAAAAATGAATGAAATCTTGACATCTGCAACAACATGGATGGACCTAGAGCATATTATGCTAAGTAAAATAAGTCAGCCACAGAAAGACAAATACCTTATGATTTTACTTATATGTGAAATTTAAAAAACAAAATAAATGAACAAATGAAACAAACAAATTCATAGATACAGAGAACATTTTGATGGCTATCAGATGGAGGGAGGTTAGAAGAATGGGTAAAAAAGGGTAAGAGATTCAGAAGTACAAATTGCTAGTTACAAAACAGTCAATAAAAAGCATAAGCTCAGGTGAGGATTTAAAATAATAATAAATAATATTGTAATAACTATGTATCATGTCAGATGGGTACTAGATTTATTGTGGTGATCACCTTGTAAGTTATATAAATGTCTAATTACTATGTTGTACACCTGAAACTAACAATATTTTATGTCAAATGTAATTGAGAAATAAATAATTATCAATAAAAATAATTTTTAAAATGCAAGATAGTGATATCTGTTGGGAAATTCATCTGATAGTTCCTTGAAGAACTTACATATCACATCTCACAGAAATAGAACCCAACATTTTCTTATGAAAAAAACAAAACAAAACAAAAATCAATGCTTTAGCAGGGGTCCTCAAACTACGGCCCTCGGGCCACATGCTGCCCGCCGAAAACATTTATCCGGCCCGCCGGGTGTTTTTGACACCGCTGCCTGTTGCCTAGCAGCCGACTCGTTTCTTTTTAAACTATAGTCTGGCCCTACAACAGTCTGAGGGACAGTGAACTGGCCCCTGTTTAAAAAGTTTGAGGACCCCTGCTTTATAGTTTACCACTACAATATAACTAGCTTATTTCTACGTTTCAAGACCAACAAGAAAAATATTAGACAAGGGAATTATAGACATTAGTAAAAGGGACACTAGATATTAAATAGTTAAAGTCCACTGTTTTATAAATGAGTAAACTGAAATAGAGAAGTTATAAATAATTCATATAGCTAATCTATTTTTTAATGGAACAAAGTCTGGAGCTTCTAATTAAGTAAGCTTAACTAAATGCAAATTGAGGTAAGAGGCCATCCATCTTACTCAACTTTATATGTTATCAGAAAATGGGTTCTTGTATGTGCCCTGACTGGGGATCAAACCTTCAACCTTGGCATATTGGGATGATGCTCTGACCAACTAAGCTAACCAGCTAGGGTGCAATATACAGATCATGTATCATAAAAATGTACACTTGAAACTTATAAGATCCTATTAACTAATGTCCCAATAAATGTAATTTAAAAAGAAAAATGGAAACCAGAATAAAGAATAAACTATGTAAGATGCTCATGTTCTCACAGGAACAAAAGAGAAAGAGGGGTGAGGGGAATCCCCTGCTAATTTAAACTATAATCACATCATCAAGTACCCATACTATTGATGAATATGTCTAATAATATCAAGTATTGTCAAGAATGCATAACAACAAAGCACTTATACAATACTAGAAGAACTGTAAATTGGTACGACCTCTTCCGAAAACAGATCAGCATTACCTAGTACCTAGTAAAGCTAAACATGCAAGTACCCTAGGACAATGTTATTCAACTCCTAGTTATGTCCTAGAGAAATTATAAAAGCTTATAGCAGCACTGTTTGTAACAGTAAGAAAACTACAATGTAAACGTCCATTAATCGTAGAATGTATAAATAAACTGTGGTTTATTTGTGCATGGAACATTACACAGCAATGAAAATTAATGACTACAGTAGATATAATGCCAATGGTGATCTTAGAAATGTTGAATTGGTTTTTTTTTTAAATTAAGTCACAGAAGACTATAAACACCATCATTCTATTTTTAGTTCAAAAACATGCAAGACTAAACAATAAATTGTCTAAAGACAAAAATATGTGGCAAAACAAAAATATAATATTATTTTAAAAATTCAAAATGGTAGTTATAGAGAGAAAACAGGATGAAATAAAAGAGAAATACAGAAAGACTTCAAAGTTATTGGCAATTTTTCTGATAAAAGGGTGGTGAACGCATAGTAATGAGGGCACTACTTATCACATTTTACAGATATTTATTATATAAATATTCTTTTGTACCTATTCAATATTTCATTAAAAAGTTGAAAGGGCCGAAACCGGTTTGGCTCAGTGGATAGAGCATCGGCCTGAGGACTGAAAGGTCTCAGGTTCGATTCCGGTCAAGGGCATGTACCTAGGTTGTGGGCACATCCCCAGTAGGAGAGGTGCAGGAGGCAGCTGGTCGATGTTTCTCTCTCATCGATGTTTCTAACTCTCTATCTCTCTCCCTTCCTATAAAAAATCAATAAAATATATTTTAAAAAAACAAGTTGAAAGGGGGGAGCCATGTATAAGACAGTTGCCCTTTTCCTTCATGATGTTTGCTTTATTGTCACCTCCTTCTAGTCTTCATCTAGAGCAGCGGTTCTCAACCTGTGGGTTGCGACCCCTTTGGGGGTTAAACGACCCTTTCACAGGGGTCGCCTAAGACCATCGGAAAACACATATATAATTACATATTGTTTTTGTGATTAATCACTATACTTTAATTATGTTCAATTTGTAACAATGAAATTGGGGGTCACCACAACATGAGGAACTGTATTAAAGGGTCGCAGCATTAGGAAGGTTGAGAACCACTGATCTAGAGCTAAATGGTGGCCCTTAGATGACCTTATCTACTCTTGTGGTTTCTTTTTTTTTTTTTTAATTAAATCTTTATTGTTCAGATTATTACATTTGTTCCTCTTTTTTCCCCCCATCCTCTCAGTTCCCGCTCCACCCTCTGCCCTCACTCCCCACCCACTGTCCTCATCCATAGGTGCACGATTTTTGTCCAGTCTCTTCCCGCATCTCCCACACCCTTTTCCCCCCCAAGAATAGTCAGTCCATTCCCTTTCTATGTCCCTGATTCTATTATAATCACCAGTTCATTCTGTACATCAGATTATTTATTCACTTGATTCTTAGATTCACTTGTTGATAGATGCATGTTTGTTGTTCATAATTTGTATCTTTACCTTTTTCTTCTTCTTCCTCTTCTTAAAGGATACCTTTCAGCATTTCATATAATACTGGTTTGGTGGTGATGAACTCCTTTAGCTTTTCCTTATCTGTGAAGCTCTTTATCTGACCTTCAATTCTGAATGATAGCTTTGCTGGATAAAGTAGTCTTGGTTGTAGGTTCTTGGTATTCATCACTTTGAATATTTCTTGCCATTCCCTTCTGGCCTGCAAAGTTTCTGTTGAGAAATCAGCTGACAGTCGTATGGGTATTCCCTTGTAGGTAATTGACTTTCTTTCTCTTGCTGCTTTTAAGATTCTCTCTTTGTCTTTTGCTCTTGGCATTTTAATTATGATGTGTCTTGGTGTGGTCCTGTTTGGATTCCTTTTGTTTGGGGTTCTCTGCGCTTCTTGGACCTGTAAGTCCATTTCTTTCACCAGGTGGGGGAAGTTTTCTGTCATTATTTCTTCAAATAGGTTTTCAATATCTTGCTCTCTCTCATCTTCTGGCACCCCTATTATTCTGATGTTTGTACGCTTGAAACTGTCCCAGAGCTCCTTACACTATCTTCGTATTTTCGGATTCTTTTTTCATTTTGCTTTTCTGGTTGGGTGTTTTTTGCTTCTTCGCATTTCAAATCTTTGACTTGATTCTTGCGCTCCTCTGGTCTGCTATTGGGTGTCTGTATAATATTCTTTATTTCAGTCCGTGTATGCTTAATTTCTAGTTGGTTCTTTATCATAGCATCGAGGGTCTCATTAGATTTCGTGAGGCTCTCATCAAGTTTATTGGCAGCTTCTAGCACATTATTGAAAGACCTTAAAAGTCCGTTTTTAGCTCTATATCCTCCATTTCTGTCATGTTTCTTTGTCTCCGCATTTTTTATGCTTTCTTGGTACACGCCCTTGTGGTCTTTGTGCGCAGTCTTGTTGTAGTTAAGCCTTGATTGTTGTCGGCAATACTGGGGGTGAATTGACCTCCAGGCTAACTTGCTATGAGAGTCAGCTGTGTCTGCAGTGGGAGAGCTTCTGTTCTGGATCTCTAGGGCGGTGCTAGTCTAGCCTTTGCCTAAGGCTATCTGGCAAATGCCTCTGTGCAGGGCTTGGGCGGGGCAGGTCCCCAGGGATCTACAGGGCGGGCAAATCGAGCAGTTATGGCTGCTCTCAGTTCCGTCCCCAGTGGCTCTGCAACTGCTGCAAACCTCGGAGAGAAAGCTGCCTCCCCGCTTCTCCCGTTTGAGTCTGTGTCCCTAGAGACTCGCCCGGATCTGGAGCTCAGAGTCTGAAACTCCCTCCCGATTGAAAACAACAACCACGCCCTACGCCGCCAGCCTGCTCCACATGCACTCCGCACCTTAGTATTTCACTTCAGCACTGCGCCTCCTCTGAGTCTGGGTATGGTTTCCTCTTTCCTCCTAGTTGTAGAACTTCCACTCAGCCAGCCTTCCTGTGGTTCTGGATGATGTCCGTTCCGTCTTTTAGTTGTATTTTTGAAGAGGTTGTTCGAGGCAGCAAACTCCGGCGTTAACCTATGCCGCCATCTTGGTTCTCCCTACTCTTGTGGTTTCAACCATGTTATTATGTCCCTAATCTTTAATTCTCCCATATCTCCAGTGCCTAAAAGAAGGCAACATTCTTTTCTGAATTGGGATAGTATTTCCAGCTTCCAACTATACAGCTCCACTAATAGCTATAAAGTCATATTAAAACCCACTTTTTGAAGACTAAAAACATTACATTTTTTTCTAAAACCAATTTTTCTTACTATATTCTAATCTCAGTTAATAACATCACCATTCACCAGACTCTTAAGGCAAAAATCTTTAAGGTTCCTTTCCTTTCAATTCACATGTACATTCAGTCACCAAGTCCTGTTAATTCTATTTCAGAAATAGGAAAGCTAGATTCAAAGACATTACCTCAACTCAGATTCTTATTCTTACTCAGAATACTGTAAGAACCACCTAAATGTTCACTCTGTCACCTCTCTCTACTCCATCCTACAAGCCACCAGAATTACTTCCTAAAAAAACAGCATTTTTACCTACTTTCTTAAAGCCCTTTCATTTGATCTAAAAAGTTTCCATTTGATCTAATATAAAGTCCAAACTCCCTACCATGCCATAAAACACCCTCCAAAATCTAACGAGACTTATGTCTCAAAATCCATCTATTTCTTCTTCCCTATACAATCTTCTCCAACCATATTGAAGTTCTCGCCATTTACTCCCTTCCTGTTTTCCTACATCCTCACTCCATTCTCTAACAACATCCTTTTAAGACTTAACTGAAACATGATAATTCTATGAAGTTCTTTTTTACTTTCTCAGGAAAAATTAGTTCCTTCTTCATTGCTTCCTTGGCATTATTTCTATTCCTGTTATACGCTTATAATGAAGTGTTCAAATTTCCTTTGTGCATATCTGAATTCTACCAGACTCTGAGCTCCTCCAGGTATTCTTTGAATCTGAAATTCTCAACAAGTGGCTGGCATAGAGTAAACAATAAAAGTGTGCTGAATAAGTGAATATGTAATCTAAAAGATAGGATCCACATCCCTTTATCTTATCAAATATCTAGGTTATCTTACACACACACACACACACACTTACACACACACAGCGGTAATGAAGTAAAAACAATACAATGTAGTAGTTAAAAGTATGAGCCTTATTCATAAAAATTCCTGCACAATCTTTCATGTTGGCTAGATGCAGAAGTTCTCTTGATTCCTTCTCAAGAATGACAAACAAATGCTTACATGGAAGGTTCTATCTGATCAGGATGACCAATACTGGACTTTATGTGAGTAAGAAATAAACTTTTATTGTGTTAAGCCACTAAGATTTGGGGGATTGTTGTTACACCAATTGCAATTCTTATACTAGCTAAAACTGCCTGATCAACTCAAGTAAAGCTCATACAGACAACTTCTAATCATGGATTCAGAGCTTCCAATTAGCTTTTAGTATCCTAGCCTTAGATAAGAGCAGACAACCAAGGATATTGGACATCTAACATAAAAACTAAGGACAAAATAGGGGGGAGGAGGGAAGCAACTCAGAGGAAACAAACCAAGTAGGGAGAAGAAAATTTTAAAATATATACCATTAATATCAGAGAGATAAGAAAGGTAATACAACTATGAAACAAGAAAAGAAAGGCATACTAGTAAACAGTAACATTCAGAGATCAAAAAGGTGCTCATGAAAATTAAAAATATAAGGAGAAATTTTAATACTCATGAGAAAGACTGAAAAATAAACTTGAGAAAAACATCCAGAAAATAGAATCAAAGGGTAAAAAGATAGAAAACAGAAGAGAAAGGATTAAAAAAGTAGGACAGAGCCGAGGAATGCTGAATAAAAGTTTCAAAAAGAGAACACAGAAAACTGATAAATTTTTCAAGCAAGGAGGACAAGAGTTTTCAGAATAAAAGGGCCCATCAAGTACCCAGCACAATTGATGAAAATTGACTGATAGCAAGGACCTGTGAAACTTTAGAAACTGCAAACAAGAGTTTACATGCATTCTGGACAGTGAAAACAGATCACATGCAAAGAATAAGTACTCAGAATTATTACCGGCTTTTTGATAGCAATAGTGGAAACTAAAAGGTATGGAGCAATGCTATAAAACTGGGAATCAAAATGCAGGGTGATCAGATTTCCTACCACTGTTTCATAATCAAAGTCAAAAGAGATATATTTCAGTTAGTCACAATTCCTAGATTACATCAGTCTAAAGACAACTAGTTACAAAAGGCTATATTATAAATACTTCTTAATGCATGAATGAAAAATAAATTTTAAAAATTCAGTAACCCACTAATAAAACTTTCTCTTTTCCTATGTTCCTTTCCTGACCTTATCTATATATATAAAAGCCTAAGTGACCGGCCGACCGGCTGGTAGCTATGATGAGCAATGACCACCGGGGGCAAATGCTCTGAGTGGTAGCTATGATGCACACTGACCACCAGGGGGCAGACACTCAACGCAAAGATACTCAATGCAGGAGCTGCCGAGCTGCGGTGACTTGGCAGCAGCGGTTCTCGGGTGACTCACCCAGAACCAGAGAGGAGGGAGCCCGATTTTGGGGTGCATCACCTGAGAACCGCCTTCTTGCAATCCGGGACCCCTCGGGGGATGAGAGCTGGTTTTAGCCCGATCCCCGCAGGCCAGGCCGAGGGACCCCACCAGTACACAAATCCATGCACTGGGCCTCTCGTGCAGCAGTCGCCAACTGGTGGTCCGTGGACCATTGGTGATCTGTGAGGTCTGAAAGGTTGGCAATCGCTGCTCTACGGCATGTCATAAAAGGCAATGTCAGAACCAAAACTTCCCTCTTAATCCAACAGTAAATAAGTCATTATCCTTATTCCTCCATCCCATGTACACTCAGAGAAGAATTTTTTTAGAATATAAAGGATTACCAAGATGAAAAGAAACAGATCCTTTCTCAAAGCTTAACACAAGAAATAAAACATGAATATAATTGTTTTTTAAACTTTTATTTAATGTTCTATATATTGCCTTTATATACCAAAAAAGAAATAGATCTTTATTATCAAAATTAGAGGGCTATCCCTGACATATGAATAGTACAAATAGTGTCATAAGAACTAAAGGGGAACAAAGACTTTCAGCAGCAAGATTATCATCTTTAAAAGTGGCATACATTTAGGAAGGTCCATAAAGAATAGGTAGAATTCAGAAATACAAAGAATAGACAGAGTAAAGTTGCATGACATTTGAGGCATAAAGAAAAATTTGAGCTAAAGATTAAAATCAGGAAAACAAAAATCACATGGGAAATAATTAGTTCTTTGTGCATTAAAAAGAATAGAAGTCTGAAGATTAAGCTTCAAAGCACTCCAATAATGAGGAATCAGGAAAAATCCACAAATGTGATTTTTTTGCCAGGCTTCTCCCAGGTAGGAAGTCTGGCTAGAGACTTGGTGTATGTGGGTAGGCCTCACTTCAGGTGATCAGGATGGGGCTATCCTTAAATCCCAAAAGTTGAAGCAAGGTTCCAAGACAATTCAATGGGGAAAAGAATAGCCTTTTCAACAAATGGTGCAGGGAAAACTGGATATGCAAAAGAATGAAGTTAGATCCCTACCTCATACTATACAAAAACTCAAAATGGATCATAGACCTAAATGTAAAAACTAAAACTAACAGTTATTAATCTTTATGACCTTGGATAAAACAAAGATTTCTTAGATATAACACCAAAAGCATGAGCAAAGAAAAAAAAAGAGATAAAGTAGATGACATCAAAATTTAAAATCTTTGTGCTGCAAATGATATCAACAGGAGAATGATAACAACCCACAGAATGGGAACAAAATATTTGCAAATCATATATCTGATAAGAGATTTGCATCCAGAATACATAAAGAACTCTTACAACTCAATGATAATAATAAAAACACAACTTAAAAATAGACAAAGGATTTGAATAGACTTTTCTTCAAAGAAGATATGCAAATAGTAATAATCACTTGAAAAGATGCTCAACATCACCTGCCATTACAAAAATACAAATCAAACTCACAATGACATGTTACTTGACATCCACCAGGACTGCTAGAATAAAAGAGACAGACAATAGCAAGAATTAATGAGAATATGGAGAAATTGAAACTCTCATACATAGCAGATGGTAATATAAATGGTACAGTCACTTTGGAAAATAATCCAGCAGTTTTTTGAACAATTAAACACAGAGTTTCCATATGGCCTAGCAATTGCACTTCTAGATATATACCCAAGAGAAATAAAAACATATTTTCACACAAAAATTTCATATGCGTTCACATAAATGTCATAGCAGAATTATTCATAGTAGCCAAAAAGTAGAAACAACCCAAACATCCATCAACAAAATGTGGTATATCTATATAATGAAATATTTGGCCATAAAAAGAAATGAAGTATTGGTATATGCTACAACATGGATGCCTCCTGAAAGTATCATGCTAAGAAGCCAGTCACAAAAGACTACATATTTCATGATTCCATTTATATGAAATGTCTAGAATAGGCAAATCTATAGGCACAGAAAATAGATTAATGGTTGCCAACGGCTGTGGGGAGTGGGGGTTGCAGATTGACTGTTAATAGGTACTACGTTTTATTTATTTTTTATTTTTCATATACTTTTATTTATTTCAGAGAAGAAGGGAGAGGCAGAGAGAGATAGAAACATCAATAATGAGAATCATTGACCGGCTGCCTCCTACACACCCACTACTGGGGACTGAACCTGCAACCCAGACATGTGTCCTGAATGGGAATCCAACAGGGACCTCCTGGCTCACATAAGCTCAACCACTTATCAACACCAGCGAGGCTAGGTTTTATTTGGATTGATGAAAATGTCCTAAACTTAAATTATGTGCACAATGGTGAATACAATAAAATTAGGTAATTCTTTAAAAAGAAAAAGTTGGGGCAAGTTTTATAGCTACACTCTTTCCTAAAAAGTCTCCCTATAGATATATTCTCAGAAATAATAGTGGAGGAATTTGCATTTTGTAATAAGAAGGAAGTTCATTCCTAAATAAGACTCAGATAATTTAAACATTGGAGTATTTGAGAATAAAAATAAAAGAGGCAATTCAGTCTGAGGAAATACAAAGAATAGCTGGGAACAATCTCTGGAATGTTCTACAGTTCCTTTAGCTACATACTCTTCCAAATTTTCAATTGGGGAAGATGAAAAAGTTCTGGAGATAGATGATGGTGATATTGTACACAATGTGAATGTACTTATTGTCACAGGACTGTACACTTAAAATGGTAAATTCTGTTATATATATTTTACCTCTGCAAAAAATTATTTGAAACAATCACACTAAGATACATTAATGACAAGAAATAGCAAGACATATATATGGTGGGATGAACTAACAATTTTTCTCACTTAGGTACCACACAGGAATCAAAATGATCAATGGTTCTGGCAGACTGGCAAAGAGCCCTTTCTTCCTGGGCAACAAAGAGAACAATGACTGACAGCTACAAATTCCTGTAATTACACCAGATTTCAACCAAGGCAGGAAAGATGGAAATGCTTCTTAGTAATAATAGAACTGGTCTAGTGGGCTTCACATAACCTCTGCATGCCTCTAATTAAGAATGTGAGATGTCTAGGAAAAATAAATTATTTTCCTCTTGACTTGTGTTATTTACAAGTGTCTTAGAAAATGGAACCAGCTTGATCATTGGACTCAGTACAGAGGCTGCAGAGAATTGGAGCACTCACTTTTACCTTTACTCATACCTTTCCAGAGCCTAAGATAACTAGGTGGAAAAGAAAATAACTGAGCAGAGACAGCATCACTGCCTCTCCTGCAGAGGCCAGAGGCATTATTCAATTGTGCAAAATACAAGTAAGATTCAAGAAGAAATATCTTTTCTTGTAGAGTGTTGGGGATAATGTCATCAGACTGAAAGGTCTGGAGAAGGGGCTGCATGATTTGGCATGCAGGCCCAATCTGGCCCTGTCTTTCTCTCGGACCTCATCTCTTACCACTCTTCCCTGTAATCACTCAGCTTGCCTTCTTGCTATTTCTCAACACACCAAATTCGCTCCGATTTGAGGGATCCTGCACCTTTTCATGCCGTATTCTCATACACTCCTTTACCTCATTCAGTTCTCTTTTCAAATGTCAGGTTCACAAAGTTTTCCCTGATGATCTTTTCCCTGATGATCTTATCTAATACTAGAGGCCCGGTGCACTCAGGGTGGGGGGGTCCCTCAGCCTGGCCTGCGCCCTCTCGCAGTCCGGGAGCCTTTGGGGGATGAACGACTGATGGCTTAGGCCTGCTCCCCACAGTCAGCAGTCGACATCCTTAGCGCTGCCTTAGCACTGCTGCTACAACCGCTGCACTCCCCAGTCGTTAGCCCAGCTTCTGGCTGAGCAGTGCTCCCCCTGTGGGAGCGCACTGACCCCAGCCTCTCCCCCATCATGCTTTATCCCATTACACTTTTCATTTTTCTTCTTTCATAGACTAATCACAATCTTACATAATTTGTTTACTGTCTGTCTTCTATCACTAGAATGTAAACTCACAAGACAGGGATAACATCTATTTTACTTAGCACAATATTACCAGTGCTTAAAACAGGGCCATACAAACACAAATATTTGTTGAAAAAATATGAAAAGAGAAAAGGGAGTGTAATGCTCAGGTCAGGTAATATGCAACAAGGCCACTTCTCTTCTTAAGAGACTGTCTATAAGTGCCTCCTTGGGAGTCTTAAGAACTTAATACTCTATTAAATAGAATGATGCCTTTTATTCTTCCTGCAGTCGAAGGATTTGGTAAGGGGAAGGCTGAAAGGGCAGAATGGGCAAGGAATGTGAGTTTTATATAACAATTAGAGGCCCTGTGCACGAAATTCGTGCATGGGTGGGTCCTTAGGCCTGGCTGGCAATCAAGGCCGATCGGGGCCTTCCGGCTGCCATCCAGAGCCTTCCTGCCTGCTGCCGGCTGCCAACCGGGGCCTTCCTGTTGGTTACTGGCCTGGGCCTTCCTGCCAGCTGCTGGCTGGGGCCTGCCGGCGGGGGGGAGGGACCATGGGAGGTTGGCCAGCCGCAGAGAGGGACCAGAGGAGGTTGGTCAGCTGCGGGAGGTTGGCTGTGGGAGCGCATTGACCACCAAGAGGCAGCTCCTGCATTGAGCGTCTGCCCCCTGGTGGTCAGTGCACATCATAGCAACTAGTTGTTCCAGTCATTCCGGTCACTTACGCTTTTATATATATAGATATGCTTGAAAGGGACTGGTTCCTCTTTGGTCTACAACTCAGAATCACCTTGGCTTATTGGCAGCAGATAAGAATTCCATAACCTACAAGTACAAAGACGACTATAAGTGCTTACTTTCCAACAAAAATTAGCAAATACTTCCCTTCAGGATCAGAAAAGGGTAGGGCCCTAATACACTCAGTTTACATATATGAGTTCAATTTTGTAAAAAAGAAAGATATACACAGATAAAAAACATAAGCAAATTATTAAAGTGCTATTAACATATATTAAAGTACTATTTAAAGTTATTTTTTTAAAAAATATTTTTACTGATTTCAGAGAAGAAGGGAGAAGGAGATACAGAAACATCAATGATGAGAAAGAATCATTGATTAGCTGCCTCTGCACACCCCCCTACTGGGGATTGAGCCAGCAACCTGGGCATGTGCCCTTGACCAGAATCGAACCTGGGACCCTTCAGTCCACAGGCCGATGCTCTATCCACTGAGCCAAACCGGCTAGGGCTATATTAAAGTATTTTTAATGATTCTAACAATAGAGTACCCAGACATTAACAAATCTGGTTACCTTAAAGCCACAAATTTTTAATAAATCCAGCAACAGCTTTGATGCATTCATTTTGTGATACTAATGTCTAAAAAGTATATACTCTTCACTAGGACATTCTGAAAGGAAATCTAAAGAGTGGAGAAAATATAACTAAATGTTAATAGCTATCTGTAGAAATGAAATCAAGGATGACCTTTCAGATCTTAATACTTCAATATTTTCTACATTATCACAAAAAAGAATACATTTAAAAAATAAAACAAATGCTCATGGAAGGAGACCTGACTTGGGATGGAGAACACAAGAGTACAATATACAGATGATGAATTATAGAACTGTACACTTGAAACCTATATAATTTTATTAGCCAATAAATTCAATAAAAAGTTAAAACAATAAATACTTTAACAATCAACAACTTTGCTAAAGAAACATAAATATAAACACCCTAAACAAGGCCTTTCTCTGTTTATAAAGTCCAAGGAATGACCTATATCCCACTGCCCAACTTATAATCCTCCCCCTAAAGCCAAGAATCACTGTAATTTTAAATATTTTAATTCTTCCTTTAATTTTCGACAGGTTTAATCTTAATTTTTTTAAAAGCAAGTCTTCAAGCATACTACCTATAAAAACTGTGATCATATTAGAATGGAAATGTTCAATGATCCTTTGATATAAGAATACCTTGAACTGAGATATTTTGTGTGACATGTTGAGAATCACAAATTTCAAGGACCATTCCTGATATTAACAACCTCAGAAGCAATCTAAAATTACAGAGAAGAAAACATTAATATTTATTCAAAATAAATAACATGAGCTAATAGAGCGAGAATAGTGGACACCTGTTTGCATACCCAATGTCCATTCTTCTCTTTCACCTTTCCAACATAACACCAATTTTATTTTTTTTAAATATATTTTATTGATTTTTTTACAGAGAGGAAGGGAGAGGGATAGAGAGTTAGAAACATCGATGAGAGAGAAACATCCATCAGCTGCCTCCTGCACACCCCCCACCGGGGATGTGCCCGCAGCCAAGGTACATTCCCCTGACCAGAATCGAACCTGGGACTCCTCAGTCCACAGGCCGACGCTCTAGCCACTGAGCCAAACTGGTCAGGGCGACACCAGTTTTATTCATGTTTCCATCCTCATCCTCAGTTCCCAGGGTAGATCCTGATTAGTGTAAGCTATTATTGGTCTTGGGTAGGACTAACCAGACTGAAGGGAAAGATATATTCTAGCACTGCAGGAACCATCACTCCTTATGGACTGAATTGATTACCACTGATTTCAAGGAGGAAATCAGCTTTTGGATATCAACTTTGTGAAGAGCAAGATAGAGTAAGAAATTGGATCTATAATGAAGTCACTGATTTGCTAAATCAAGTAATTGTGGAATCTGTCTACTTACTCTGCACTTCCTATTATGTATACTAACAGTTCTTTCTAAGCAAAATTTGAGTCAGACTACATAAAACTCAACTTATGTATCCAAAAGCATCCTAACTAATGTGACAAGAAACCAAATCACTTGGGATTATCTTCTTAATAAAGCAGCTCAAATACTATGTGTTTATATAATATGTGTTGCCTTGGCCGGTGTGACTCAGCTGGTTGGGTCAGACAAAGGTTGCCGGTTTGTTTCCAGGTCAGGGCACATGCTCAGGTTTCGGGCTCGATCCCTTCCCCTCTGTATCTGTAAGTCTGTTTCTACTAAAAAAAATTATAATAAAAATATATAGTATGTGTTAACACCTTAATTAATACTTAGAACTGCTGACAATTCTATCTTGATCATAAAAATAATTTTAACCATCCCATCTGAAACATTGTCTTAACAGCCACTAAAAAAGACATCAGTAAATATGGATGCATCTTTCTTAAAGATTTTTTAAAAGAAAAAGTTATACATACTTTCAATACTTTATATATCTGTTATGTAAACAAATTCAAAAAACGAAAAGAACAATCTTAGAGTTCCTTTCTGCATATGGTTGCCAAACAACTGAATAATCAGATACAGTTTATATGAAAATTGAGGCAACATGTATATGTAACCATTTGAAAACTTTCCTGTTTGTACTTGTGTATGTGTATATAAGCTTGATCATGAGTATACATATGCAAACATACACAATCTTTTTTTTTAAATCCTTACCCAAGGATATGTTTTTATTAATTTGAGAGAGAAGGGGAGGCAGGGAGGGAGGAAGAAAGAGAGAGAGAGACGAGAAACCTAGGTATGTGCCCTGACCGGGAATTGAACCAACAACCTTTTGGTGTACTGGATGACTCTCCAACCAACTGAGCCACCCAGCCAGGGTTACATATACAATCTTTTAAATCTGTGGAAACAACTAAGATAATTCATATAAAAGGAAAACATTTTTTACTATTAAAGTGATTCACCGAAGGATATACCATGGTTCATTAAAAACACAGGAATCATAAACAGGTGTGTTTTTTCTTGATTGATGGCTATGTAAAAATATATCTGCTTTAAGAAATATTAGTCTCATTAGTCATTTATAGTAACACACAACTATTGCCAGGCAAATATTAAAAGACTAAAAACATTTGAACTTGTACAGTCATAGCTTAAGGATATAGAAGGCAAAAACAAAAGAGAATTTATTCTGAGTCTACCCTTGACTTCTTAATGTCTGACTCTTGCAGAATGAACCAAAAACTTCAGTTTAGCCAAATATGCATGTGACTCCATGTGTCTCACACATAATAGCAGCTTGGAGGCACAATCAAATCTAAAAATTTATTACAGCAGGAAATGGAAATCTGCACTATTAAAGGGCAAAGATGAACATATAAATTGTTATATGAGAGGAAAAGTGAGGAATGAAAATCCAATGCAGTAGGGGAAGTGGGTTGTTAAGCACTTTTCAAATTGCTCAGTGTTAAACCATTATTACTGAATTCAAATCTCAGTACTCTATCAGGATATGAAACTGTTAACCCACCACACCCCTAAATATTGCTTAATAAATTAAACACAAACTGTCAATCTTATTGGATGTGCACTTGTTAGAAATTTCTTTCAACTTAAAACAGACACAGTTGATGTAACAGCTATTCCATCACTACTTTTGTTGTAAAGGCATGGATTTTGAGAGCCTCTCATCAATGGAGGACGAAATTTTAAGAACTGGAAGGAAATTTAGGAGGTCACTTTTAACCCAAACTCTATCCCAAACTAGGAGACATTTAGCAAAGATTTATTGAGAGGTCTCTACTAGTATAGTCAAGACTCATTATTGATTGCTGGGGGTGACACAAATAAATCTAAAACCTGCCTCAGGGAATCTATAGAATGCCCCAAAGGAATTCTAGGCTGAGAAACAGAATATTAGACTGTAATAAATATAATGTAAAATCCTAAGAACAAAGAGGCTTCGGGGAATGGTTAAGTGATATCTGAGTTAGGCCTGGAACAAAGCGTTGAATCTAGACATTTGGCAATGGAAGAAAAGAATATTTCAAGCAGTGAGGATAGAATAAACACTGACTCCCTATACAAATACACCCATTTCCAACTACTCCCTTACTGGTACATATTCTGCTCTTGCCATGCCAGGTTTCCTGGTGTTCCTTAACATTTAGGCAGGTGCTTCAAATAGGCATTGCCATTGCATCTCCTGCTTCCTCGGCTTGGAATGATCTTTCCCCAGATATCTGCAAGCGGGCTTTCTTACCTCTTTCAAGTCTTTGCCCAAATGTCTCCTTCTCAATGAGAACTTACCTGCCTACCCTATTTTTTTTTTCTTTTTAAATAGTTCATGGATTTTTAGAGCGGGAGGAAGGAAGAAGAGAAAAACATCGATGTGAGTGTATAACATCGATCGACTGCCTCCTCACGCCATCTCCTGGGAATTGAGCCTGAAACCTGGGTTTGTGCCCTGCCCAGGAATTGAACCAGCAACCTGTAGGTGCACGGGAATACTGCCCAACCAACTGAGCTACACAGGCCAGGGCCTGCCTATCCTATTTTAAATTATCATCCTTGCACTCCCTGTGACCCTGCCCTGCTTTATTTTTTCCACATCACTTGTAACTACTTATTAATTTTGTGTATCCCCAACCCCAGAAAGAATAGAAGTTATGTTTGTTCATCTTCAGATTTTAAAACACTGCCTGCACTTGGTAGGCATAAAATAAAAATTTGTTGACAAACTGACTGAAATAAATGGGTGAAAAAGATTTCTGCCCTCAAATACGTTATGGTCTAGTGAAGGAAGCAAGTATATAAACAAATAAATAACCTCCCATTATTTTCTGAATGACAAAAATACAGTTGGCAAAACTCAATTTATAAAAGACTAATACACAAAAACAGCTCTGGCATCCCTACTTCTACATGGCCAGTGACCACTAGATCCTTCTTTATACACCTCTCGGCCCCTGACCCCAAGAACACTGTCATTTACCCAATGGCCAAAATGACACCAGAGCTGCCACTGTTGCCAGAACCTCCTCTTCCCACATTAACCTTCACTGCGACCTCCTGGGTTAAAGGTAAAACATATTCTATTCCCATTGCTAGACAAGAGAAAGATGTATTCCTGCATTTCCAGATGAAATTCATTTTTCTGTAGATGGTTAAATTATAAACTGCAAGAACGGTTACACTGATATTATGGATTAGTCAAGAAACCTATTTTTAATATTGCTTAATTACTAAGTGTAGACATGGAAAAACAAATGTTTGAATTCTCTTTCATCGCTGGAACATACTTTTTTTATACTGCGAATGAATGGCACAAGCAAAATGGTTAAGAGAAAGTTCCTTCAATAAAGACTAGTACTATATTTTAGGCAAATGGGTAACACTGTAAAGTTAAAGGCATGTTTTTTAAACCCAGAAGGATCAACTAGAATTTTATCCCGGATTAAGGAATGATGTAGAATTCTTAAATAAAGCATTAGCATTAAGTTGCATTATACTCAAGCCACACAGTAGTAGAAAATATTCTTTATCGCTAGCAACAGCAAAACTAAGGAAATGAGCAATAAGCTCAAGATTTCTCACATCAACTAACACCTCCACAGACTGCATTATCATTTTAGGCAAAGTGACATTTTCACATTTAATTTTTAATAGCAGGAATGATTTATATCTGGGACTAACCTGCATAAAAGTGTTAGCCTTGGCTCAATTTAAATATTTAATTGAAGGTTCATTTCTGGCTATCAGCAAACAGCCCCAATACTGCACAATATTTATATCTTTACATAAACCATACCGATGATAGCCCAACTTTATGTATTTTATCTAAACAGCGAATTTTGCCCTCAGATAGGCACTGAACCCTCCCTCAATCGTTACTAAATTACTTACTAGTATCTTTCCTACCTTAAGATCTCCTGCATTTTTAAACAATATTTACGCTTCTAAAAGCGTTTTTATAAACATTACTCTTCTTCATAAGTGGAGGAAAAACTATAAATTAGGACAAATTCTCTTACAAATTAGAGAGACACCAAACCAGCAGCTTTCAAGTACAGAATCACAGGTCTGGCCGGTCACCCACAAACGTCAATAATAATTAATTTAAATAATAATTAAGCAATTTACAGCCACTAAGAGAAGAGCCCGATGAAAGTGTTAGTTCCTCACTTATCTTTTTTTCTTTAACAAAGAGACACGTGGAAGTCAAACTGGGCAGTGGACCACGTATCACCACATAGAGGAGAGAGAGACACTGCCCAAAGCGTGCGGTTCCCAGCGCGCAGGAAGCCGAAGTTCTGCGCGATGAGAGGGTGAGAGGAAAGCCCCAGCCCGTCTGTCCACGGAGGAGAAAGCAGTCCCCCAGGAAAGGCTGGGAGTCAGGGAGGTGGGGCTGCGAGACCAGCGAGCTCCGCCGTCTTCCTCGCAGGCGGGCACGGGTGTCAGGGAGACAGGCGAGCAGGTGGGCTCGCGAGCGCAGGTGGGCTGCAGCCCGGACCCGCGAGGGCCCGCGCCGGGACGTCTCCCGGGCCTCGCCCGCGCCGCCGGGAACCACTCAGGCAACAGACGGGCGGAGGAGCCACCCAGGCAGAGCCACGTCGGAGGATGCGAGCGCGGCGGGAGGTGGGCACCCGCTCACACCCACCGGGAGGGAGGCTGACCACCCGGGAGCTGGAGGCAGCCGGGGCGCGAGAAGGGCCGCGCGTGCCGGAGGGAGTCGCCCTGAGGGCGCTGCCTGCAGCCCACGACTCCCCCTCGCCCGCATCGGCGGCGGCGGGATACTCACGTACGGCTGGTAGAACTTGGAGAGCCGCGGCTTCCCGTGGTTGTTGAAGATGAGGATCGCCTTGATCATGGCTGAGCCGGGCGGACCGGGTGGGCGCTGGGGGCCAGGGCGGGGGCGGGCGCGCGAGCCTCGCCTCGGGATCTCGCCGGCGATCCTTTCCAACCCGCCCCCTCCCGCACGCGCGCGCGCCCCCGAGCCGCGGGGCGGGCCCCGGGTGGGGAGGGGCGGGGCCTGGGCGGGGCTGGCGCCGAGGGAAGCGGAAACACTCCAGGCCACGCCCACTGGCCAGAGGGGCTCCTGCGCGCTCCCAGGTCTGTGGCGACGCCGACCGCCGTCCCCTGCCCGAGGCGCGCTGCTGTGGGAAAACAGCAGTCGCGGTATTAATGGTCCGGGCTCTACGACAGGCTCGACATAGAAGGTAGCCGGCAATCCCAGCTCTCACTGTAGAGTTGGGTCCCCTTTCGCCGTCGCCAGCCTGACGACTTCCTGGCGCAAAGCCCGCCCACTGCACGCTGAGCCCCCCACTTCCTCTCTCGCCTCCCCCCGCACGAGATGGCTGAGGAGCCGGAGGCCGTGCTCCCGGTCCCTCCTTCGGGTGCGGCGGACGGCGAAGGGCCTACGGACGTCTCCCCAGGAACAGCCACGCCGGAGCCCCCTTCTTCCGCCGCAGTCTCCCCGGGAACGGAGGAACCTGCCGGCGACACCAAGAAAAAAAGTAATTTGGAGAGTGGTTTCTGGGCAGAGGCGGGAGGTGTAGGTCGCTTCCCACTGGGGATGGCGGCCAATGAAGAAGCCACATTTAGAGGAAGGCCGGTGCCCGGCGTGGTTTGTGACGGTTAGGAAGGGACGTGTGCGTCTCGGCTTTGAAGGCCTGCCTGTGGAGGGCCTTGCCAGAGGCCGCTGCTGGACGCTTGGCCTGACCTCAGACTTTCTCAAGGTGTCAGACTTTCTCAAGGTGGGAGCGGAGGGGGATCTCGGGAGCTCCAGGTACTTAGCCCGGTAGCTAAGTAGAATAATGATTGAAGATGATAGGGCTAGTTCACGCTTTCCAGCTAGTTAGTTCGCAGGGGTTTGTTTTGTTTAAAATACCAATTGCGTGTGAATTCACTTCTTGAACCAAAAAACTGAAATTTTACCCAAAATGAAGAATGTTAAAGGAAAACTAAAGGCACAGGCATCGCCTTTCTAAAACAAAACGAAACAAACACACACACACACACAAACCATTTTGGAACCTTTGTGAATCGTCATTGTGTGAACTCGCTGTCATCTACCCTGTCATCGCTTGAGAATTCGTTGCCATGGTAAAATCCAGACATTCCTAAGTTTACTTGCCCTGGAGCAGCACTCTGTGTAGAGTTGCTTATGAGAAAAGCTTCAAGTCGGCACCTATAATTCAGAAAGGTGGACCCGGGGCCTCAGACACGTTTTGCCAGTCCAGAGGCTTAGCCCAGGTATTGGCAGGTGTTCTGCTCAGTGACCTCACAGCCTGGCATCGGACGTCATTTTCTTCTGCCGCGGGAGGTAGTTGTTTCCTCCAGCGCTGTTCCCCGCCCAGGTTAGACGGCTTCTCCATTTGGGGGGAATCTGTTGTCCCCACATGATGCACTGCTGGAGAAACAAACCTTTGATTATTTTTATAGATAACCACTAGAATCTTTGTTGAGAAGAATTCCATGAGTTTTACCGAGTTTTGTTCCTTGTTTCTTCCATTTTTATTGTAAGCAGGAACAGACTTTCAAAGGGCTTGTTTTAAGCTCTAACAGTCTTAGTCAAAAGTGTACTACTACTCCCTGAAGATAGCTTTGCAAAAACAGGGGCTAAAGATGAATGACCTGCAACAGGGATACAGCCTGGGGTTATATGGCATGGTCTCTTGGTTCCAAAATATATATATATTTTAAGCCGTCATTTAAAAATTGGTTCTTTTTCTGGCTCCCATGAGCATTTGAGTTTGCCTCTCTGATGGTATAAAACTTAGTTTCTAGCTATTGGATTTCTACCCTGACATTGTCATCCTTTTTTGAGGACCTCTTCTGATGAAAGAAGCTTAGCTGTTACATATGCTTCACTTCTGGTTTAATCTACAGAAGAACAAAGATTGTTGCAGCAAACCGAGGTTGTTGGTCCTGGCCTCACATTAGGACCACCACAGGGAGCTTTAGAACATACCTGTGCCAAGACCCTACTTCCAAAAATTCTGTATTCTTGTAAATTAAATTTGTTCCCCCAGTTGCTCCTAATGCATAGCTAGGATTGAGAACTGTAAAGCAAATCACCTTTAGAAATTAAAAGAAAAAGTAGTTACAATTTAAATAAATGTGTCCTGTAGCTCCTATCCCTTCCAGTTTTTTTCCTGCAGTAGTACAGCTCATAATATTTTCTCCTTCACTTTCTTGAAATGCTCAGTTGCAACTGAGTTATTGATAGCCTCAGGAGATTGAAGGGGGCATAGAAGGTGAGTTACTCAAAATCCCCTCATTTATCTTTCAATTCATCTCTGTTTCCTGGATAACTGAAGCTAGAGTTTTAGTGGAGAAAGGAAGGTAAACTTTTTCAAGAAGAATACAGTGTGCATTATGTGTTCCAGGTGCCTTTATTCCCAGGGTAAACTTGAATAAATTAACCTCTGACTCCATTGGATCCCAATTTTTAACACCAAAGACTGGGACAAGAGAGATGTAATATACTAGAATTAACTTTAGGGGGCAGCAGTACACTATTTTGCTTTCAGTGTTGCTTTTGATTGAGAGAGACGTCTTTTTTTCCCCTTTTTATTGAGTGTATTGGGGTGACATTGGTTAATAAAATAATACAGGTATCATGTGTACATTTCTATACTACATCTGTATATTGTATTGTGTGTTCACACACATCCTTTTAAGTATAGTAACTTCAGGAGGCAGATTCATAGGTTGTGTTTGTATTTTGGATTATTGAAACCTTTAATTTCTCTAATTGAAACTTTTTGGCCCCTAGTTGTTTTTTCTCCAATAATTATTATGTTTCTTTATTAGAAATGTTATTATAGAAAACTTGGTGGTTACAAAAAGTACCAGTAAAACCAAATATTAATCACCTGTAATGTCACTACTGAGAAATAGCATTTTGGTGCACATTCCACATTTACATGAATATGTGTTTGTGATGGTTTTAATGAAATTGAGGTCTTATTATACATGCTGTTTTATATTAGTACATTTTGATAACTTTTTCATGCTGTTAAATATGCTTTTATGCCCTAACCGGTTTGGCTCAGTGGATAGAGCATTGGCCTGCAGACTGAAGGGTCCCAGGTTCGATTCCGGTCAAGGGCATGTACCTTGGTTGCGGGCACATCCCCAGGAGGGGGTGTGCAAGAGGCAGCTGATCGATGTTTCTCTTAATGAAATTGAGGTCTTATTATACATGCTGTTTTATATTAGTACATTTTGATAACTTTTTCATGCTGTTAAATATGCTTTTATAGCATGTTTTCTTTAATGGCAACTTATAATCTTAAGGTTCAAAAAGTATGAGTTATGAGCTGATACTGTTCTAAACGCTTTACATGTATTAACTTATTTAATCCTCAAAACAACCTTATGAGGTAGATACTATTGTCTTCATTTTATAAAAGGAAAAACTGTAGCACAGAAACATTAAAGAATTTATCCAGAAATATATACATAGCAAGTAGCAGAGCCAGGATTTGGAACCCAGGGACTTCAGAGTGTGTACTCTTTATGGAATTATGTAAATTCTATTATAGACTATAATATCATTTTTCAACCAATCCCCTCTAAATACCATTGTTGAATATTTAGATTTGCCAGGTGTTTGGGGTTTTTTTCTATAAAAATAAATGTTTCAACAAAGGTGAAATCCTAAGTGAATCTTTTTACATCTCATATTTTATGAGACTAGATTCCTAGTACTATTATTATTAGTACTAGAGACCCAGCGTGCACGAAATCGTGCCCGGTTAGGGTCCCTAGGGCCTAGCCTGGCCTCAGTCGCATGGCCTCTGCCGCCCTGCAATGTACGTGAAGCTCCCCGCCCCAGGGCACTCTGCGATGCTCGCGCCCTCTGCGAAGGCTTCCCACCCCCCCCCACCCCTCGACTGCTCCATGAAGCTTGCTGCCTCCCTGCGAAGCTCACCACTGGATGCTCCGCGAAACTCGCTGCCGCCCAGGTGACTGCTCCTCTAAGCTCACGGCCACCCCGAGAAGCAGCCCGCCACCGCAACTCAACAGTCCCCAGTCCCGCCCCGCCGCCAGCCCCCCCTTCATGGTGAGGGGCTCAGGGTCGGGGGGAGGACCAAGAGGTGCTCCATGCCCTTCATGGTGACTGGTTGCCTGTTCGGTCGTGACGGCACCTAGCTCTTTATATATATTAGGATTATTGGATCAAAGCATATCTTAAGTATTTGGTAATGTATTACCATATCATTCTCCAGAAAGGGTGTGCCATTTTTTTATTCCCAACAGTAGTGTCATCTACAGTATTATTCTAATTTTTGCTAATTTGGTTGGTTGTAAAAAGCCATGACATTATGTGTGTGTGTGTGTATACATAAATATATACATAAAATACATTTTTATTGGTTTTAGAGAGAGAAGAAGGGAGAGGGAGAGAGATAGAAACATCAATGAAAGAGAAATATCAACATCCATCGACTGTTTCTTGCACACTCCCCATTGGGGATCGAGCCCGCAATCCAGGCATGTGCCCTGACCAGGAATTGAACCAGTGATCTCTTGGTGCATGGGTTGACGCTCAATCACTGAGCTACACCAGCCTGGCGACATTTTATATATTTTTACATATTTATTGACCATTTCTATTTTATTATTATTAAAATGAAATTTAAAATTACATTTCATGGAGAGTCCTTTCTGAGACTGTAGAATCAAGGGGGGGAGAAAAATGACGAAAAAGAATCTTAAAACCTAACATTTGTATATCTTAGACATACCTCCAGTATCTTCAATATATGTACTATGTGTAGATTAAAGGTTTAACTTTTCTAAAGTCATTATATGTTGTAGTGTAATTGTTAATTTTTTTTTCCTTTTATAGTTGATATCCTGCTAAAGGCTGTGGGAGACACCCCTATAATGAAAACAAAGAAGTGGGCTGTAGAGCGAACCCGAACCATCCAAGGACTCATTGACTTCATCAAAAAGTTCCTTAAACTTGTGGCTTCAGAACAGTTGGTATGAAACCAGTGCTGGCTATTTCCCTCAATTATCTATAATGGTTACTAGGCAATAATGAATAACTGTTGTATATAGAAATACATATGGAGCCATATATTTTTACTTCAGTAATGTTCTTTTATTTCTTTTGTTGGTGGGATTTATGTACTTTATTGAAGGATTCTCTGGGGAACTCTGAAGTGAAATGAATTTTATATTTACATTTACAATGTGAACTGATTTTTTTTACCACTGAGGTGGTTTTTCTCAAAAAAGTCACTGAATGCCCACGCAGAAAGATCAAGATCTATCAGGGAACATACAGAAATATTTAGGTTTTATAATTTGTTTTGATATTAGTGTTGTTTCCTTTGTGTTCTATTAAGGTAAGCAATATGTCCTTGCCATATGTTATGGAAGAACTAAGAGATATTCTTATTTCATATTAGTACATGTTAAACACTTCATGGTAGCAGTTGGAAAGATTAATATTTTAAATGCCACTGGTTTTTAACTTGGCATTCAGCTACAGAAATTTAAATGTCTACTTGTATTTGGAATATTGTAACATTTTAATTAATATAGCAGACACCTTTATTGGCAGATCACATCTTGGCCAATATTAATACTGATCTAGTAGTTTGGCTTTAAGTACCTCTCACAAAATGAACATAGTTGCAAGAGTAAGTATAAGATAGATCAATCACTAGAAGTAATTTGAGGAAGAATAGCATAGAGCCTGGGATTCCTCCAAAGGAAGATGTTTAGAAAAAGTGTGGAAATATTTGAGTTTTGCAGCTGAACATCTTCCTCTGTAATCAGAGTGAGAAAAGCATCTGTGTTATTACAGTGCCATATAGAATTTAATTGTCAGAGATGGGCAAGAAGATTATAGTGTCATTCACATGCATATTGGAGCTAAAACCTCAGGAGCAGAAGACCTTGCCTAGATAGAGTTTGCTCAGCGGTTAGAGCTTCAGCCCATGGACCAAAGGATGTCAGGTTTGATTTACAGTCAAGGCCATATACCTAGGTTGCAGGTTTCAATCCCTGGGACAGTGCAGGAGGCAACCAATCAATGTGTCTCTCTCACATCGATGTTTCTCCCCCACCCTTTTCCACTCTCTAAAAACCAATGGTAAAAGTATCCTTGGTGAGGATTAAAAAGAAAATCATTATTCTTTAAAACTAAAATAACTTTATCTACCCAAGTTCTAGCATTTATTAGCAAGATTACATTTTGAAATTGTTACTTCCATGGAATTTTAAACTAGCTGAATTGCTTTTTTTTTTTTTAATTATAGTCACTTTCAGTTCCTGACTCCTGTTATAAATTGTAATGAGTTCTTATAGTTCTGCTCCATTTACTCTACTGTCCCCTTAACACTAAAACCATCTTACTTTTGCCTACAAAGTCCTAATTATTCTTCCACCTAGTTAAATCCTATTTATTATCTCTTAGAGAAGGCTTTCCCTGATGTTTTTGCTAGGTTAAATTAATGCCACATCTGTTGTGTACTACACACCTTGTCAGATGCACTTTTTTCATCTATAGTCTTATCTGCATATGTCTGCCTCTCCAGTAGATTGAAAACTCATTAATGGGAGTCATATTAATCTTCACAGTTCCACACCTTGGGAAATTCCTACCACATAATAGATAGTGAATGTTTGCTGAACTAAAAACTGTCATCAAGAGCCCTTCTCATTTAAAATGTACCAGAAGAATAAACTATGTTCATTCACAGTTAAACTGCTAGGACCTAAAGACAGATTCTTATATATGTTCTAGAGGCCTAGTGCACGAATTCATGCACAGGCGGGGTCCCTCGGCCTGGCCTGCAATCAGGGCCGGAAGGTTGGCCGGGGAAAGAGGGCCTCATGAGGTTGGCTGGCCGGGGAGGAGGGGCCGCAGGAGGTTGGCTGGCCGGCCAGGGGGCAGGGGGGAGGGAGGGGGCAGGGAAGATTGACTGTGGGAGCACACTGACCATCAGGGGGCAGCTCCTACATTGAGTGTCTGCTCCCTGGTGGTCAGTGCATGTCATAGCGACCAGTTGTTTGGTTGTTTGGTCACTTAGGCTTTTATATACCAGTATATAGATTATAGAAATTCACATTTAAATGCACACTGATTTCTAACTTTATGAAGTTTTTGTTAAGAGTATTACTCAGCCTTAACCATTAATTGATATTTATACATGAACTTTTTAAATAATAATTAAAACTAATGTATATTGAGTATACATATACCAGGCACTGGTGCTATCTCATTTTATGTTTCCCAGCAGCTCCAAGAAGTATAGGTGCTATTATTTTCCATATTATAAATAAGGAAACCAGCTGAGAAAAGGTATTTGTGTTTAGAGCCAGAACTCAAACCTGGATCTGTCTCAGTAGAGCCTCTGTTTTTAATTACCACACTGAATCACCTAAGGGAGAAATGTAGTCATTATTTGTTTTTATTACAGTTGGTGACCCAAATAGTGTCTATCAACCAGCTGTTTATTCTGATATTGGGTTTTAAAGGCTATATTATATATTAAGTCCAGGAAACTTTAGTCTTAGAATTTGACTATAGACAAAGGATCAACCAACTATTCTGATATTATTGAGTTTTAAAGGCTATATTAAGTCCAGGAAATTTTAGTCTTAGAATTTGACTATAGACAAAGGTAAATTGATATGTTACCTGCAAATAATGTTTTATTTTCTAAAAGGAAAATTATCAAAAGTTACTAAGACACTGTCCTTTTGTATCTGCAGTAATTTTTTTAAGTACAGGTTTCCTCCACTATATAAAAGAAGAACATTCCTATGAAATCTTTTCAAAGCCAAAATGGCATAAAACAAAAAAGTAATTACGATTAATTTATGTGAAAAAATTTTGTGCATACCAAGATCCCCTCAAATAACCCACCAAACCATAATACACTTAATTATATCCAGTTTTATGCTAAGCATAACACCCTTATGAGCTCTTTTAGGCATTCTGATATTTTAGGTCACATCTTGCTAACAGATGTATAAAATTGAGATAAAGCACAGATGCTTACAGACACAGTCCAAAGCTATGGTGGCTTAATGCCAAGATGCAGAGTGTAGTTCTCAGTGAAAGAGATTGGCGGCAGGGCTAATCTCACCGTTTCTATAATGGCTCACTGCAAAACATGCTGAACGTTATTTTTGCTTTCTTCATAAAAGTGAAAATCCTCTTAGGATTTCTCAGTTAAAACAGGTACTAATGTAGGTCATTCATAACATGAACTTTCAAAAAGCAGAGGATACATGTATTAGAGAGTTTTAATGAAAACAGACTAAACTGGAACATTGAACAATGAATCCTTTAAAGAACAAGGTTATAAGAACATTAGGTTTCATTATGTTACCATCTTATTTAGCTACAAGTGACTTTACAGTAGTGGCATCCAGCCTGGAGTTCAGTACTTTTATGAGTTTTCAGTGGTGGTAAAGGTAAAAAAAATCCAACTGTATGTTATTAACCAAAAATGCTCACACTATCTCAAAGATTTCCTGTATGTTATTAATCCAACTGTATGTTATTAACCAAAAATGCTCACACTATCTCAAAGATTTCCTGATTTTATACTGTGTATGAAATTTTGTTAGGAAAAATTCTGTCTTTAAAATGAGTAGTTGGAAAAAGTAATACTTTTAATAATTTCTTGAATAAATCTTCAAAAGCTATTTGTAAAAACATTTAAAAGTTATTAGTTTTAATAAGTAGGAACTACTGCTCTAGAAGCAAAAAATCTGGTTTTATTCCTCCAGGTAGGAACTAATCTTCATAAAGATCTCATTAGTTGACTGATTTATGAGAAGTAGGAAAAGGAGTGTAAGGAAATTTCTTTCAATTCTGAAGACAAAGAATTTGAAAGAGCTGGCTGATTGAACCCCAGAAAAATGCAAATTAATCAGCAGTTTATTTATGTGAATCAGTCATTTGCCCCTTCCCCTGACCAGGAAGTTGGAACCCTCTATGAGGTAAAACATAACTGCTTTATTTTTTTAATAAAAGATGCACATCTGTGAATAGTATTATTAATTAACATCATTATTTTAAGAGATGCTATTAATTGCCTCTCAGCATCATTATTTTAAGAGATGCTATTCTTAATTGCCTCTCAGGAAAAAAGATTACTTTCTTGTTTTCTGTTATATCTCTTAAGAATTAAGGAATGAATAATACAAACAGAAGATGAATTCGAATGAATAATACAAACAGAAGATGTCCAGAAAATAAGGCCTTCTTTTTTGCCTAATTTGTTTCTTTTACATTGTTTATATAATTAGTAATCCAGATTTGCTTCCAAGAAATTTAAAAGAAGTCTACATAAAAATGACTGTATTCAACATACTAACAGTTTCATGACAAAAATTATTATAGTATACACATTAGCACCGCTAGTAGAAAACAGTATATACATTACAGTTAAGAGATACAGAGAAAGGGCAAGATTAAAATATGTAAGCCCATCCATGCCTATGATGTTTAAAGGACAGGTTTTATTCAACACTAGAGGCCTGGTGCACAGATTCTGCACCGGTGGGGTCCTCGGCCTGGCCTGCAGGGATCAAGCTGAAACCAGCTCTCTGACATCCCCCAAGGTGTCCCGGATTATGAGTGGGCAATTCTCAGGTAATGCACCCCAGAATCAAGCTCCCTTCTCTCTGGGTCCAGGGTGCGGGTGAAGCAGATTCAGGGCCAACAGTGCCCAGTGGCAACCTAACCCATGGCTGATTCCGTGAGGAATTGGGCTCCCTCCTCTCTGGGTCCAAGGTACAGGTGAAGCAGAATCAGGGCTGACAGTGCCCCATCTACAATCTCTAACCCACGGCCGATCCCGTGAGGCTCCCTCCTCTACTGGTCAGAGTGTCATAGCTACCAGGCAAACAGTGTAACGGTCACTTAAGCTCATATATATAGATTACTAGAGGCTCAGTGCATGAAATTTGTGCACTGGTGGGCGGTGTCCCTCAGCCCAGCCTGCACCCTCTCCAATCTGGGACATTCCTCTCACAATACGAGACTGCTGGCTCCCAACCGCTCACCTGCCTGCCAGCCTGATCGCCCCTAACAGCTCCCCTGCTGGCCCGATCGCCTCCAACTGCCCTCCCCTGCAGGCCTAGACCCCCCCCCAACTGCCCTCCCCTGCAGGCCTGGTCACCCCCAACTGCCCTCCCCTGCTGGCCTGGCCCCTTGTGTGAGGGTGTGATGGTCAATTTGCATATTACCTCTTTATTACATAGGATGATTACTGATGTGTTAAAATAGCAACTTGCATCTTTTGAAAGAAATAACTGTAGATAATTTACACCTACATGTATAAGGATATTTATGATACGTATAACATTTTTTCTTTCATCGAAGAATTAAGTTTGTTGCTGTTATTTTCTTTTTGTAGTGTTTTGGCAGTGATGGTAAACTGGTCCTACATTACTGCAAATCTCAGGCATGGGGATGAACAACAGAGAAAAAGATCTTGATAACTAAAAATGAATCTTCACAAAGGACACAGCTCTGAAAAGTTTGATACTTATGGCAAGATACTTGTGGATATGATCTCAGCATGTTATCTGCTAAGACCCATGTTTATGCATGTAAAAAATCCATAGAGTTGACCCACAAAAATGTGATTTGCATTAATACAGGAATCATCGTGAAAGATTGACATTAGAGTATATACAGTACTACAACTATTGCTCCAGATATGCCTCCAGGATATTGAAAAGGAGACTAAGATTGTATAAAGCCTCTTATTTATTTGTTGTGTTTGTTTAATTTATCTTTATTGTTGAAAGTATTACAGATGTCCCCTTTTTTCCCCCATTGACCCCTTTTTGGCTGCACAGGTCTTCACCACACTATTGTCTGTGTCCATGGGTTATGCATATAAGTTCTTTGGTTAATCCCTTTCTACCCACCCCACCGTCCCTCTGAGATTTGACTGTTAGTTCCATGCTTCTATGTCTCTGGAGCTATTTTGTTCACCAATTTATGTTGTTCTCTAGATTCCACATATGAATGAGATCATGTGATACTTGTCTGTCTCTGACTGACTTATTTTGCTTAGCATAATACTCTCCAGGTCCCTCCATGGTGTGTCAAAGGGTAAGAGATCCTTCTTTTTTACTGCTATATAGTATTTCATGGTATAAATGTACCACAGCTTTTTTTATCCACTCATCTACTGATGGGCACTTGGGCTGTTTCCAGATCTTAGCTATTGTAAATTGCGGTGCTATGAACATAGGGGTGCATATATTCTTTCTGATTGGGTTTTTAGGTTTCTTAGAGTATATTCCTAGAAGTGGGATTACTGGGTCAAATGGCAGTTCCATATTTAATTTTTGAGGAAATTCCATACTGTTTTCCATAATGACTGCACCAATCTTCATTCCCACCAGCAGTGTACTAGGGTTCCCTTTTCTCTACATCCTCACCAGCACTTGTCATTTGTTGACAAAGGAGGCAAGAGCATATAGTAGAGTCAAGACAGTCTGTTCAATAAGTGGTGTTCGGAAAGTTAGGTACATGCGAAAAAATGAAATTAGACTACCAACTTACACCATACACAAGAACAAACTCAAAAAAAATGGTTAAAAGACTTAAATGTAAGTCTTGAAACCATAAAAATTCTAGAAGAGACCACAGACTGCAAAATCTCAGACATCTCCGGTAGCAATATGTTTGCTGATACATCTCCTAGGGCAGGGGAAACAAAGGAGAAAATAAACAAATGGAACTACATCAAAATAAGCTTCTGCACAGCAAAAGGAACCATCAACAAAATGAAAATGGAGCCCACTATAGGAGAATAAATTTGGCAATGATACATCTGATGGGTTAACATATATAAGGAACTTGTACAACTTAACAAAAGGAAGACAAACCAATTAAAAAATGGGCAAAGGACCTAAATAGACACTTCTCCAGAGTGGACATACTGATGGCCAAGAGACATATGAAAAAATGCTCAATGTCCTTAATCATCAGAGATGCAAATTAATACAACAGATACCACCTCACACCTGTCAGAACGGCTGCCATCAACAAATCAACAAAACCTCTTTATCAGTTCTTAAAATGACTGAAATTGTTTACTTGTAGAATTAGCACTGTAAAAGTCAGTTTAGTTTACTAAAAGATTATTTTTGTGCTGCTCCTGGGAAGTTCAGTTTGAGGTATGGGATATACTTTTTCTTGTATATATTTATATCTACAGTATTATGAAAAAATCTCATTGACCTGCTGGCTTTATACCTTACATAGTCCAGTAGAGGGCAGCCCAGATGGCAGAAATAAGCAGTTTGGTTTTACATCTTTGCCAGATGATAATGGAGGAGAAAACTGTTTCTAGCAAATACCTAGCCAAGAGAGCATGTATGTTGACACACTGGAAGACTGCTTTAGAGAATATGCAAGGTTTAGATTTAATTGTTTTATTGTGAAAAAAATTTTAGACAAATGAATTATACACCTATTTTAGTCCTAACATTTGATGATTCTGGAGTCCCAATGTTTATAGCTATGATGGTCTTCTGTCTCTTTTACAGTGTCAAAAGCACTCAAGTAAACATGGCAACATCTTTGAGTTTTTATAATGTATTTTTCAACTTGAAAATGCTCAAAGAAAAACTGAACAAAAGCCTTAGTTTTACATGTATTTCATGCCATGACTAAAAGTACCTTTTTTTCTAATGCCATTAGACTGGTAATTGCTTGAGGTGAGATTTAACTTTTTAAAAATTCTGTATTATATTTGTAATGCAGCATTAAAAAAGCATTCCAATAAATTGAATGGAATGTCCAAACAGAATCTAAAGTATGTACAAGAATTCTCTTAAGTGTTTGTTTTCAAAAGTAATGTTCTTTATGATTAATGATCTGCCATACATTAGCATTAGGGGGTGCTAAGGAAGAATTCCATTTATAGTGATGAAATTGCTGTTCAGTTCTTATTTTCTGTCCAAGAATAAATTCTTAAGTCCCCTTATGCCAATGTTCTGGTGTAATAAATTAATACAGCTAGTAGTTAGCACTGGAATAGTACAGGTTGAATTGTGCAAATTTATCTTGTAAGATTAGGTAAGAAATTTATATATATGTTGGGAGCTGGAAAGTATACTATCATTTTCAAGTCAAATAGGTTGGATGTGGATCTGTTCTGTAGCTTCCTCCATTAATAGTTACTGAAGGATGTGAATATTTATATACATATATATTTAACAAATAGCAAAAATGTGTTTAACTTAATATTTGCCACTAAGGTTTTAAGTGATGGGATATTTACTACTTCAATAATCAAAGCTATTTGAGTTTGAGTTTGTGACATCAATTTAATTGTTCCTTTTTGATCTAAAGAACTTACTAATTAATTAAATCTAAGGTTAGCTAAATATGTATATACCTTGTGGGGGTTTTTTCCTAATAACCTTGAAGATATAGTACAGGGTTTTACACTATTACAAACCATATTTACACTGTTATCTCTTTTACACTATTATCTCTTAATCCTTAGCCAAATAATTATTCTGTGCTAACTTTGCAACACTTACTTGTAAGCCTGGATCCCCTAAGTTGCTGGGTGATGGGCACCTTATACACAATTCACAAATCTTTTTGCAGATGTCTGGTTTAAACTGTTAACTGTAATTAAACTTGGTGTGGGGAGAGGGTTATATTTTGTTTTTTATGTTCATGAGAAAATCATTGTCAGTAATGTCATGCTTTATCTTACTGTGCAAAGATGACCCACAACATACAGAGGGCATGTAATTATTAGAATATTGTGCTTCCATCTTAGAAGGTATCTACACCAAGAACTTCATAATGAGTTCCTCATATATAGGGTATAAATTAAGCTAAGAATATCTGTAATCAAAATAAGATTGGATACCTGACCAGCTGGTGTGGCTTAGTGGTTGAACCAGGAGGTCTCAGTTTGATTCCTGATCAGGGCACATGCCTGGGTTGCAGGCTTCATCCCCAGTGTGGTGCGTGCAGGGAGTTAGCCGATCAATAATTCTCTCTCGTCATTGCTGTTTCACTCCCTCTCCCTCTCTGAAATCAATAAAAATATATTTTTTTAAAAAGATTGGATACTTCCTGGAATCTGAATTTCTAGAAGTTTTAACCCTGAAGGGACCTTAAATATCTTCTCTAAGCAGGTTAAAAAACTGAAAAGTGCAGACTATGCTTTCGATTATATAGCAGTTTAGTTGTGTATAACCCAAAGTGGGGAAGTGCATTGTTCAAGGGAAGGGGTATGACAGTCACCTTTCATATAGCTTCATTTTTCAAGAATTATACTGGGTAAGCTTCTGGCAACAAGTAAGTCAGCTACAGACCACATAATGGGAGGAAAAGTATTCAGAAAGCAGTACAGCACGTTTAGTCCTACAAGTACTATTTCTCTACATCAGTATTCAACCCACACTGGATTACTCACTATTCTCTGAATGTGCTTGTTTTTTCTGCTTCTTAACCCATCGTATGCCATAAGCATCTGTAGACACAAGTGTTGGACCTTCCCCACAAGCCACTCGCGTCTATAAAAAAATGTTTTCCCTAAGTGGCAGCCCTGACCAACTTTAAAATCCTTTTTCATGAGAATTTTCAGCTGAAAATATTAAAGAACACCCAAATTGTGAGTAATATATTTTTATAATCATTGCAAATTGATTTTTAAAATTAAGAATATCATGGCATGTGGGGATGGTTTCCATTTTGATGCGTGGCAGTTAACTTGGTTAAATCTGCTCATATAATTCAGTTATGGAAGTGCACTGACCTTCCCCCTGTCATATCCTGCCTCTGCCTAATTATATTTTAACGCTTCCTTAAAGCTTGTCTGAATCAGTCAAGGGGGAGATGCTCTGTCTTGTAAGAACAGTTACAGTGAACTACCACTATTACAGCACTGCTGCATACTACCTTATAAATATTGTGTCCAATACCCTTTCATGATTGTAATGTCCCTAAAAATAGGATTTTGGGGTTTTTATTTGGTACCCACACACATAATACTTAGTGCTTAGCCTTACACATACCTAATCAGTAATTCATTATATATTAAGTGAATGAAGTGTGGCTTTCAAAGTATAATTTAACTTTGAAAAACAATAATAAAGGAAATTTGTGTAGAGTAGTCCCCACCTTACCCCTGACCTCCAGTAGATTCCTAAAACCCTGGATAGAACTGAACCCTATAGGTATTGTTTTTTCCTATACATACATACTTACAATAAAGTTTCCCATACATAGATATACCCATACATATAAATTAGATACAGTAAGATTTAACAATAATAAAATAGAACAATTATAACAATATGATGTAATGAAATATGTGAATGGTATCTCAAAATACAGTTCTCACCCTTCTTGTGATGTGAGATGATACAATGTCTGCATGATGAGATGGCCTCCCATATCAGCAAAAGCTGAAGACCTAACAAGGTCTTCTGTGATGAGTCCCCACTTGCAAACCCTGCCATGCATATCCATGTTCATCTGTGTTATTCAAAAACTAAGCTTGCTCCCATCCTAGGGCTTTTGCACTTCTGTCTCCTCTACTTGGAAACTTCCCTCAGAAAACTATGTCTCACATCTTTCAGTCCCTGATCCAATATCCTCATCAAGAGTGTTCCCCTCCCCACCCCGTCAATGCCACTAAATATGTCCTTCCCACTTCCTTCTCTCTCTCCGCCATCAAGGTGCGCGCATTCGCTTCTCCTTCACCATGTCTTCCCACAAGACTTTCAGGATCAAGAGGTTCCTGGCCAAGAAACAAAAGCAGAATCGGCCCATTCCTCAATGGATTTGGATGAAAACTGGTAATAAAATCAAGTACAGCTCGAAGAGACATTGGAGAAGAACCAAACTGGGCCTATGAGAAATCACACATGAGAGATGACTCACATATTTATGCTGTATCCAGGTTGCCTACACCCTTAAATGATTGAAAAGATGCTACTGTCTGGACAGTTGGGGCATTTTAATTGGAAGATTAATGAACTTGGAATCTGCTCTGTTGATTTTTCTACCCCTAAAATAGTAGGTTGGTTCAGTAAATAAATGTGGCGAGATCTTTATAAAAAAAAAAAAAGTGTTTCCCCTAGGCCAGTGGTCGGCAAACCGCAGCTCGTGAGCCACATGTTGGCTCTTTGGCCCCCTTGAGTGTGGCTCTTCCACAAAATACCGACCTTCTGCGCATGGGCCACGAAGTTTCAATCGCACTGTATGTGCACACCCGCAGGCGGTATTTTGTGGAAGAGCCACACTCAAGGGGCCAAAGAGCCGCATGTGGCTCGAGAGCTGCAGTTTGCCAACCACTGCCCTAGGCCCTCTAAAATACCACCACCCTCAACTGTCCTCCCCCTGCTTTAGTTTTCCTCCATTGTAAATAGTATACAGTATTTGTGTCTACTTCATGTATACTGTATGTAATATTTCTTGGTGTGTCTGCCTGTGCCCTCCCCCCTATTAGAACATAAACCCTATGAGGGCAGAGACTTCTTTTGTGAGCAGTGCCCAGCATGTAGTGCATGATTTTAAAAATGGATAGATAGGTGTATATTTACAGACCTCTATTCTGGTTCCCTCCTTTGGATACCCACCCCATGTTCAATGACTGTCTTAGAATGTGTAAATCATTGCCCTGATCAATGCAGAGTACAGTAAAACTACCTCTCTGGATCTAAAGTATTAAGTTACTAGATCCTCTAATTGCAACACATCACAAAAGGTTGGCTTCTGGCATGCTTTCTACCCAAAGTCCTTTCAGAACAATGGTGATTGAGCTGTCATTTGTACTTCTGAAGAACATTGTTAGCACAAGTACATTTGTACATAATATATACACTCATACATACAGGGGTGGGCAAAAATAGGTTAAATTACCAGCCATCATTACCTAAAAGATACATCATAAGTAATAAATCGTTATAATAATGCCAATGAATAGAAAAATCAAGAATAAATTTCTGTGTACTCACAACTGTAAACCTACTTTTGCCCACTCCTGTATATACATACATTAAAGCAAAGTCTAGAAGAAAAAAGACTAGTCTTCCAGAAGTTTAGACCTTTAATAATCTTGAGTCCAAGTTATTCCCTGGGTCCGTTAATGAGAAAAAAGGAATCTACACTTGCATTTCTTCTGTCCCTCACATTTTTCTTATTTTCATTCATACTTAATTTGCCTTGTTCTCCAAGCACTGCTTCTAGAAATAATGTATTTAAATAGTCTAGTAGAATCCTTTAAATAGTGCATTGGGAGAAAAAAAAATACCACACTCACACACACACACACAGCATTTCCTTTCACCATGAATTGAAATATCGTCTTTCCACTGAATAATTTTTAGGTAATGTTTGATTTTAAAATCTAAGAGAGATACTTGGCCTTCTATCGTTCTACTTGCTAATCTAGCTGGACAGCCGAGTCTCCTTTGTCAAAATGTACTTTCAGTAGAGTACACAATACAATATACAGATGATGTACTATAGAATTGTACACCTAACACCAATGTCACGCCAATAAATTCAATAGAAGGTGTTTTTTTTAAATTGAAGACTTCGACTTCTTTTCACCTTAGCCTAAAGCATATTACCTATAGTTTCAATCGATCAAAACAGATCTCCATCTTGGAAGTGGAATCCATCCTCAACCTTCACAAGCTCTTCACAGTCCCTCAGCTCTCTCTGACGGGTAGGGACCCCTTCCTTCTTCACCATCTACCCCCAGCCGTTCTCTCCCGAACCCAATGGTCTGCGTCCCAGGGTGTGGAACCCCGGGTGGCCAAAAGTAACCTCCCAGGGAACGCCGGCGGAGGGGCGTGTGGAAAGGGGTGGGGATGGGAGGCCAAAATGAGCCTGTTAATGTGGGGGAGGGATTGCGCGCAGCCCCCCGCCAGTGCGGGGATTCGCGAGAGAAGGGCTCGCGGGAGGGCTGCAGGGCTGGGAGGGCGGACGCTGAGTGCGTGAGCCTGGCCCGCACGCTCTCGCCGTCGCCACCCACCTTCCTCAGGTTGCACCCCGGCCTCTTCCCCACCCTCCCAGGGGCGACTCGAGAGCTAAAGGCGGGACTCCCGAGGAGCTTTAAAAAGGGGCCGGGGGAGGTTAAACCCCGGCGGATTCGGGCCCTGATTTGGGGACCAGCGGACCTCCCTTCCTAGAATCGCAGGGCCCCCGCCGCCCCCGGTGTGGGTGGTCTTTGGTCTTCTTTGGTCAGGGGATTCTTTTTAGGTTG